>NW_024070207.1:90193016-90273857 GCF_014754425.2 Oryx dammah | reverse complement strand
CACCTAACCTGCCTCTTGAGAAATCTGTATGCAGGTCAGGAAGCAACAGTTAGAATTGGACATGGAACAACAGACTGGTTCCAAATAGGAAAAGGAGTACGTCAAGGCTGTATATTGTCACCCTGCTTATTTAACTTATATGCAGAGTACATCATGAGAAACGCTGGACTGGAAGAAACACAAGCTGGAATCAAGATTGCCGGGAGAAATATCAATAACCTCAGATATGCAGATGACACCACTCTTATGGCAGGAAGTGAAGAGGAACTAAAAAGCCTCTTGATGAAAGTGAAAGAGGAGAGTGAAAACGTTGGCTTAAAGCTCAATATTCAGAAAACGAAGATCATGGCATCCGGTCCCATCACTTCATGGGAAATAGATGGGGAAACAGTGGAAACAGTGTCAGACTTTATCTTTTTGGGCTCCAAAATCACTGCAGATGGTGACTGCAGCCATGAAATGAAAAGACGTTTACTCCTTGGAAGGAAAGTTATGACCAACCTAGATAGTATATTCAAAAGCAGAGACATTACTTTGCCGACTAAGGTCTGTCTAGTCAAGGCTATGGTTTTTCCTGTGGTCATGTATGGATGTGAGAGTTGGACTGTGAAGAAGGCTGAGCACCGAAGAATTGATGCTTTTGAACTGTGGTGTTGGAGAAGACTCTTGAGAGTCCCTTGGACTGCAGGGAAATCCAACCAGTCCATTCTGAAGGAGATCAGCCCTGGGATTTCTCTGGAAGGAATGATGCTAAAGCTGAAACTCCAGTACTTTGGCCACCTCATGCAAAGAGTTGACTCATTGGAAAAGACTCTGATGCTGGGAGGGATTGGGGGCAGGAGGAGAAGGGGACGACAGAGGATGAGATGGCTGGATGGCATCACTGACTCCATGGACGTGAGTCTGAGTGAACTCTGGGAGTTGGTGATGGACAGGGAGGCCTGGTGTGCTGTGATTCATGGGGTCACAAAGAGTTGGACAGGACTGAGCGACTGAACTGAACTGAACTGAATCCAAGTGAGGCAAATGAATGCCCCTATGCTACTGATAAAAGAGGATTCTTTTGAAACGTGCCCCCAAGTCACATGAGGATTGATTTCATTTAATGAAGTTGATCATAAGCAAAGCTTAGTGTCTAAAAGTCAATCTGTAGGTTCTTCCAAACATACCAGCACAGGATATCATGTCATGCAATTTAGAACACATCCAGATTTTTATATCACCTTCAGAGTCTCCATTTTTATCTTGGTTTTATTTATACTTCCTTATCTCAGATGGGAAAAGTCTGAATAAGACACTGGCTAGTAAAAGTACTCAAGAAGTAGTTTCATATGGATTTAACAAAATAACAAAAGTGGTGAAAGAAATTTTTGTCTATCTGTCCATGACAAACTTTCAATTTTAAAGCATTTTTACTTTCCATTCTCCTTGGAGAAGAGAATGGCTACCCACTCCAGTATTCTTGCCTGGAAAATCCCATGGACTGAGAAGCTTGGCGGGCTACAGCCTGGGGTTGCAAAGAATCAGACATAATGGAGTTGCACACACATACACAAATACACACACACATATATGCACACACTATCCATTCTAGACCCAATTTATATTTCTTTATTTATATTTGATGTTTATCAAGTAGTACACATTGGAAGCAGATACACACAATATTATTTATTACTGTATTTATTGGATACATCTAACACTTTTTATTGCAATAATGGACTAAACTGAACTGGCCAAGATACATTTTTCCATTTTTGCCGATAAGTAGTTGCAACAGAGTAATGTTTTAAAATTCAGATAATATATTTTCCTAAAATATTCCAATTGCAATGCTATGTATAAGATGCTACAAAGTATATGTGTTTGATTAACAGTTTTATGAATAATCATATCACATAATTTCCCAGATTTATCACAAAATTAAATGAAAATTCTTTGTGGCAGAAGGTTTGTATGAATATCAAAGTGTTGATTTTTGTTCTCATTTGCTCGGTTTGAACCATGGCACATTGTGACTTGCAAAACCATTTTCTCTTTGTGCTAATTATCCAAAAGTGAGTTCAAAGTGCTTTTCCATTTACCTAAGTGTGCAAAATCAAAAACTTAATTACAAAGTCAAAGTGTTAAGCAAAGGCTCTAGATTTCTTTGATTCCAACCCTAATGACTCTTAACATGATGACTATTTTATCAGGCCAAGGAAGGCTCTACTGCTTAAAGCAATTACCGAGCTCAAGGCAGTAGAGTGCCTCATCATAATAAACTGATGAGAGATTAAAATAACAAGTAAGATGCTGCCTTAGTCTGTTTGGGCTGCTATCACAGAATACCATAGACTGCGTGGCTTATAAATAACAGAAATTTATTTCTCACAGTTTCAGAGGCTGGGAAGTCCAAGATCAAGGTGCCAGCAGATTCAGTGTCTGATGAAAACCCACTTCCTGATTTATATGCAGCCGTCTTCTTTCTGTGTCTTCACATGGTGGATGGGTCCAGAAAACTCCCTGGGGTCTCTTTATAAGGGCACTAATCCCATTCGTGAGGGCTTCACCCTCATGACCTAATCACTTCCCAAAAGCCCCACCTCCTAATATCATCACCTTAGTGGTTAAGTTGCAGCATATGAGCTTCGAGAGGACACCAACATTCAGTTTGTCAGTCAGTTCAGTCACTCAGTCGTGTCCGACTCTTTGCGATCCCATGGACTGCAGCATGCCATCACTAACTAACTGTGCATCACTAACTCCTGGAGCTTACTCAAACTTGTGTCCATTGAGTCGGTGATGCCATCCAACCATCTCATCCTCTGTTGTCCCCTTCTCCTCACACCTTCAATCTTTCCCAACATCAGGGTCTTTTCAAATGAGTCAGTGCTTCACATCAGATTGCCAAAGTATTGGAGTTTTAGTTTCAGCATCAGTCCTTCCAGTGAATATTCAAGACTGATTTCCTTTAGGATGGACTGGTTGGATCTCCTTGCAGTCCAATGGACTCTCAAGAGTCTTCTTCAACATCACAGTTCAAAAGCATCAATTCTTCAGTGCTCAGCTTTCTTTATAGTCCAACTCTCACATCTATACATGACTACTGGAAAAACCATAGCCTTGACTAGACGGACCTTTGTTGGTAAATTAATGTCTCTGCTTTTTAATGTGCTGTCTAGGTTGGTCATAACTTTTCTTCCAAGGAGCAAGCATCTTTTAATTTCATGGCTGTACTCACCATCTGCAGTGATTTTGGAGCCCAAAAAGATAAAGTCTGACACTGTTTCCACTGTTTCCCCATCTATTTGCCATGAAGTGATGGGACCAGATGCCATGATCTTTAGTTTGTATGTTTACTTTATATGACATTTAGGGGGAAATTGGTAGTATCATATCTTCAGAAGTCAGTACAAGAATGGGAGGGTCTGCCCATGGTAGTCATCCTTTCTGAACCACAGCCCTGCTCCATTGAACCTGAGCTCTCCTTTTGCCATCATGTGGCCAAAATGTTGGTTGTCACCTTTCTGGCAACCTCCACATGAGTTCCACACCAATTTCTGTTCTCCTGAGATAATTCAGTTGGGCTAAAGCATTTGGAAGTGACTTGGATTTCCTCCAGGTAGATGTAGGGAGGGATTACATCATGCCCAGCAGACCAAATCCATCTTGCTATGCCTCACTTCCATGCCCCACTGGTTCACCTCACCACAAGATCACCCCATCCTGACCTCCCCCAGCAGGGTTCTATCATCTCCTTTCTTCTGTTTCTCCAGCCTTCTGCTCCAGGTTCTTGCCCCATCCTTAATATCTCAGCTTATTCTTTTTCTTTTTTCTCTTATTCCAGTTTTATTGAGATATAATTGACATACAGCACTGTATAAGTTTAAGGTGTACAGCATAATGATTTGACTTACATACATCACGAAATGAATATCATAATAAATTCAGTGAATGTACATCATCCCATACACACACAAAAAGAAATAGAAAGTTGTGTTCAGCTGATTCTTACTAAAGAAGGTTAACCCTCTCAAAAGTCCAAACTTGTCCCCCATCATCTTTTCAGCAAAGGATCCTCCATTTATGGGATCCCCCCTCCTTAGGGTCCAGAGAGGGATTTCAATTAAAACTATAAAAATGTTTTGTGTTCTCTCACATCTATCTACCTGCCCTGGCTGCCTCACAGGATTCAGAGATAATACATGTGGAAAAAAAAAATGTTTTAACCATAACACGCTATATACTTTTTCTCTGATTCTTTATTCTGAACTTCACATTTTAAAGATGATATGACTGGAGCCCAGGGAGTTAAATAACTTGCTCAAACAGTTTAAAGATTGACTTCAAACCTGCTCTCTAGTCTTCTGCCCTATTACTCCTCCCATAAATCTGTAATGCCTTGGATAATTTATGGGTTTCTCAGCTTTCCCACACTCCATTAATTTGGGGTTGAACATGACCTGTAGTTAAGGAAATGGATGTGAAGGCTATTCACTCTTTTACTAATTCATTTGTTCCACCCATAAGCACCTACTATGTGCCAGGTACTGTTCTAAACTCTGAGGATATAGCAATAAACAGAAGAGTCAGAAAACCCATGCCCTCATGGACTTCATATTCTAGTGGGAAAAAGATACAATAAGCAAATATATAAAATATTTAACATCATGAAAAATGTTATAAAGAAGATAAACCAGGGAAGGGGGATAGGGAGTGCCACAGCCGGGAGGGAGGACATTGGAATTTTAAAAAAGGTAGTCACAAAAGTGTTCCCTGAGGGGGTGACATTTTACCAAAGAGCAGAAAGAGATGAAGTGTCAAACCATGTAGCTATTGGGAAAAGGGTATTCCTAACAGAAGAAAAAGCCAGTGCAAAGGCCCTGCATGAGAAGCAGGCACTTTCAAGGAGCAGTTTGGAGTCAGTGTTGTGAGAACAAAAAGAACAAAAGAAAAATCAGCAAAGGAGAGCAAAGGGGTGACAGGGGTATCAGTGTGGAGCATAATAAGGACTTTGGCTTTGAATCTCAATGGCAGGGCAACCAGTGGAGAGATGTGAGCTGAGACACGACTTCCTCTTCCACGTCATTCCTGCTGTCTTCTCCCTCTAACACCACCCACTCTAAGTCTCAGGATGAGGGTGTCAAGTCATCCAGGTCCAAGTGGGAAGTTCAAGCATCACTTCTCCTTTCACTGGGATATCCGCCCTTTAAAACTATCATTCTTGGCAAGAAAAAAGCTTAATTAAAGAATTTTTGAGAATATGGGGAAGTGTTTTCCAAGACCTCTGTGGGTTGCCTGAAGTCTCTTTGCAGAACAAGAGGTTAAAAAAAGTAGGAAGTAGGTTAGGAGAGGCAGCTGGCAAAGAAAGCGCTGAGGAAGTTAGGAAACGGGGGTTATTGCACAGGTAAAGGGTAGAAGTGGAGCTAGAACACAAGTAGAGACTCCTTACCCAATACTTCCTTGCCATTGCTTACTGTTTCTATAACAAACTTACGGACATCAAGGGGCAAAGGGAGGGTGGGATGAACTGGGAGATTGGGATTGACATACATACATTATTATGTATAAAATAGAGGGACTTCCCTGGTAGTACAGTGGAGAAGAATCCACCTACCAGTGCAGAGGACATGGGTTCAATCCCTGGTCCAGGAAGATCCCACATGCTGTGTAGAAACTAAGCCCGTGTTCCACAACTACTGAACCTTCCCTCTAGAGCCGGTGAGTAGCAACTGCTGAGCCTGGCACCTAAAGCCTGTGATCCACAACAAGAGAAGCCACCACAATGAGAAGCTCATGGACCGCAATGAGGAGTAGTTCCCACTCGCTGCAACTAGAGAAAAGCCCGTGCAGCAACAAAGATCCAGTACAGCTCTAAATAAATAAATAAAATTAGTTTTAAAAATAGACAACTAATGAGAACATCCTATATAGCACAGAAAACTCTATTCAGTACTCTGTGGTGACCAAAGTGGGAAAGAAATCTATAAAAGAGAGGATATATGTATGTGTATAGCAGATTCACTTTGCTGTACAGAAGAAATTAACACAACATTGAAAACAACTATACTCCAAAAAAATTTTTTTCTAAATAGACAGAAAATCTAAAATAGATAAGTGAGGCTCACCACACTAAGAAGTTTCTGCTCAGCAAAGAAAACCATCAGCAAAATGAGAGGGACCCTCTGGAATGGGAGAAAATATATGCAAATGATATAGCTGATGAGAGATTAATATCCAAAATATATGAAGAACATAAATAACTCAATAACAACAAAAAAATTTTTTTGTTTAAAAAATGGACAGAGGTAGGATTTCCCTGGTAATTCAGTGGTTGGAACACCAAGCTCCCAATACAGGGGGCACAGTTTCAATTCCTGGACAGGGAACTAAGATCCCACATGCTGCATGGCACAGCCAAAGGAAAAAAAAAAAAAGAAAATGGGAAGAGGACATGAACAGATATTTTTCCACAGAAGGTATGCAAATGGAAAACAGGTACCTGAAAAAGTGCCCACCGTCACTAACCACCAGGGAAATGCAAATCAAAACCACAAGGAGATTATAACCTAACACCTGTTAGAATGGCTGTCATCAAAAAGACAAGAAATAATTATTGGCAAGGATGTGATAAAAAGAAAACCCTGGTCTACTGTTGGTAGGAATGTAAATTGGTAGAGCCATTATGAGAAATAGTATGGAGTTTCTTCAAAAAATTAAAAACTACCATATTATCCAGAAATTCCACTTCTGAGTATACATGAGAAGGAAATGAAACTGAAGAAACAGATGCATCCTTATATTCACTACAGCATTATTTACAATAGACAAGATATGGAAAAAACCTAGGTGCCCATCAATAGATAAAGAAAATGTGATATAGATACACAATGGAAAACATAGGCAGTATGTTCTTTGAGATAAATCACAGGAATATCTTCTTTGACCCACCTCCTAGAGTGATGGAAATATAAACAATGGAATATTATTCTGCCAGGAAAAAAAGGACAGCCTGCCATTTGCAACATGTATGGACCTTGAGGACATTGTGCTAAGCGAAATAAGTTAGAGGAAGAAAGACAAATGCGTTATTGCATGATCTCCTATGTGGAATCTAAAAAAATTAAATTCATCGAAACAGATCAGATGGGTGGTTGCCAGAGACCTGGAAATTGAGAGTAGGGAGAAGTGGGTGAAGGTGGTCAAAAGGTACAAACTTCCAGTTATAAGATAAATAAGATCTGGGGACATAATGTACAGCATGCTAACTCTAGTTAACAATACTATATTGTATACTCAAAAGCTAAGAGAGTAAATCTTAAAATTTCTCATCATAAGAAAAAAAACTTAATAACTACAGAAATTAATGGATGTTAACTTACTGTGATGATCGTTTCACAATATATACAAATGTTAAATTATTATGTTGTACATCTTAAACTAACATAGTGTTATATGTCAATTATATCCCAATTGCTGTTGCAAAGTTGCTAAGTTGCTTCAGTTGTGTCCGACTCTGTGCGAGCCCATAGACGGTAGCCCACCAGGCTCCCCCATCCCTGGGATTCTCCAGGCAAGAACACTGGAGTGGGTTGCCGTTTCCTTCCTCAATGCATGAAAACGAAAAGTGAAAGTGAAGTTGCTCAGTAGTGTCTGACTCTTAGCAACCCCATGGACTGCAGCCCACCAGGCTCAATAAAAATTGGGAAAAAAATTAAAATGTTCCATTTATGTAAAAAAAGAGAAACCCATGCCCTTATGGACTTCACATTCTAGTCTATTTATCAACCCTACAAGACACAAAGGTCCTGAAAGGGAATACGGAGGCAGCCCTCCTCAGGAGAGAAGTTCTGTGGTCCATGCTGTGCTGTGCTATGCTTAGTTGCTCAGTTATGTCTGACTCTTTGCGACACTATGGACCTGCTAGGCTCCTCTGTCCATGGGATTCTACAGGCAAGAATACTGGAGTGGGTTGTCATGCCCTCCTCCAGGGGATCTTCCAACCCAGGGATCGAACCCATGTCTCATGTCTCCTGCACTGGCAGGTGTGTTCTTTACCACTAGCACCACCCGTGGGTAGGACTCATCAGAGAGATGGGAGTGACCCCTGAGCATTCTCCTGATGGAACCTGGGAATGATTCTTCTTCAGGGGAGGAGCCATGCTGGCTGATCCAGTGTAGCTTCAGTCTAGACATTGATGTTTACGGGGGTCCAGCCCCAGTGGATCCAGGGAATTCAAAGGTGGGGATGGCGTCGGCGTCTTTGGAAAAATACATATTTAATTACAGATATAGAGAGAGACTAGAAACGGATAGTGTAGTAGGAGATTTAGTGGAGAAAAGAGGCCGAATTCAGCCAGAGAAACGGGAGCAAGAAAGAAGCGACATAGTGGAATCAGTCTTTCCGGAAACTGACCCGATTTCTTTATTTTGGGGTTTGCTTATATACCTTTTGTTACACATAGGGATGAATACACAGTCACGCGGGGGTCTTAGGGATATTACATCATCTTCTGGCCATGAGTGAGACCTGCTGACATTCTATGATCCTTTCTTTCTGATAACCAAAAACCTTATTTCCTCCAAGGGTGTTTTTTCTTAAACCAGGCACCACCCTCCAGATAAAGTTGCATTCCTATAGGGTGAGGGTGTAGTGAGTTACAATCAAGAAAGGAATTTATTTAACCCAAGGTTAACAGGATTAATCTTAAACGTTAATACTTATCTCTCCTATATGCTTAAAGGTTAATACTAATTTCTCCTATATGTTAGTTATATTCATTGTAAGGGCAGGGAATATGGAGATTTAGCAGCAAACATCAGCCCAACAAATGAAAATCCTTTCATCAATGCTCCCCTTAAGATCTATTTAGTCTTAAGGTAGCGATAAAGTTACATTTTTACATAACAAGGACACAGTGATTTATAACAAAGTACAGTGATCTATTACAAAAGAGAAAATTCATTAACTCAGAAAGTCTAGTATTGCTAACATCAAAAACTACTATATTTCCTTTTCTATATTCCAAATACATTGATTAATATATTCCCAGGTGCCTAAGGATATGGAGGCCTGGCGGCAGTCATTGACTCAATGAGAAGAAAAAGCCTTATGCTAATTAAGACTCTCAAAATACTCCAAAACTCTCTGTGCTGTTTATGGTTGAGAGGTAGTAAACAATCATGTGCATAGTGGCAGGAGTGTGGATAATCCTGTCACACAAGCTAGTCTGTCAGCAGAGAGGTTTGACCTGAAACATCCTTGTCCCACCCAGAGCAGGGAATTAGCAGCAATTATTGACACAACAAATGAAAAACCCTTCACCAATATAATTCCTAACCAACCCACTATACTAATAATTTCTAACTCCCCAAAAGAATTTGCCTTTAGTAAGTCTAAAACATCTCGTGCCTCTCAGGTTGGGAGTCTGTAAACAATCACATGTGGTGGGAGGAACCTATACAGGCGGGCTAGATAACCTTCAGAGGAGTCGTAAGCTGAAACATTCTTGTCACGCCCAAGAATTTTTATTGCCTTGGAGCTGCAAGTTAACTCCTTCTCCAAGAGAAACAGTTATGGGGGAGAGCCCCCGTAAAGTCAGAGGTGTAGACAAGAGCATAAAACAGACTCTGGTTTTGGGGTAGATGCTCGGGAACAGGGGGTTTCCTGAGGCTTGATCATGCCTTTGCGTATGCCAAGCCTCCTTCCTCATGACCTTTGCCATGAGCTGAGTTCCTCATGCTGGCCCCCAACAGATGTTGGAGCCTGGGTTTCAGCCCAACCTTCCTAGGCATCCTTCTATCAGGTATGTTCAGCTTCTAAATATCTTTCCTACACTAGGGCCCTTGTCTTACACTAAAGCACTTGTCTCACACTAAAGCACTTGTCTCCCACACATTCCCTTATTTCCTTCCGAAGCCCTGGAAGTCAGAAAACACAGTCAGAGGGACAAAGTGTTACCGGGGCCTGAGAAGCTGAATTTCTGGCCTTTAATTAACTTGCTTCCCCTTCCCAGTGAGCCAGAGCTCCTTGACATGGCCGTCCCTATGTATTCTTTGGAAGGAATGATGCTAAAGCTGAAACTCCAGTACTTTGGCCACCTCATGCGAAGAGTTGACTCATTGGAAAAGACTCTGATGCTGGGAGGGGTTGGGGGCAGGAGGAGAAGGGGACGACAGAGGATGAGATGGCTGGATGGCATCACTGACTCAATGGACGTGAGTCTGAGTGAACTCCGGGAGTTGGTGATGGACAGGGAGGCCTGGCGTGCTGCGATTCATGGGGTTGCAAAAAGTCGGACACGACTGAGCGACTGAATTGAACTGAACTGAACTGACGCATTCTGAGGTCCATATTTCTCCATATTTCATTTCTGGAAGAGTATAGTAAAAAAGTTACCAGTTGATGGCTTTTTTTCTGACAGTTCATCAGCCGTTACTGTACATTTAGTTACCACTTAGTGAGAACCTGCTGTGTACATGTCAATAGCTGCATTATGGGATTTACATATATTTCTCAAGAACTATGAAGGGCTTGAGGTTATACCCTCCTTGCAAGCTAATAAGTTAGGCTGCCACACTTTGATGGATGCTGCAGAAGACGGGATCGGAGACAAAGCATAGCTTACTAGTCCCAACAGAAGCAGTAGACCCTATCATCATTTGCCTGGTTTCCCAAGGTCCAGTTGCCCAAAGGTGAGGTGGCGAAGGCCAGGTGAAGCCTGCACAGATATAGTGGGTTGCATTCCAGGAGAGGAACCCCAAGCTTAAGGGACCCGAATCTTTTATAATGGGCATTAAGTCTGCCGGACCTTTGCCCTGGACAGAGACATTGTCCTTATTTATACATGACAGCAAGCAGTCTGCCTGCCCTCTGCTCCAGAGGGCAGTATCTCCAGATACTCCAGAGACAGTATCTCCAGTTTCTAAAGCTGCATGGTCCGGAACCAAAGTTCTCTTTTCATGATCTGTGCCTCTGCTCACAAACCCAGCAGATATACAAGAGACCTATAGAAATTTGTCTCCCAACAATGTTATCCCATTTAAGCTGACATAAGCATTGTTTCCCCATTTTTCAGATGAGGAAAATGAGGCAAGAAGCTAAATTGTTCAGAACTGCACAATGTAGGTGGCAAGGTCTGTGTGAGCCCAAAGCTGGGGCCACATCCTTGAGTATGTAGAGCAAATAATAGTCAGGCACCCACTGTGTCAGACATGGAAGACACCAAGAACTGAAGGGCACAGCCCTGCCTCTGAAAGGCTTCCAACTAGGAGACAGAATGTGCCCGCCATACCCCTCAACAGCGTGGGTAGACCTGAGTGGACATCCAGAGTCACCTCTAACCTCCTCCAGCACAGATGGTCTTTCCCACTTCTCTCTCCCTTTCTCTCTCTCTCATGCACACACATACACACACACACGTGCAAGGACAGCTTGCTAACCTATATTTGTTATAAGTTGTTCTCTCTTTGGTGCTTTCTATTGCTTATCTGCTAGAAGGCAATGAAATAAATAATGAGTAAATCAAATATTAATATATATATATTATATATACTTTTTCATATTCTTTTCCATTATAAGTTATTATAAGATATTGGCTATAGTTACCTGTGCTATACAGTGAGTCTTGGTTGTTTCTCTATTTTATATATAGTAGTGTGTCTGTTAATCTCAAACTCCTAATTTATCCCTCACCCCTTTCCCCTTTAATAACCATAATTTTTTTTCTATATCAGTGAGTCTAATTCTGTTTTGTAAACAAATTCATTTGTAACTCAGAGGCCATTTCTTATCCAGTCTGCCACTTATGGCTATGTGAGTTTAAACAAGCCACTTAACCTCTCTGCATATATGTGAAATGTGGTTAACAATACTTGCCCTGCCTACCTCACAAATTTGTTGGATGAACGAAATGAACATGAAAGAGCTTTGAAAACTACAAAATGTTACATGACTGAAAGGTGTAAGACATACACAGTCAAATGATTTTCAACAAAGGCACAAAAGCAATCCAATGGCGAAAACAAGCCCTCTCAATAAATGGTGGTGGAGTAACTGGACATCTATATGGAAAAAAAAAATTAACCTTGCTCCCCTACCTCACACTATAAAAATGTACAATGTGGGTTTTTTCACACACAAACACTTCTGGAAACATTACAGATTCTTCAGTAAATAAAATAGACAATTCATCATTAAATATTACTAATGTGATTTAGTTTTGCTAAGTCAACTGTAAATCATTGGATCCATAAATCTCTGCAATTACCACCCTTCTCTATGATAAAGAGGGTCACTCAAATGATGCCTTACAGGGAGTTTGGGGGAGAATGGATACATGTATGTGTATGGCTGAGTCCCTTTGCTGATCACCTGAAACTATCACAACTTTTTTTTCTTTTTTAAAATTTATTTATTGTTACTTGAAGGATAATTGCTTTATAGTATTGTGTTGGTTTCTGTATCACAACATTGTTAATCAGCTATACCCCAATACAAAATAAAAAGATTTTTAAAAACAATGCCTTATACTGTTGCCAAGGACCTTAAACACGGATTTCTTTACTTAACTTGTCAGGCTAACCATGTATGTAATAACAGAGCAAAGAGTTGGCTTTCTTATCAAGCAGATAAGATTTACTTTCTTTACCTTAGCTAGGTGGAAGAGAGGGGAGCAGAAGGAAAAATTTTCCTACAGTGGATTACGTGAACTCTGTGTTTAAATCTAGATTGAACCAGAGTGGAAAAAAAACTATTGGTGGCTTGGTTCCAGTTGTTACTGTTCTGCCATCCAGCTGTGGAAGTGCACTCACATTCTGAGATGGAGGGCAGCCCTCAGGGTTTGTCAGGGCTGTAGCTTTTTATCAGGGACCCAAATATAGAGCCCCTTCTTTCCCCCAGTACTTCTCGGAGATGACATCCAGGCCTCTAGGTGGGCTTTCAAGACTGCACCTGTCCACCCTAGAGAGTTACGGAAATTCCCCACATATCAGGAACTGGGGAGGGTGGGTAATCTGAGTCATGGCTTTTGTCGTTCTCCTCAATTCTTGGTAAGACTCCTCTCTCACAGAGGGAAAGGCAGGAGGAGGGGGAAAAAAGGCAAGAAAATTCAACTCAACAAGACACTTGTTAGACTCTCTCAGTGAAAGTGAATTTGTAACCAATGGAAAATATTCAAAACTTGCATGATGTAGTAATCAATTGTGCGCTTAGTTGCTCAGTTGTGTCCAACTCTTTGTGACCTTTGGATTGCAGGCTGCCAGGCTTCTCTGTCCGTGGGGTTTTCTAGGCAAGAATACTGGAGTGCATTGCCACTTCCTTCTTCAGGGAATCTTCCTGACCCAAGGATCAATCCACTGTCTCTTGTGTCTCTTGCATCACAGGCAGATTCTTTACCTGCTGGCCATCAGGGAAGCCCTTGTAGTAACCAATGGAAAATATTAACAAGTTGTGTGATATAGGAGTTTCACGGTTGTTTTCTCATAGCCCTTAGGGAATCAGTCTCACAAAATTAGATCTTTATTTATTGTTAAGAATTTTCTAGGGCTGCCAGAACAAAGTACTGCATGGCTTAAAACAACAAAAATGTATTGCCTCACAGTTCTGGAGATTATAAGTCTGAAATTGGGATGTTGGTGGGGCCATGCTCTCTCTAGAACCTATGGGAGACTCCTTCCTTGCTTCTTCTAGCTTCTGCTGGCTTGCCAGCAGTCTCTGGCCTCCCTTGGCTTGCAGCTGCCTCACTCCAGTCGCTGCCTTTGTCATCACATGGCACTCTCCCTGTGTCTCCCTCTCTTCACATGGCAGTCTTCCTATAAGGACAGTACTCATGTTGGGTTAGGGGTCCACACAACAAGGATGACTATGCCTTCCTCATATTAACTAATACATCTACAATAACCTTATTTCCAAATCAGGTCACATCCTAAGGTATTGGAGGTTAGGGCTTCCAAGACATCTTTTTTCTTGCTTGCGAGGGGAAAGAGGTAGGAGGATACAATTCAGTCCATAACATTATCAAAGGACATCAGCTCATACGAGAAGTCGCACACAGGATCCAAAATACATTTTCCTACTTAGAAGGAAAAAAATCTAAACTCAAAAAACAAAAATCATAAACTGTTGTAAGATGCAGAATTTTGAAAACTTAAAAGTTTTACAGAAAGAATTCAAGGGCCAGTTGAATATTCCATTCAGGTTAACAGCATGGAGCATATCAGAATGCAAGATTAAAAAGTTGACAAAGAGAGATCAAAAAATAAAGGTAGTATATTATAGTAAAACAGAAAATGAAACAATAGGTAATATAGTCTAGTGTCAAATCAACTTCTGGTTTCAAGCAGTTTACCATGTCTGCAATGCCATAATCTAAACCATTTACTTCATTTATGGTGGCATCTGAGTACTTCCTTTCTAAAGTCAATCACAGAATCCTAACATGGTTATATGTCCACATAATCTGATTTAACATGAAATAATTTAGATTATGTAGTCAGTGCTACATTTAGCTGCCATAACTAGAAAAAGAACAGATGTTGTGAGAGGAGGTCTATTTATTTAGGTTTTTCACTACTGTGAAACTTTAATCCTCAACCTATAAAATGTACCCCAATTAAATTCCTCATGGACAGAGCAAGGGAGTAAAGACAAACTGCACTATGTGTGTGGTTGAATTTTGGTCAACCTCATCATAATATAAACCAAGAGTCAGCAAGCTTTAATTGTAAGAGAGCCAGATAGCAAATGTTTAAGGCTTTGTGGGCCGTATGGTCTCTGTGGCAACTCTCCAGCTCTGCTGTTGTTGCGCAAAAGCAGCCACAGACAATACGTAAATAAATGGGTGGTGTGGCTGTGTTCCAATAAAACTTTATTTAGGAAAACAGACAATCAGACAGAGGGCAGACCAGGTGAAGACACAGGTAGAAGACAGCCATCTACAAGCCAAGGAGAGAGGTCTCAGAAGGAACCAACTCTGCTGATGCCTTGATTTGGGATTTCTAGCCTCCAGAACTGTGAGAAAATATATTTCTGCTGTTAAAAAAATCATAGGCATGAGGCTAGATTTGGTACAGGGTCCTAGTTTACTGACCCCTAGATTAAATATACTAAAAGACAGCTTGTCCTGTAAACTAAACTTGTAAGAAGTTCTTTATGACATGAAAAAGTCCTTTCTTCCCCTATTCCCCTACCACCCCCCCACACTTTTTTTAAAAACTGAATTTAGAATATTGGATTCGTTTTAAACAAGGCAAACACATACTGAATGTGATTTCCACTGGAAGGAATCCTGAGCAGTGATTTTGCTTAGTCTCTTCACTTCAAATATACCTGTGCCTAAATTATCTCAGAAAGATGAGGCGGATGAGGATAAAGGCTCACTAAAAGTGGCATAAAAGATTAAAAATGTTGTGCTAAGACAGCACTGCCTCTAAGAAAGGGCTTGTGGCTTTAAGAGCTGAGAATTTGACGATTCACTAAGGGCTGCAAGAAAGAGAGATCCATAATTGCTTTAATAGTCTATGTCCTACTCAAAATAAAATTATTTTTCCTAATAGCTAATCCCAAACTCTTGCTGCTACTTAAACCCATCGGGCAGCTCTTAAAGCCACAAGCCCTCGCATAGAGACAGTGATGTCTTAGCACAGCACCTGTAATCTTTTATGCCTCTTTTAGCAAGCCCCTATCCTCATCCAACTCTCCTCCCTGCAACATTCCAAAGGTACAATATTAAAGAAATTAAATCGTTATTGGACTGGTTAAAACATGGTTTTAAAATACCCATTATTTAGTCCTTTAATATACTTGTCTTCCTCTGCAAAGCTCATGTGGGAACTTGTGAGAGAGAAGTAGCAAAATCCACAGGGAGGATGGGGTGGGAGGTGGGAGGGAGACTCAAGAGGGAAGGGACATATGTATACCTGTGGCTGATTCACATTGATATATGGCAGAAACCAGCACAATATTGTAAAGCAATTATCTTGCAATAAAAAAAATTTTTTTAAGATTTTTTTTAAAAAGAAAGGAAAACAGTCCACAGGGAAATGTAAGGAGACAGTCACCTGCAGGAGGAATCTAATAGGCTTGGCACAGTTGGTACTCCACTAACCTGGTACATGTGGTTTCCCTGTGAAGCTTCTAGGCCCCTCACCGCATGGCACCTTGCAAGGCCCCAGGGAGGAGTCCAAGCTATGTATTCACACACTCAGACATTTCTGTAAAATCTGCAAAAGTCAGTGTCTTAGTTCAGGCTGATATATATATATATGTGTGTATATATATATATATATATATTTTTTTTTTTTTAAGGCATCACGGACTGGGTGGCTTAGACAACAAACATTTCTTTCTCACGGTTCCGGAGGCAAGATCAAGGTGCAGGCAGATCCGGTGTGTGGTTAGAACCCACTTCCTGGTTGGCTGTTTTCTTGTTGTATCCTCATCTGGCACAGAGCAGAGGGAAGGAAAGCAAGCTCTCCTGCATTTTTTTTTCTTTTTTAAGTTGGAGTATAATGGCTTTACAATGTTGTGTTAGTTTCTCCTTTACAGTGAAGTAAATCAGCCATATGTATACATATATCCCCTTCCTCCTGAATCTCCCTCTCACCCCTTGCCCTCACCCTACCCCTCTAGGCCATCACAGAGCACCAAGCTAAGCTCCCTGTGCTATACAGCATGTTCCCACTATTTTACATGTGGTGGTGTATACATATCAATCCCCCTCTACCAATTCGTCCCTGCCTCCCCTTCACTCCTGTATCCACAAGTCCATTCTCTATGTCTCTGCCTCTATTTCTGCCCTGGAAATAGTTTCATCTGTACCATTTTTGTAGATTCCATATATATGTGTTAAATCAATGCTGGAGAGGGTATAGGGGAAAAGGAACAAGCTTCCTACACTGTTGGTGGGAATGTAAATTGATACAGCCACTATGGAGAACAGTATAGAGGGCCTTAAAAAACTAAAAATAAAACTACCCAGCAATCCCACTACTGGGCATATACCCTGAGAAAACCATAATTCAAAGAGACTCATGTACCCCAATGTTCATAGCAGCACTATTTACAATAGCCAGGACATGGAAGCAACCTAGATATTGTCCATCAACAGATGAATGGATAAAGAAGATGTGGTACATATATACAATGGAATATTGCTCTTGTGATTTTTTTAATAAGGGTACTAACTCCATTTGTGAGGGTTCTGACTTAATTACCTCCCCAAAGCCTCACCTCCTAATCACACTGCAAGTTAGCATTTCAGTATATTAATGGGGGGAGGAGGACACAAACTTTTGGTCCATGGCAGTCAGATACTAAAATTACAAGCAACTACACCACAATAAACTGTGGACAATTCTGAAAGAGATGGGAATACCAGACCACCTGACCTGCCTCTTGAGAAATCTGTATGCAGGTCAGGAAGCAACAGTTAGAACTGGACATGGAACAACAGACTGGTTCCAAATAGGAAAAGGAGTATGTCAAGGCTGTATATTGTCACCCTGCTTATTTAACTTCTATGCAGAATACATCATGAGAAACGCTGGGCTGCAAGAAGCACAGGCTGGAATCAAGATTGCCAGGAGAAATATCAATAACCTCAGATATGCAGATGACATCACCCTTATGGCAGAAAGTGAAGAGGAACTAAAAAGCCTCTTGATGAAAGTGAAAGAGGAGAGTGAAAAAGTTGGCTTAAAGCTCAACATTCAGAAAACGAAGATCATGGCATCTGGTCCCATCACTTCATGGCAAATAGATGGGGCAACAGTGGAAACAGTGTCAGACTTTATTTTGGGGGGCTCCAAAATCACTGCAGATGGTGACTGCAGCCATGAAATTAAAAGACGCTTACTCCTTGGAAGGAAAGTTATGACCAACCTAGATAGCATATTCAAAAGCAGAGACATTACTTTGCCGACTAAGGTCCGTCTAGTCAAGGCTATTGTTTTTCCTGTGGTCATGTATGGATGTGAGAGTTGGACTGTGAAGAAAGCCAAGCGCTGAAGAATTGCTGCTTTTGAACTGTGGTGTTGGAGAAGACTCTTGAGAGTCCCTTGGACTGCAAGGAGATCCAACCTGTCCATCCTAAAGGAGATAAGTCCTGAGTGTTCATTGAAAGGACTGATGCTGAAGCTGAAACCCCAATACTTTGGCCACCTGATGCGAAGAGTTGACTCATTGGAAAAGACTCTGATGCTGGGAGGGATTGGGGGCAGGAGGAGAAGGGGACGACAGAGGATGAGATGGCTGGATGGCATCACTGACTCGATGGACGTGAGTCTGAGTGAACTCCGGGAGTTGGTGATGGACAGGGAGGCCTGGTGTGCTGCGATTCATGGGGTCACAAAGAGTCGGACACGACTGAGCGACTGAACTGAACAAGATATTGAATAGAGTTCCCTGTGGCCCTTGTTATTTATCATTCTCCAATGTACTCTTCGTGACACTTTTCCTCCTGTAATGTAGTGATGGGGTGGCAGTGGACATTCTTAAGAAATATTCGCTTCAGATTGGATTTACTTCTGAATAAATGTTCACACTCAAATCTAATTTTAGATATTTTTTCCTTAAAATGAGTTCTCACCCCCAAACACACACACACACACACACACACACACACACACACACACACACCTGTCACTGTATCCTGATTATAACCTCAGAAGAAAAAAAAAAAAAAAACGAATGTGGTTGTAACACATTGGACGGAAACGAAATCATCTATATTGCACCTGTATGGAGAAAATGTGGCCCCCAAAAGGGCATAGTGAGGCTCCAGACTAGAAAAGGAAGCCCGGAAACCCAAAGTGGGCCATGTTTATCTGACACTAGCTGAGAAGAAACACACACAACCAGGAAGAACAAGTCTTTGAACTTACTCACCACACCTCCTCTTGGCTCTATCCTTAGTGCTTTCTTACATAACAACTCACTCATCTCTCCAAATTCCCTCAACGAGAAGTTACTATGGTTAAGAGCCATGACTCTTCTGGCAACTGAAACAGAATATCCTCCATGCCAAAAAATGGATAAATTGGCATTCTGCCTCTTTCAAACATGGCTAAGCCCCTTCAGAGTATAAACAATGCTGTGACCATGGAAACCACAATTCAGGCTCTAGATCCACAAGACTGAAGCCAACCTGGTCAGCCTGGTCTGGGCAGCTAGCCAAACCCAAGGAACAGTCCTTTATCTTGATGTCGCCACCTCCAAACCATGGCACTTTAGAGAAAAGGTAATATCCGGGAAACCAGATGGACCCTAAAACTGTTTTTAATTAGACCACCACAATCATGCCACCTCCAGGCAGGCAGTCCCCCCAAAAAAAAGAGATTAATAAGTTCCCAAAACATATTCATAATTCTTTGGTGATATAAGAGAATCTCAAACTTTGTATGCTGCTGCTGCTGCTAAGTCGCTTCAGTCGTGTCTGACTCTGTGCGACCCCATAGACGGCAGCCCACCAGGCTCCTCTGTCCCTGGGATTCTCCAGGCAAGAACACTGGAGTGGGTTGCCATTTCCTTCTCCAATGCATGCATGCATGCTAAGTCGCTTCAGTCATGTCCGACTCTATGTGACCCTATGGACAGCAGCCCACCAGGCTCCTCTATCCACAAGATTCACTAGGCAAGAATACTAGAGTATAGGGAAATAAATTTTCTACTGGTTATCACTGAAGAAAAATCCTCTGCTATGGTTCCAAAGACTGACTCTTTTCAATTCTCCACCCCTTAAGCCTACAACCCTCTCTTCTGATCACAGCTACTATGTGCCAGGCACCAAATATATTTTCCATTCCCCCAACTGCCTTGCCAAGTAAACATTATTGCTTACACAGACAATGAAACTAAGTCTCCTAGTAACTGAGTAAAGTGAAAAATGAAAGTCGCTCACTCGTGTCCGACTCTTTGCAACCCCATGGACTATACAGTCCATGGAGTTTTCCAGGCCAGAATACTGGAGTAGGTAGCCTTTCCCTTCTCCAGGGGATCTTCCCAACCCAGGGATCAAACCCAGGTCTCCTGCATTGCAGGTGGATTCTTTATCAGCTGAGCCACAAGGGAAGTTGAGTAACTTGTCCATAATTACAAAACCATGAAGTGGTCAAGTCAAAATTAGAATAATGCTTTTCAAAGTATTCTGCTCTCTCAAAATTGCTAGCATTTTCCAGACTATTTGAATCCAGAGTAAATGGTGGGATTTCAGTTCTATCGTTTATTCTTTTTTAAAAAGTGAGAATGTATTGACAATAGGTGTTAGGCGCCTAGGAATTCACCTGTGAGTAGAGTGGCAAAAGGGAAAAGGCATAAATGAAAATATGTTACTTAAAAAAAAATAATTCTCCAAAGAAGACATACAGATGGCTAAAAAGCATATGAAAAGATGCTCACCATCAGTAATTATTAGAGAAATGCAAATGAGAACTATGATGAGGTATCACCTCACACTTGTCAGTCAGAATGGCTATCATCAAAAAATCTACATACAATAAATGCTGGAGAGGGTATGGAGAAAATGGAACCCTCCTACATGGTTGGTTGGAATGTAAATTGGAGAATGCCACTATAGAGAAGAGAATGGAGGTTCTTTAAAAACCTAAATATAGAGCTACCACATGATCCAGTAATTCAACTCCTGGGCCTACATCCAGAGAAAACTATAATTCAAAAAGATACCTGGACTCTCCAGTGTTCAGGGCAGAACCATTTACAAAAGCCAGGACATGGAAGCAACCTAAATGTCCATCAACAGCAGAATGGATAAAGAAGTTGTGAAACATATATATAATGGAGTATTACTCAGCTATAAAAAAAGAAGAAAATAACATTATTTGCAGCAACATGGATAGAGTTAGAGATACTCATACTGAGTAAAGTAAGTCAGAGAAAGATACCATATGATATTGCTTATATATGGAATCTTTAAAAATGGTACAAATGAAATTGTTTATAAAACAGAAATAGAGTCACAGATGTAGAAAACAAACCTTTAGTTACCAGAAAGGAAAGGAACAGGGAGGAGGGATAAGTTGGGAGATTGGGATTGACATATACACACCACTATCTATGAAATAGATAACTGATAAGAACGTACTGTACAACACAAGTAACTCTGATGCTTTGTAATGGCTTCCCTGGTAGCTTAGTGGTAAAGAATCTGCCTGCAATGCAGGAGGCCCGGGTTCGATTCCTGGGTCGGGAAGATGCCCTGGAGAAGAAAATGGCCACTCCAGTATTCTTGCCTAGGAAATCCCATGGACAGAGGAGCCTCTTGGGCTACAGTTTGTGAGGTCCCAAAGAGTCAGACACGACTGAGTGACTAATACTTTCACTTTCAATGGCTTATATGAGGAGACCATGTAAATACATTCCAGTATTCTTGCATGGAGAATGCCTGGCAATGTATTCTAGTATTCTTGCCTGGAGGAGCCTGGCAGGCTACAGTCCATAGGGTTGCAAAGAGTTGTACACAACTGAAGCGACTGAGCAATCATGCCCAATGGCTTATATGGGGAAAGAATCTAAAAAAGAGTGGTGATGGTAAAGTCGCTCAGTCGTGTCTGACTCTTTGCAACCCCGTGGACTGTAGCCTACCAGGCTCCTCCATCCATGGGATTCTCCAGGCAAGAATACTGGAGTGGGTTGCCATTTCCTTCTCCAGGGGATCTTCCCGACCCAGGGATTGAACCCAGGTCTCCCACATTGGAGGCAGACGCTTTACCCTCTGAGCCACCAGGGAAGCTAAAAAAAAAAAAAAGAGTGGATATATGTATATGTATAATTGATTCACCTTGCTGGATACCTGAAACTAGCATAACATTGTAAATCAGCTATACGCCAATAAAAAAATTTTTAATTAAAAGTAAAATAAATATAAAGTTTTTAGATATAATTAAATTTTTTTACTGCCACTTCAAAGTTTCAGAAGAGGAAATCTCTTTTAGATGGAAGATTCTTGGCTTCACTAGATACCATGGAACCTCTGGGGTACTGATAACATTCTCTACCTTGATTGGTTTCACAGCTGTATACTTATATGAAAATTCATGAATTGTGCCCTTTACTGAATATATATTATATCTCATTTATTTAATAAAGAGCATGGTAGAAGACAGTGTGTATGGAAAACTTGCATTTGCATAAGAAGGAATGGGGAGACTCTAAGTACATGATTGTGTGTGTGTGTGTGTGTGTGTGTGTGTGTGTGCTCAGTCACTCGATCATGTCTGACCCTTTCGTGACACCATGACTGTAGCCTTCTAGGCTCCTCTGTCCATAGGATTTCCCAGGCAAGAATACTGGAGTGGGTTGCCATTTCTTTCTCCAGGGATTGGATAAGCATATGATGTGTCTGGATTGATACAGAGAGAGCTGGCAACAATGGTTGTTTGGGGTACTGAGTGATGACATACGGAGGATGGAGGCTCATTTGCACTGTATATCCTCCTGCATTTGATGAATTTTTACTATCTGAATGATTGGTCTATATTAAAAATGAGCAAATAAATAATTTCAAGGAAAAAGAAACATAAAAACCACAAAATGCCCCTGAAGATACCAAAATCAGTCTAGAAAGTTGGTCTGCATTTGTGACGCTTGAGGGAATGTAATCATAAAGTGAAGATTTTCAAATACAGTATTCTGTTTTTGCAGTAGCAGGAGAAATTATGAGGACTTGCACTCCCTCTCTCCAGGGAAGTTGTTGTCACAACTCAGCTAACGATGGGAGATGAGGGTGAAGTTGGTGGGTATGTGGGAAAGGAACATTTAAATTATTCAGAGGCAAACTCTGTGTTGGTAATTACCATCAGTGATAATTGTTTCTGGGTATGATTTTACATTTTTTCTTTCTCTTTCAATTCTTTACTTTCTTTCTATTTTTTTTCTCAAGTATGTGCATATCATACAAAGTAAAGATGAGAAATTCAGAGCAAACTCTGTTCAGATGATATCAATTGAGATGTTATTGGAATTAAGAAAATAATGATATACACAAAAACTAGAAAAACAGATCAATCCATGTGTCTCGTTTAGATTCCTATTCCGATATGACTTGTCCCTTTCCTCGCTAACCCCTGAAATGGCTTGTTCATTCGTTAGGAGGTGTATGTGTATGACAGTGGTCATCCTGAAGATGTTGAGTTATTTATCTCTTGTTATCTGCAGATTTCAGACCCCTTTGCAAGAAAACATTTGTTATTTTAGATCTAAATGGAAAAAAAACACAAACAAACAAGAAACAGAAGAAATAAAGGATGAGCACAAGATACTTAAGTAAAATAATTTCACAAGCAGAACAAGGACTGTTCAAAAAGTTAAAAACTTTCCCTGAAGCCTCTGTTTCCCCTTAGTTTTACTGAGCTCTCCTACCGATGTGCTGAAAAAACTTAATACTCCAGTTTGTTTCTGGGTATCTCTGAAGATAAGTTTACCATTTCCTACAACAGGTTTCTCAGCCTCAGCATTACTGACATTTTAGGTTGTAACAACCTACAAACAGCAAACATTCTTTGTTACAAGGGGCTATCCTGTGCATCTTAGGATGTTTAACAGCATGCCCGGCCTCTACCCTATTAAATGCCAGTAATACACCCAAGTCATAACAACCAAAAATGTCTCCAGATATTGCTAAATTGCCCCTGAGGGGCAAAATTGTTGCTATCTGAGAGCTACTGTCCTAAAGGCTAATATCTAGAGGCCTTTATTCTAGAAAACACACCAGCATCTCTAATTTCCAGAAAACAGACACATGTACACAGGAGTGCATATATACCCACAGACTCCATCCTTTAAGAAGAATCGGTAAGCTTTTAAGAGGAGGTGTACTGGCGTCTGGGCTTCCTAGGTGGCGCTAGTGGTAAAGAACCCGCCTGCCAATGCAGGAGAGACAGGTTCGATCCCTGGGTCAGGAAGATCCGCCGGTGGAGGGCATAGCAACCCACTCCAGGATCCTTGCCAGGAGAAGCCCGTGGACAAAGGAGTCTGGCAGGCAACAGTCCATGGGGTCGCAAAGAGTCGGACACGACTGAAGCAACTTAGCACACAGGCACATACTGGTGTCTGTCATTTATTTTGAAATATTTTTTAAAAACATGATGAACTGAGTGATAGATTAATAGATAAAAATGATAAAACAAGTACAGTAAAGTGGTAATTGTAGAATACAGGCGGTCAGTATATGAGTGGTCACTGCAACATTCTTTCAATTTTTCTGTATGTTTGAAAATTTTTCAGCATAAAAATTAGAAGAAAATATTTTATGAATACTTGACTGTCACAGCCAGAAAATCAAGAGGTTCATTTTACTTAATTATCTCAGAGAAGGAAAGAGAAACTTTTCTTCCAAATCATGTTGTGAAATCTAATTAATCTAATCATGTGAAAAAACTACCAAATAGTGATGAGTAATTTCAAAATAGTGAGTACTGACTATAGCTGAAAGAGGACTCAGATTCATTAACTGAAACTAAGTTCATGAGAGAGCATGCCCTGTATTTTTAAAGAACTTCTTTACACAGGAGTCTTTTTCTCATCTTCTAGCTTTAAGGATTCATGTCATTCAACATTTATTTTTAAATAATCTTAAAAACTATTTCCCCCTGGGAGCCTCATGGCCTAACAAAATAAGGGATACTGAAATATTCAGTATAAATCACCTTCTGAAGAACCCCTCCTATTCTTAGTTATGGTGACTGTTGCCTTTAAGCATTTCATTAGACCATAACTCAACCAGTGTTTATTCAAACTATCACATGTCAGGAACCGTGTGTACAGTCCTGAACATGAGAGCACGGTGAACTGTAGAGATTTATAGCCAACATGAAATGGCTGTGCTGTTGTCCTGTTGTCCTAAGACTGGGCATCAGATGACTGCACAAGTACAAGCTAGGGTCTTTGAGCTTAGGATTTTGCAAATTTTTAAAAAATTGGCATGGAACGAAAGACGCTCAAAAATCATAAGTCATCAGAAAAAATGTACATTGAAACCACAGTAAGAAATCACTGTGCATAACCCCACCCCCAGAAAGTCTAAAATTCAAACACCTGATAATTCGAGGTGTTGGCAAAGATGCATACAACTGGAACACTCATACATAACTGACAGGTGTGCACAATGGTACAGCCACTTTGGAAAACAGTGTGGCAATTTGTTACAAAGTTAAGTCTAACCTATCATACAACCCAGAGATTCCACTCCTAGATATTTGCCCAAGAAACATAAAAATACGTCTAAACAAAGAACTATATGCAAATGCTCATAGCAGCCTTAACATGGCAGCCAAAAGCCAGAAATATTCTGTACTAATCAACAGACAAATAGATAAACTGTGGGAGCACTAGGAAGCAACAATGAGAAACAAACTACTAATATACACAACACTGATTCATTTCCAAAACATTACGCTGAGAGATTTTCACATTTTGAGAACCACTGCTTTACTCCAGTACTTACAGATTGTTCAATTCCACACAGCTACTCATTTTCATATCTTTTCTCACTGATGCAACAGCCATGACATTCCCTGTTAACTACAAGCATATGGCCTAAGAAGCAACTTATAAGCACTGCAGCTCTAGAATCAGCTTTATAACTATAAGGAAATTGCGAGGCAGCCACCACAACTTCCCAACCTATTTCAAAAATCTCCTTCAGGTGTACCCATTCTGCTTTTCCCCTTGTGAAACCCATGATACTGAGAAACAGGATTTTCATCCGTTTGGGACCCTGCAGTTCTTCCAGCTCTTCATCCAAAACACCAGCTTTTGTTTTACAACATGATCCATGTAGACAGCAGAAGAGATACAGATTTATCTGAATCTTTGTGGTTTCCTTTGATTTCTTATCCTGCAGCTTCCCATCTCTAGGCAGTTCTTTAGGACTTGGTTTCTTTCTTTACCCACTCTCTTCCCCCCACCCCGGGTCTGTTTATTCTCAAATTAAGAACACTTCTTTATAAGGTGTTTTTTGTTTGTTTGTTTTTGCCACTTCTCAGTCAATAAATGACCAAATACTGACAGGGTTTTTATTTGGTTGGTTGCCTTTATATTGTCTTGCTTTGATATGAGTCTCTAGCTGTAAAAATTCTCTCTCTACAATTTTCCATACCTTGATTCTTTCAAATCTTTGCAGACTCTCCAGAAAACTTGCTACTCACATGCCATTTTCCTGACATTTTACTCAATATTTTTATAATACTCTCACATAAAATATGTTCTCAAGCAACCCTGGCTTGGGGTGAAAGATTACAAATTAAATTACTACCCTCAGGCAGCTAAGCACTGACTGTACGAGCCATCTGATCCCATTCATTCATATTTGGCCAAAGAGAGTCTATCTCAGCTTCATCTACACTGCCATTTTTTTGGTAGTGTTTCTACTTTTTTTTTTAAATTGGAATATAATTGTTTTACAATGTTGTGTTAGTTTCTGCTGTACATAACGAGAATCAGCTATACGTATAAATATACCCCTCCCTCTTGAGCCTCCCTCCCACTCCCCATCCCACCCCTCTAGGACATCACGGAGCACCAAGCTGAGCCAATTAACTCCTGCTTTACAGAAAACAAAATCACCTCTACTCCTCTCCATTTAAAAATGAACAGGTAATCCATTTCTCAGATTACCAGAAACCCCCCAGTGTAGTTGAGGAAGAAATTTTCCTCAACCTTCTTAAAGTCATAGGCTGGGTCTGAAAAGTTAAAATGACGAAGATAGATTAACAGGAGAAAGGTGTACAAGTTTATTTAAAGTAAGTTTTACACGACAAGGAACCTTCATAGCAAAATGAAGACCGGAAGAAACAGTGAGACCTGGAAATTTTTATGCTGGGTTTGATCAAGAGTAGACAGTTGTGGAAAAATACGAAAGGAATACGAAAGGCAAGGGGTGTGAGGTAATGTAGCAAACTGGGAAAAGTTTAGCAAGACCTGTTTGCATTCTTCTCAGGGCCGCTTTGTCTCAGAGATAAGGATGCGCCTTTCCTCTGGGTATAGGGAAGGTACCTCTCACATGAGGTTTTTATGATCTGCTCATAAAAAGGAGTGTGGAGCAGTGGGTCAGAGTGACCTTCCTGCTTCTGCTCTTTCTCAAACTCCCTCAGCCTAAAATATTCAATACACCAAGGTGCCATATTTGGGGACAGCATGTTCTGAACCCTAATATCAGTCTTTGTTAAAAATAAATGTATTCAGTTCAAGAGGGAGGAGACTTATTTATCCTTATGGCTGATTCATGTTGTTGTATGGCAGAAGCCAACACAACACATTATAAAGCAATCATCCTCCGATAAAAATTAATTTAAAAAATAAAGGTACTCATTCAAAAAGATGAAGTTTCTCCAATGTTTTCTGTAAGAAATTATTGGACTTCCTCAATTTGAACAGCAAATGTGAGGCTCTGTTTCAGCTTTACAGCTTATACTAGTTTAACTTAAAAAAATACAATGTACATTCATGTGATTCAAAGATTAAAATAAAAGTGTGGCTATTAAGTCTCACTCACAGTGTGATTCTTTTAACCCTATTTCCTCCCCCATCCCATATAGATAATCACTTCTATTTATTTCTCTTTTTTTTTTTTCAAATTTTTTTGGCTACTCCTGTTCTTTGTTGTAGCATGTGGGATCTATTTCCCTGACCAGGGATCAAACCCTGGGCCCCCTGCATTGGGAACGCAGAGTCCTAGCCACTCGACCACCAGGGAACTCCCTTTATTTCTTATCTGTATTTTCCTTTTCCTAATATACCCAACCCAATATGAATATATTTGATATATTCCTAACTCTTTCAGAAAAGGAAGCATCCACTATTCTTTACCTTGCTTTTCTCATTTAATAATAACCTCTGTTGATTTTTTATTTCAGTACATGAAGCATTTTTAGAGCTAAATAGTATTCTGGTGTGTGAATACATCATGATTTACTTAATCTGCCTGCAATGCAGGACCCCAAGTTTGATCCCTGGATTGGGAAGATTCCCTGGAGAAGGGAATGGCTGCCCACTCCAGTATTCTTGCCTGGGAAATCCCATGGACAGAGGACCCAGCCAGGGTCCATTGGTTACAGTCAGTTCTGAGTGACTAACACTTCATTTCACTTCACTTGGGTTGTTTCCAAACTTCTGCTATTATAAAGAATGCTGCAGTAAATAACCTTATGTGTGCTAAATCACTTCAATTGCGTCTGATTCTTGCAATCCCATGGACTGTAGCCCACCTACCTCCTTCTGTCCATGGGATTCTCCAGGCAAGAATACTGGAGTGGGTTGCCATTTCCTACTCCAAGTGATCTTCCTGACCCAGGGATAGAACCCACGTCTCTTATGTCTCCTGCATTGGCAGTCGAGTTCTCTACCACTAGCGCCACCTGGGAAGCCCAAAATAACCTTATACATATGCCAAGAAAACGTAATCATGATTATCTTATCTCTGGGAAATAATATTATGGATTTGTTTTCATCATCCTTTTCTCCATGTCTCCAGTTCCTTAAAATGAACATGTATTACTTTTATAAGGAAAACCAATCACTGTTATCATTTTTAAAGAACATACTTTTGAAGTATCTTAAGTATCTAAAAGATACTTAGTATCTAAGTATCTAAAAGCAAATAGCTTTTAGTTAGAATACTTGTAAATGTTGAAAGCTGGCAGCCTATTCCATAACTTGGTGTGTAGAGCAAATATAAAACACTGGATCCACTCATCTAAAAGCAGCTCAACACACTCCAACCCCCATAACTTCCCCCTCAAAAACAAATAAATAAATATCATCACCAAGTACAATGAGAGACCACTGTCTGCAGTGAAGGACAAAAAAACCCCACAAAACTCCAAAATGGTTCGCATTTAGCTCCTCATGACATTTTGTGGTACTTATGAATTCCCCTAACTTTAGTGTTTCTGCTGCTTGCCTATGATACAAAACATCCTTAAATGAGCAACCACTGCCCACCTCAAACAAAAAACAAAAACAGTACATTTAAGAAGAGATAGCTCATCTCTCTCTCTCTCTCTCTCTTTTTTTTTTTTTCTTTTTTGGTCACTCCACGAGGCATGTGGGATCTTTGTTTCCTGACCAGGGATGGAGGCTGTGTTCCTTGCAGTGGAAGAATGGGGTCTTAACCACTGAGCCACCAGGAAAGTCCCTTTCTTTTCTTTTAAATAGTTTTTAGATGTTTACTAATCAAACCAAAAGCAGTTCTGGAGACAAATCAAACAAAGGCATGCATGTCACTCCATGACAGACCTTGACATTGCTAATCATTTCTTCTTATTCTGTTTTTAACCATTACTTTGTATTTTTATTAATAACTACTTTTTGTTTTATAAAGTGAAGAATTTTTATGGATTGTGACCAGTAGTAGACTTCGTGTTCCTACACTCAAGGTTCACTTACAAGAAACCCATTAAACTTCCTTGGGCTTAACAATCAAAAGAAACAGAAAGGACATTCTGTTTTATTTTTGAATTATCTGATGCATTTTAAATATTGGAAAATTCCTAATTTGAGAAGGCTCTTTTTCTTGGATGCTTCCTCATCCTTAACTATTTGTTTTATGTTGCAATACTTCTTTATTTAACATTGACACTGACTCACTCAATATTTACTAAGAATCAACAATGTTGGATGGCATTCTTAGAAAAGAAAAGTTCAGGTAAGGATTGGAGTGAAGCCAGAACTATTCTTCACCAGGTAAAAGAATGATAAGCATATTTTATGATAAAAATGGATCAGAGGACATTATTCAGCCAAAGAATGAAATTTTGATATATGTGACAACATACATGGATTGTGAAAACATTTTGCTTAATAATCCAGAAACAGAAGGACAAATAATGTATGATTCAATTTATATGATGTACCTAGAATAAGGAAATTTATAGAGACAAAGGGCAGAATAGAAAGTACCAGCAGCTGGGGAAGGGGGATAAGGGTATTGTTTAGTAGGTACAGAGTTTATGTTGGAGATGATGAAAAAGTTTTCAGTATAGACAGTGGTGATGAGTATACAACATTGTGAATATATTTAATGCCTCTGAATTGTACATTTACAGATGGTTAAAATAAAAAAATATTATATTATGTATATTTTACATAACAAAATATTTTACACAATCAAAAAATCAATTTTAAAAAAGGGCAAGGAAAAAATACATCGGGACTTCTGGGCCAATGGGAAAGACTGAACACATATGTAACATTCCATCCAATAACACTCAAATTTCATTGATATAACAGAAATTATAATTTTTTAAAGAATAAATAACAATGCTAGGTATAAACTTAACAAGAAATGTTCAAAACTTGTATGAGGAAAAACTTGTAAATGACCAAAAGTAACTTTAAAACGATGGAAAACAGCATATTTGGAGATAGGCGGTGCATAGGGCCACAAAGAGTCATACATGACTGAGCGACTAAGCAGACCCAACATGATAAAAGTGGAAAAAAAATGAAGTTGCTCAGTCACGTCCAACTCTTTACAACCCATGAACTGTAGCCTGCCAGGCTCCTCTGTCCATGGGATTTCCAAGGCAAGAATACTAGAGTGTTTCCCCATGCCTTCCTCCAGGGGATCTTCCCAATCCAAGAATCGAACCCAGGTCTCCCACATTGCAGGCGGATTCTTTACTGTCTGAGCCACTAGGGAAGCCCAAAAATAATGGTGTGGGTAGCCTATCCCTTCTCCAGGGGAACTTCCTGACCCAGGAATCAAACCAGGGTCTCCTGCACTGCAGGCAGATTCTTTACCAAAAGTCTTAGTTGGTCCTTAAACAACACAGGTTTAAATGCACCGGTCCACTTTATAAATGAATTTTTTTTGTCAATAAATACACAAAAATACACAAGTAGAAAATTATATACAAAACTTCCATAGCAGTGGACAGCATTTTCCTTAGATAGCCATAAAAGTGAGTGATATTTGATATAAAATTAATAGTATGTTCATTTTCTTACTGTCTTATAACTTTGATCTCAAAGAATTACATTGTTATGCAGTATGCCTCTCTTTCTCATTATGGGAGAATCTTCGTATCAATCTATGGCCACAGGTAAGTAGTTTTTTTTTTTAAGTGTAACAATTTTCCCAACAGTGTTTTATGAGTATGACTGTAACACTCTGTGCACAAAATTTTACAGTGACTCATTCATTAGTATATAGGCTAGGCTACTGTGAAGCAATTGTATATATCGATCATACTGCTGCTGCTAAGTCCTTTCAGTCTTGTCCAACTCTGTGCGACGCCATAGACAGCAGCCCACCAGGCTCCCTCGTCCCTGGGATTCTCCAGGCAAGAACACTGGAGTGGGTTGCCATTTCCTTCTCCAGTGCATGAAAGTGAAAAGTGAAAGGGAAGTCGCTCAGTCTTATTCGACTCTTAGTGACCCCATCGACTGCAGCCTACCAGGCTCCTCCGTCCATGGGATTTTCCAGGCAAGAGTACTGGAGTGGGGTGCCATCGCCTTCTCTGATCGATCATACTAGGCTACCATAAAACAATCATATTACTACTTCTTCACTATCAATGCATGAATTGTTACACCTGTAAATAAACATGAATTTCTTTTTCACATTATCTTTTCTTTCTTGATATCTTGTGTTAGTAATACATATAACATCTTGGTGTTTTGTAGCATATAACACAATATTGATGGTAGGTACTGATAGGCAATTCATCTTACAAACAGATGATGTAAACTTACAGTACCAAAAAATGCAGTACAGTGCTGCTATTGTATTTTCTCTTGCTTATGGTTTTCTTAATAATATTTTTCTTCTCTATAGCTTACTTTATTATAAGAATACAAATATAATATACAAAACATATGTTAACTGTTTATGTTATTGATAAGATTCCCAGTCAACAGTAGGCTATAGTAGTTAAGTCTGGGGGAGTCAAAATTTATACACAAATTTTCAACTGTGCAGAGGTTCAGCGACCCCAACCCTTGCATTATTCAAGGGTCAATTGTATATATATTTAATATGATCACCATAAAAAATATCATAGGAGGGACTTCCCTGGCAGTCCAGTGGTTAAGACTCTGCATTTCCAATGCAGGAGGCATAGGTCCATCCCAGGTCAGGGGACTAAGATCCCAAATGCCGCAGGGTGCACCCCTCCCACCCCAGAAAAAAACACCAGGTATTTGTTTCCTGGAATTCATTATAAGGCACTTTAGGAAGGAAAAGCAAGCAAGAGTAGTCAAACACCTGAAAAAGATAGACAGTGATAGGGGCTTGCCCTCTCAGATATCAAAACGTTATATAACCCAAAGCAGAAAATAAATATCCAAGAGTTCATGCTGATAAAAAAATAAGTGATCAAATGAATAAATAAATAAATGGGGAAGAGACAAATCTTTCATGCATTATTCCATGTAATTTGTGTAGATACTCTGACTTTAAGGAAATAGAGCCTAACTCCCCACTTGTTTAGTGTGAGTTGCACATAGTAACTTCTTTTGAAAGAGGACAAAATAAGAAATGAAGAGGGGAAAGAGTAACTTTACAGTGAAGAAATCTGACAAATGCTACCTCAGCCAAGTGATCAGCATCAACAGTGACAAATCATGTTGATATGGGCCCTTTATGTAATGTGATGAGAATGGCCCTTCACCTCTGTGCTCTTCTACCCCAAAGCGTATAACCTCAGTCTAATCATGTGAAAAACATCAGACAAATGAGCCAATAGAGGGGCATTCTCTGATACAGTATGCCTGATCAGTGCTCCTCGAAACTATCAAGCTCATAAACCAGGAAAGTCTGAGAAACTGTCACACCAAGAGGAGCCTAAGGAAACATGAATGTCATATCCTGGATGGGATCCTGGAATGGAAAAAGGACATTAGGTGAAAACTAAAGACATCTGAATGAAGTACACAGTTTACTTAAATAATAACGTATCAGTAACTTCATGGGAAATAGATGGGGAAACAGTGGAAACTGTCAGACTTTATTTTTGGGGGCTCCAAAATCACTGCAGATGGTGACTGCAGCCATGAAATTAAAAGACGCTTACTCCTTGGAAGGAAAGCTATGATAACCTAGATAGCATATTCAAAAGCAGAGACATTACTTTGCCGACTAAGGTCCGTCTAGTCAAGGCTATTGTTTTTCCTGTGGTCATGTATGGGTGTGAGAGTTGGATTGTGAAGAAAGCTGAGCGCCGAAGAATTGATGCTTTTGAACTGTGGTGTTGGAGAAGACTCTTGAGAGTCCCTTGGACTGCAAGGAGATCCAACCAGTCCATTCTGAAGGAGATCAACCCTGGGATTTCTTTGGAAGGAATGATGCTGAAGCTGAAACTCCAGTACTTTGGCCATCTCATGCGAAGAGTTGACTCATTGGAAAAGACTTTGATGCTGGGAGGGATTGGGGGCAGGAGGAGAAGGGGACGACCGAGGATGAGATGGCTGGATGGCATCACTGACTCGATGGCATCACTGACTCGATGGGCATGAGTCTGAGTGAACTCCGGGAGATGGTGATGGACAGGGAGGCCTGGCGTGCTGCAATTCATGGGGTGGCAAAGAGTTGGACACAAATGAGCGACTGAACTGAACTCAACTGAATGGTCGATTACTTGCAGTAAAGGTACCATACTAATGTAAGATGTTAATAAGAGGGGAAACTGGGTGTAGGGTAAGGGAACTTTGGAACTCTATATATAATCTTCTCACTTTCTTTTGTAAATCTAAAACTGTCTTTATGAAAGGAGTCTATTAAACAAAAAACGCACAAAAGAGTTTTGTAGATGTCACCTTGTGGCTTTTGCCATAGGTTAACGGGAAAATACATCTAGATGTGAAATTGCTGGATCATACAATTCTGCTTTGCTAGATATTGTCAAATTGATCTTAAAATGCTTACACCAATTTTCATCCCCACCATCAGTGTATAAGAAATCTAATTCTACCGCTTCTTCCCCGGTAACACTTGTGTCAGCTTTGATTTTTGTATTTTCAGACTTAATTTTTTGAAAATTGACTGGGTGGAAATATGACAGAGATGGTTGTATTAACTTGCATTTTTGTGATTGTTGGTGAAGTGGATTATCTTTTCCTATTTCTTGACCACTAGGCTGTTCTCTTCTGTGTATTTATGCTTGGTAAGTTTCTTGTCATTCAGTCACTAAGTCATGTCTGACTCTTTGCGACCCCATGAACTGCAGCACACCAGGATCCTCTGTCCTCCACTATCTCCTGCTCAAACTCATGTCCATTGAGTCAGTGATGCCATCCAACCATCTCATCCTCTCTTGTCCCCTTCTCCTCCTGCCTTCAATCTTTCCCAGCCTTGAGGTCTTTTCTAATGAGTCAGCTCTTTGCATCAGGTGGCCAAAGTATTGGAGCTTCAGCTTCAGCAACAGTTCTTTCAATGAATATTCAAGGTAAGTTTGACAAGGTTACCATTTAATGAGCTGCATGTTGTCTTTTACATTGTGATTTCCGGCTCTTTATGTAGTTTAGAACATTTGTATATTATAAATGTGTCAAATGTTTTTAAATCTTTTTAATGGTGTCTTTTATGACAGCAAACTTTTTGAATGTTGATGTAGTTAACATTTTTTTCTTTATGATATATGTATGTATATATATACACATTCTGTGTTCCTTTGGATAATCTCTCCAATTGAAATAATAAAGCATTCTTCTGTATTTCCATCTGAAAAAAAATAAAGTGTATAAAAAAGCACATTATAAAGCCTTAATAATTTAAGGTGGAGTATTGGCACATAGGACTTCCCAGGTGGCGTTCATGGTAAAGAACCCACCTGCCTATGCAGGAGGCATAAGAGATGCAGGTTGGATCCCTGGGTCAGGAAGATCCCCTGGAGGAGGGCATGGAAATCCACTCCAGTATTCTTACCTGGAGAATCCCATGGACAGAGGAGCCTGGCTGACTATGGTCCATAGGGTCACAAAGAGTCAGACACCACCGAAGTGACTTAGAATGCACGCAATGGTACATAAGGGGCTTCCCAGGTGGTGCAGTTGGTAAAGAATCCTCCTGCAAATGCAGGAGACCCAAGAGATGTGCGTTTGATCCCTGGGTCAGGAAGATCCCCTGGAGTAGGAAATGGCAACCTACTCCAGTATTCTTGCTTGGACAATCCCATGGACAGAGGAGCTTGGTGAACTACAGTCCATAGGATCGCAAAGAGTCGGACACTACTGAGCATGCACGCACGCATTGGCACACAAGCAGAGTATCCAGAAATGGACCCACCTGCATATGGAAACTTGGCATATAAAGGTGGCATCTCAGTGCAGTGGAGAAAAGATGGACCTTTAATAAATGGTAGTGGAGTAGCTTGTTAGCTATGTAGAAAATGATAAAATGTGATCTGACAAATTCCAAATACAGCAGAAATTTAAAAGTAAAAAATTAACCCACAAATGTCCAGAAGAAATCATAGGTGAATTCTTCTATAAATCAGGAATGTAAAAGAACTTTCCTAACTAGGATTTAAAACCCAGAAGCAAGAAAAAAACTATATTGTTTTATTTGACCACATAAAATTATAAAATGAAAATTGCATGCCAAAAAAATATCACAAACCAAGGAAAAAGACAAATGGCAAGTAAGGAATATTTGCAACTTGCATCAAAGATAAAGGTTTAATTTCCTTTAAGTATCTGTTTAAAAACAGATGACTAAAAGGCCATCCTGCTCCATAGGATAAGAGAAAAGAACTCACATTTCAAGAAAAAAGAAGTACAAATAGGCTTTAAACTTGAAAAGATGCTCAGCCTCAATGGTAATAAAAGAGATGCAAATTAAGTTACACAAAGATACCTTTTCTCACGTATCAGATTGGCAAAATCCAAAAGTTTGATGATGAACTGGCTGGAGCCCCAGTACAAAGCTGAATAAGAAGCACTTAAAATTGACTTCCTGGTCTCATGATCTCAATATTTAACCATTAAGTATGATGTAGACTTTTTGTAGATACACTTTACCAAACTGAGGAAGTTCCCTTCTTAGTTTCTTGAGAGTCTATATTTCTTGAGAGTCTGTATTTTATAATTGTTTAATTTCATTAAATGTTTCTTCTGCATCTGACGAAGTGATAATGTAGTTTTTTCCCTGCAGGTGAAATACATTGATTTGGAAATGTTAAACTGATCTTGCATTCCTGAAATGAACTCCACTTGGTCATTACATATTGTCCTTTTTAAGAAATTGCTGGATTCTATTTGCAATTTTTTTCTAGCATTTTGGAGTCAATGTTCATGGAAGATATTAAACTTTAATTTTTGTCTTGTAATTTCCTTGTTAGATTAAGATTTTAAGTCTATGATGGCCTCATAAAACAAGTTTGGGAGTGTTTCTGCTGTTTCCGTTCTTTGGAAAAGTTTGAATAAGACTGGCGTTATTTCTTCTTTAAATTTTGAAAGATTTCACCATTGAAGTGACCTGGGCCTGGACTTTCATTATGGGAGGCTTTAAATTGTGGATTCGATTTTTTTTTAAGATATAAGAATCTTCAGGTTTTATTCAAATTCTCTGTATCTTTGTGAGTAAATTTTCATAAATTGTGTTTTTTGAAAACTTTATCCATTTCATATAAATTTTCATATCCTGCCTTTCATATAATTAAGTAAATCTGAAAACAACTGAATAGTTGAAGGGGAAACGTTCTTTTTTTCTATAAGAATTCAAGCTCATAAATTACTTGTTCAAGAACAAATAATCAACTTATAACATCACTATTTTGTTATCCCAAAATCATAGATATAGGTAGTCATTATTAATAGCTGCTCAAACATTATGTAATAAGCTGATGGGAAGTTTTATAATGGTTGGTTTAGGCTGGCAGCACTTGAATCTACTGACCAATTTTAATGCTTCCCAAAGAGAAATAACCAGACATTATGTGTCACCTCTTGCCAAACAACACAAAGTATATACCACTGTATGTTGTGTATGTGCTTAGTTGCTTCAGTCGTGTCTGACTCTTTCCAACCCCATGGACTGTAACCCACCAGGCTTCTCTGTCCATAGAATTCTCCAGATAAGAATACTGTAGTGAGTAGCCGTTTCCTTCTCCAGGGGATCTTCCCGAACCAGGGATCAAACCCTCATATCCTGCATTGCAGATGTATTCTTTACCATCTGAGCCACCAGGGAAGCCTAAATATACCACTACCTATGAACTAGTCTTGCCAAAAAAAAATCAAATTTGAATCTAATTATGTCTGTTGATTTAACTGTCAGTTTACAGGTAACTGTTGTGGTCCGGGCGTGGGTTGGAAAAGAATTTCTAGACACGAGACAGAATGAGAGGGAAATAAAGTTTATTACAATGGGAGATGCTGTTAGAACAGCGGGCCAGCTCAAGGGAGAACCGATGTTGAACAAGGGTCCTTAGTCCACTTGTATAGCCAGGGTACAAGGAGTGGGATAGAGGTCTTGTGGGTCATTTGCTGATTGGATGAAGGGGTAGGGGGAAGAGTAAGGCAAACACCTTCTCTCTATGGGGTAGGAGGGGAGACAGGTTCTACTGTTCAGGAGGACCTGAAATCCATTAATAGTTACAACATGGGGGAGGAAAGGACAATAAGGGTCTGGTTTTTCCGTTCCTTCATTCCAAGACCCTCCTTGGTTTTTATCTGCTCTTTCTTCCTTGGGTCACCACAGTAACACAGAGGCCAAAAGATCATGTTAAATGACACAACAAGGAGGCAATTAGCACTATTTAAAATGAAGTAAGTTCTATAGGAAAATGACCTGGTTTCTTCAATGAATAAATAGGATGCTTGGGGCTAGTGCACTGGGATGACCCAGAGGGATGGTACGGGGAGGGAGGTGGCAGTGGGGTTCAGGATGGGGAACACGTGTACACCCGTGGCAGATTCACGTTGATGTATGGCAAAACCAATACAATATTGTAAAGTAATTAGCCTCCAATTAAAATAAATAAATTTATATTTAAAAAAAGAGGAAGTAGATTCGATAAATTGAAAGAAAATTAACAAACTTAATGGCAACCGTATACAATGTGTAGACCCTGTTTAGACATTGATTTTTTTTAAATTAATTATAATAAAAAGAAGAAAATGACATAATTCGGGAAAGCCCCCTATTTCATACTCTTAGGGGATTATTGTTAATTTCTTTGGTTTGATAATAGTAATATAGCTTTCTTTAAAGGGTCCTTATCTTTTACAGATACATACAGAAGTATTTACTGGTGAAATTATATTGGGTTGGCCAAAAAGTTCCTTTGGTTTTTAAGTAAAAAGAGACACTTTTTTCATCTTCACCAAAAACTTTATTGAACAATGTATTCACCATTTTGTTTCACTACCTTCTGCCATCTGATATATATTTCTAAATAATTGGGGGTGTGGCTGAAGACAGTGGGGCTGTGTAGCTGAAATAAAATTGTAAGTGTGTTGATTAATGTAAAAACTGAGAGATAGGTACATGGGGGTTTGTTGTATTATTCCCTCTACTTTTGTATATGTTTTGAAATTTCCATAATAAAAAGTTTTTAAAAACCATAATAGTGCCAAAGACCAAATTTTTTGTGAAATTTGAGACATTTGAAAGCAGATGGAATCGGAAGAGGTCAGAGAACAGGAAACCACAGATCAAGTTATCACAATGGCTCTTGCCAAAGCAGCCTTGAGAAAAAGGGTTGAGGAAGCATGCCTTCCCAGCATTATGTGTTTTCAAAATTTAGTAGCACAAATGGAGACAATTAGGGTCTTTTCTATCTATCTGCCCCTTTTTTCCCTCATCTGAAACATAATTGCTTGGGAAAGTCCAAGATTATTCTCTAAGTAGCCCTAATGAGGGCATAAAACCTTGAGAATGTAGCAATGGCACTATCCCAGGGTCAGGGAATAGAAAACAGAAAACAGGTTCTATCCCTGTAGCTTTCCAGTAAGTTCTCAATGGAACTGCACCTGCTTACTACTCCCTGCCCCCACCAGTCTATAAATAAGGCCTCCTGCTGCTACAACTTGGCCTCACACTGAACCTGCCCCCACTCCTCATCTTCAAAGAAGCAGCGCAGGAAAGCAGACCCGCGCAGGGCTGCCAAGAAAATCCACTCCAGCTATCAATATCAACCAAAACAATCTTTTTATTCATAAATATAAACTGAAAGTCAGGAGTTGCCAGGTCTTGAAGGAAAACTAGTCCCACAAAAGAAAAGTAAAATACAAAAAGTAAAACTGATTGCAATGAAAAAGAAACAACCAGAGATACAAAAAGGGTTCTTAGCGAATGAATGAATGAATGAATGAATATAATTACTGACCTAAGGCTTTTAATTAATAGGCTGAATGATAAAAACAGCTGAAAAATTCATGGGCTGGAAATAAAACAAAAGAACTATCCCAGAATATAGAGGGAAAAAACAGATGAAAAATATTAAAAAGTTAAGAAGGGAAAATCTAGGCACTCCATCTAACTGATCAGTCTTCCAGAAATAAGAGGATAGATACGATGTTGGGGAAGAAATAATAAAAATTACTATTAAAATACAATTTGCTAAACACATTGATGGGGGTATGTCAGAGGGACACAGGAGCCAACAGAAAGAGCTTCCAATGGTTAAAGTTGGAACAATAAGAACAAGAAAATAAAGTCATATTGGATTAGAGCCCAAAGTACAAAATAAGTCTCCATGAATCTTTACTGATATAAATGACTGAACTAATTAATAAATGAGGGAGGAAACACATATCTCCCATGCAGAATTCCAAATACTTTATGTAGATATTCCACACTAAATGTTAGCATAATTCCTCCCCCTTTAAGTGTAGACTGTACATAGTGACTTCCTTCCAAAGTATACAGTAGTGGAAAGTGGAAAGAGTAACGCTCAAAAGAGAGAAAGCTAACGCTAGCTCAGTCAGGTGATCAAGGTCAACGTCAGCAGTGAGAAGTCATATTGATGTGTACCCTGATGGGATATGATGAAAATGCCACTTTACCTCAGTGATCTTCTTCCTCGAAGCCTGTAACTCCAGTCTAATCATGAAAACACATCAGAAAAGGTTTAATAGAGGGGCATTCTACAATATACTTGGCCATTATTCCTCAAAACTGTCCAAGTCATCAAAAACAAGACAAGTTGAGAAGCTGTCACTTCAAGAGGAGCCTAAGGAGACATGACAAGTAAACGTTATGTGATACCCTGGATGGGATCCTGGATTTTTAAAAAGGAATATTAGGTTAAAAACTAAATCTGAATGAAATATAGATATCAGCTAATAACAACTTATCAGGACTGGCTCATTAATTGGAACAAATGTACAACACAAATGTAAGATGTTGGGGGGGGGTGTGTGTATGTGTGTTACTCGCTCAGTCGTGTCTGATTCTTTGTGACCCCATGGACTGTAACCCTCCAGGCTTCTCTGTCCATGGAATTTTCCAGGTAAGAACACTGGCATGGGTAGCCATTCCCTTCTCCAGGGGATCTTCCTGATGCAGGGATTGAAACCAGGCCTCCTGCATTGCAGGTAGATTCTTAACAGTCTGAGCCACGGGGGAAGCCCTATAGGAGATAGTGAAGGACAGGAAAGCCTGACATGCTGCAGTTCATGGGGTCACAAAGAGTCAGACACAACTTAGTAACAACAATGTAAGTTGATAATAATAAGGGAAATGGAGGGCCTGAGGGAGATATATGGGAATATTCTGTACTGTCTGCTCAATTTTTCTATAAACCTAAAGCTGTTCTAAAAAATAAAGTCTATTTAAAAAGTACAATTTGCTTGAAGCAAATTGAATCTTCAGAATGAAAGGATCTAGAGAATGTTGCATATAATGAAAGAAAAACTGTTTCATTTCCATGATTCTGAATCCCTCCCTCTCATATTTACTGAGCACTTATTTGGGGGCTCTCAATCTCAGAATCTATGGCGTGAGTTTAGATCCTCCCCATTGGCTTTGGTTTTTAAATGCTAGCTATTGTGTATCTTCTCTGTAATGACAAGAACACTCGGCAAAAGGACACTAACATGCATTTTTAAAGTTCTCTAATTCAGTTTTTAAAAACTTATGAAATTTCAAAACCCCAAGATAAAAGAAAATCTACAAAGCTTTCAAAAGAAAAGAAATACAAAAGAAAATGTTACCCAGAAAGGTTCAAAATCAGACTGACATCATGCAACATCAGATAGTAGAATACAATGGAGAAATGTCTTCAAAATTCTAAAGGAAAAGAATTGTCAATCTTGAATTGTATGAGAACAGAAGATATTTTAAGCATATAAGAACTCGAAAAATTTACCTCCCACACCTATAAGAATTACTCAAGAAAATAGTTCAACCAAAATATAAGTAATCCAAGAAAGAGCACATGATGTAAAAGAAACAGTAGGAACTGTTTGAAACAGTAGCAACAGTAGGTACTGAGTTTGTTCCAGACTAGGGGTGAGGATGGGAGGATTAGAAGGAAAGTTAAAAGAGGCTTTGTTACATCTTGAAGCTTGGAGAATTCTCCACCAAACGGTGAAATTTTATAAACACTTCCTTTTCTGTGCCCTTAATCCCACTACTTAAGTCTATATTGAATGATGTTTATAGAATCACATTATGAATTCTGTTCATTTTTCTTTTTGAAGTGCCATTACTAATATATATTATTTTTACCATCTTTTATGCTTCCTATTTACTCTGCTTTCTCTGTGCTTCTTTATTCTTCCTTTCCTGCCTTCATTTAGAGTGCTTATTTGTACGATTGAAATATATTTATCAACAACTAATAGTAATTCACTTAAGGATTGCTCTTAAAATTTTAACAAGCATGAATACTCAAAGTGTGAGGTTAATCAATACATTTTGGAATAATACAAGGACTTTGCATTAAGAACACAAATATTTCAGTTCTGTTGTTGTTGTGTTGCAAAGTCATATCCAACTCTTTGTGACCCCATGGACTGCATGCCAGGCTGTCCTGTCCTTTGCTATCTCCTGGAGTTTGCTCAAATTCATGTCTATTGAGTCGGTGATGTCATCTAACCATCTCATCCTCTGCCTCTCTCCTCCTGCCTTTAATCTTTCCCAGCATCAGAGTCTTTTCCAATGAGTCAGCTCTTTACATCAGGTAGTCAAAAGTATTGGAGCTTCAACTTCAGCATCAGTCCTTTCAATGAATATTTACGGTTGATTTCCTTTAGGATTGATCTCCTTGCTGTCCAAGGGACTCTCAAGAGTCTTCTCCAGCACCACAGTTTGAAAGCATCAATGCTTTGGTGCTCAGCCTTCTTCACAGTCCAACTCTCACATCCATACATGACTACTGGAAAAACCATAGCTTTGATTAGATGGACCTTTATCAGCAAAGTGATGTCTCTGCTTTTTAATATGCTGTCTAGGTTTATCATTGCTTTTCTTCCAAGGAGCAAGCGTCTTTTAATTTCATGGCTGCAGTCACCACCTGCAGTGACTTTGGAGCCCAAGAAAATAAAATCTGTCACTGTTTCCATTTTTTTCCCCATCTATTTGCCATGAAGTGATGGGACCAGATGCCATGATCTTAGTTGTGTTTTTTTTTTTTTTGCATGTTGAGTTTTAAGCCTGCTTTTTCACTCTCCTTTTTTACTTTCAAGAGGCTCTTTAGTTTCTCTTCACTTTCTGCCATTAGGGTGGTATCATTTGCATACCTGAGGTTATTGATATTTCTCCTGGCAATCTTGATTCCAGCTTGTGAGCCTTCTAGCCAGGCATTTCACATGAGGTACTCTACATATAAGTTAAATTAGCAAGGTGACAAATATACAGCCTTGACATACTCCTTTCCCAATTCAATTCAGTTCATGTATTGCCCTTCAACCTCCCTGTCCACCCTCCCTCCTTCAACTCCAGAAAATATTTAACTATTGCTTTATACAAGCAATGGTGGTTTAAGTATACCCACTATAGTGGACTGTTGGTGTCCCACCCACATGTTGTTCAGTCTCTAAGCTGTGTCCAACTCTTTGGGACCCCATGGACTGCAGCATGCAAGGCTCCTTTGTCCTCCAATACACTCATTACCCAGCTGTATATTAACCACTAATGGCTGACAATCATACCATTTTCAATGAAAGTTGCTCTCCGCACGTCACTGCCTCTTTAGCCTAGAGGTTATACAGCCTAATCCCTAAGGGCAGACTGCAGCCAGTGCCTGATTGATAGGGGAATACAAAAAACTAGCTCTCTTGCCACAAGAGGACACAACTCAAGTGACGCCAGTACTAGTTTTTATTGCTGCTATAACAAATGATCACTAACACAGTGGCTTAAAACACAAATTTATTATCTTATAGATGTAGAGGTAAGAAATCGAACGTGGGTCTCACTGAGCTAAAATCAAGGTGTTAGCAGGACTGTGCCTCTTTTTGGAAGCAATGGGGTAGTTTGTTTTCCTGCCTTTTCCAGCTTCAGGAGGCCACCAGCTTTCCTTGGCTCCTGGCCCCGTTCCTCAGTCTTCAAAGCCACAACAGCATCTGCCTTATCATTCTTCTTCCATAGTCACATCACTTTCTCTGATGCTCTTCTGCTTTCTTCCTCTTTTAAGGACTCTTGTGATCACACTGGGCCCACCAAGATCCACCAGAAAAACCTCTTTGAGATCAGTTGACTAGCAACTTTAACTCCATCTGCAACCTTCATTCTTTTGTCATGTAACCTAATGTAGTCACAGGTTCAGGGGATTAGGACATGAACATCTTTGCCTGGGGGCAAGGAGCGGGTGTTATGCTGCCAGCCACAGTGCCCTTCATGCTGCAGGGCTATTTGCAGGATCAGGCTAATGCTGGATTCTGGCTGCAGTCACATAAATGAACCTATAGAAAATTGTGTCCTTATTCAACAGTAAACAATATTTGTCATAATATATAAAACTTTGTAGAAATTTAATAAATTGCTACTACAAAGATAGGAAAAAGAAAGTATTATAGAGTTAAATCCACATCTACCATAATAGGAAGTCCAAGTCTAGTTATTATTAAAAAAGTTCAAGAAATATGGTTTCAGTAAATACCAAGAGAAACAACTAATGTAGTTGAAACTTCTATAGGAAAAGAGCCACTAAATGGCAGAAAGGTACTGGAATTAGTCAAATACCATTTGGCTTCTTGAGCTATTTATTTTCACAAAAATCACTTAAAAAATAAATTCACTGAATAAAGCAGAAATAGCCCCCTAAAATAGCAATAACCTATTGATTCTTGGTTCTAAATAAACAACTTTTGCTACCTATAAAGTAACATGTACTCATTGTAAACACTTCAGATGTCACAAAAATGTTGAAAATACATGAAAATTCTGTATACTAACCTCAGGGATAGCCTCTGTGAAGATCTGTGTGCACACTTATGCTCACCTGCAGTTTTTTTTAAGTGGGGTCATACTTTTTGTAACCTGATTTTATCACTAACAAGTCAGTCTTTCCAGATCAATTTATATAGCTTTACATTCCTCTTAATAATTGTATAGAATCCTATCATTTGAATGTACCATTAAAAGTAATAATTTAACAAAACTCAGGAAGCCAGAGGAAACAGGGAGGAGGTGCACTTAAATTTTCCTCTTCTTTACTAACAGGAAGTTAACAGGTATTTTGTAAAGCTGGTAACTTAGGATAGAAAAAGCATATCCTTATGGGAATCCCCTTGTGTGTTATTTGTTGTTTTTCCCTTGCTGCTTTTAATATTCGTTCTTTGTGTTTGATCTTTGTTAATTTGATTAATATGTGTCTTGGGGTGTTTCGCCTTGGGTTTATCCTGTTTGGGACTCTCTGGGTTTCTTGGACTTGGGTGAGTAAAGTAAAAAAATAAATAAATAAATAATAAAGAGCAAAAAAAAAAGAAACAGCATAATATTTAAAGTAATAAAGGCATCTACTAGAAAAACTAAAAACATATTAGCAATCAAAAAAAAGGGGGAGGGGACAGTGACTGTGCACCAAATTCCTTACCTTTCAGAGTGGCCATCCAATACGTACTATCCAAACTTGGACAAAAAAAACTAATTACAATATACGCATAAAGAAATTCTCATAATGGTTGTCTCATAAAAGGGGATGAGGGTGGACACTTAAATGTTTCTGTCATCATAAATGTATCTATTGTGTGTTTAGTTGCTCAGTTGTGTCTGACTCTTTGTGACCCCATTAAATGTACCTATTATAAAAAGATACTTATAAGTGAAAATACCTATTTATAAAAGTGTATAAACTATGACTCAATTTTTATACAAAATACACGTGTCCATATGTATGTAGAAAAAATTCCACAGGCTATGTACCAAAATACAGATAATCATTTCTAGATACACATTATCAACATCTTATATATTTTTGTTATATATTTTTCTATATAAGAAAACAGTAAAAATCATCAGTTTTTGTGTGGGAGATTGGGGAGGGCTCTAAGAATAAAAAATAAAAATTAGTCAAAATGGGGAATTCTCTGATAGTCCAGCAGTTAGGACTCCACACTTTCACTGCTTAGGGCATGGGTGCGATCATCGGGCAGGCAACTGAGATCCTGCAAGCTGTGTGGTGAGACCAAAAGGAAAAAAAACAAAAACAACTATCAGTCAAAATGTCCTTATACCTTCCAAAGTCTAAGCCACAAAATATCTATATTCCACATACTCAAGTTTTAATAAATCTTGCAAACAACCTTTACGCCTGCAAACATTAAAACCCCCATTTTAGACAACAGCAGGCCACAGGCTTTTCACTCAGGCTAAGCCCCACCAAGTCATTTCTGATGGAGCTTGATTCAGAACCTTCAGAGGTTTCCTATAGGTTAACACTAACTCTAGCACAGTAATATGCTTTTCACATACTCATTCACAACACTGGCTGGATACCTCCTGTGAGCAAAGCATTACACAGGGGTGTGTCACAAGTTATAGATTAATTAACACCACATATGACTGCATCAAGTAGGATACAACCTCATGGGATAACAGTGCAGACAAGAGGCAGAATACGGGGCACCAACAGAGAGGAGACAGTATGGAGAGCACTGACAGTATTTTGCCTTTGGTATATAAATCAACAATCAAAAAATACTTGGAAATGTATAGGTAAAAATGAGGTGTTCTTTTTCACTTTTCATTCATATTTGGACTCTGAACGTAGTTATTGTTCCAACTCATTTGCCATTAAATCATATGCCAGGCTCTCCTTTTTTATTATGTAACTTTTCATATAAGAATATTTAGTCTCCATTTGAGGGCAGTCATTTTTGTGCCCCCCATTTTCCCAATCACAGAGAAGAGACACTTTGTACTTCCAAGATGAACAAACTGAGCCAGCTACTAGAGCTCCCTGTAGTAGCCTGCCTCACTGCATCAAATGAAAGGTATCAGGCAGATAGAGCACACAGAAGCACAGTCAAGGTTCCACCTAAGGAGAATACTTTTCCCTTTTAATTTCACAGTAATGAAAAGCTATCACAGTAATGAAAAGCTAGGCAAGAAAGAAACAGAGCAAAGCTCAAAGAAGAAAAATTAAGTATTTATAAGCAAAATCACTTCATATTAAGAGAGTCTGAGTTTTATTTAGCATTTTATCTGAGGCGCTAATGAGAGTAAAAGAAGAAAATAAAGATCAATCCCACATTCAATTTTAAGGAGTCTCATGAGGGTGAAAGGACAAAGACTGGAACAACCTTGAAAGTATGAAACGCTTTATGTTTATAATACACAAAAAATGCTGTAAGGATTTTCTATCAAAAGGAGATAGTCTGAACATCACAAAGTCTTTTCAACCTGAAGACTCCAACACCCATTGTTCTTTGCTTTTTCCCAATTCTAACCTAGAACTGTACCCCACCAGGCTCCTGTCCGTGGATTTTTCCAGGCAAGAATACTGGACTGGGTTGCCATTTCCTTCTCCAGAGGATCTTCCCGACCTGGGGATCAAATCCAAGTCTCATGTTTCCTGAGTTGCAGGCAGATTCTTTACCACTGAGCCACCTGTGATATTGGTCCTGAGAAACAAGTCAACTGGCCTAGTGTTCAATCAACATAATGCTACCGAAAAACCTGAAAGCCTTAAATCCATACTATAATACTAAGTATTTTTTTAATTAATTTTTTAAAACTTTAATATAAATTTATTTAATTGGAGGCTAATTACTTCACAATATTGTATTGGTTTTGCCAAGTGATTTTTACCTCTTTGTAAAGAAGGGGTCAGTATATTAATTAGGATTTTTAAAAATGAAATAACGAGATTCACTCGAAGTTAATAAAATGAATCAGTGACCCAACTCTATGTACTCTCAAAATAATTAATTCTATCCAAGGCTGTCAGGATAAACAAATGAATAAAAAAATTTAGAAGTTTACATACAAGAAGGTATTTTTATAACTACAGACATCAAAAAAACAAAAAAGAGCTTTAGATATTGTAGTATTTTCCTAGAGCATTTCTTGAAACTGTTTACTACAGTTATTAAATAAGTAAGAACTGTAGGAAAAAGCAACCTAAAAATTGGTATTAAATTTGCTTAATATCTTTAATAATTCTATTATCTGTAAATCCTTCCACAGAATGTGTTACAGTTCTTCAGTTTACTGCAAACATATCTTAAAAAAAATGTCAGCCCTACAGTTGAAGCTATAATACAAAGTGTTAATTATTGGCACTATACTAAAAAAGCACAATGGAAAACATTTTATTTAAATAAAATGAGGATAATATTTTACTGGGGAATACATCCAACAATTCATTTTCTCTCCATATCTACATCCAATAGTAGTGTTTTATAGGCCAATTTTAAACAAACACAAATTCTTAAAAAATAATGGAAGCCATGTTTTGCTCAGGGATACTATTATCCACATACCATACAGGTTATATTATAGCAGATACTAGTCTGCTAAATTTCAGATGGCAGAATGCTAAGCAGTGAGTTGGGTATTGTCCAGCTAGTTGTTTCTTGTCATCCTGGAGAATCTGTCAATGTGTAATGATGAGACCATCTTGTCACCACCACTTCTCTTCTCAGAGGTGACTTCACTGTGATAGAACATTCATATTCTTAAGATGCAAGGCCTAGCAAAAAGCCTCCCACAAATCCACTGGATATCACAATGTTCTGTTTGACAAATTCTGTTGCCTGAAATAAAGTTTGAAGAAAAATACTCTGAATTATGCTACAACATTGATAAATCTTGAAAACACTAAGTGAAATAGACAAAAATAGACAATGCTATTATAATTTGCACTTACATAGTCAAATTAATCAAGACAGAAAGTAGAACAGAGGTTACCAAGGGCTAGGGAGACAGGTTAATTATAGGAGTTACTGCTTAATGCTTAAGTTTCTATTTGGAATAATGAAAAAGTTCTGGTAGTAATGATTACATGAAAGTGTGAATATATTTAATGCCAGTGAATTGTGCACTTAAAAAGAGTTTAAATGGTAAATTTTATGTTTTATATATTTTTCCATAATAAGAAAAAGATAACAAATTTTTTAAAATACTCAACTATTAAATCCAGAGCTGAGTATTATTTTTCAGATGTTTTCCTCAATTCAGTAAATATTCAGCAAAAATTCTTGTGTTCCTACTATTGCAGATACCAACAATCAGGCAAGATGCCAGGGTTGTCTGTTACAAACTGAAGGAGTCTAGAGCCCCCATCCAGGCCCAGAAGCTTCTTGCTTCTGAGATAACAGGCATATGGACAGCAAAATTCTCACAGATAAAAGAAATCTCCCTACAGTGTGGGCATAAATGGTCCATTCAGCAAATTATTGACACAAATGATTAATAAATTCCCACAGCATGCACAATGATATTTATTAACTATGAGTCCACCTAGCCAGTAGGAAAAAATATACAGGATCAGGAAAATAGCACCTTGATAAAATGTTTAACCCAAATAAAATCATGAAGAAGGAATTAGAGATACTCTGCCTAGATACTTCAAAAATGTGTCATGAGATTCAGAAAAACAAAAAACAGATGAGGGGACCATTTAAAATTAAAGGAGACTTCAGAGACATGACCACCAAATGCAATATGCAATTCTTAATTAGGGGGGGAAATATATAAAAATTTTAACATGAACTGTATATTAAGAAATACTATTCTATCACATTAAGTTTGGGGGAATTCATAAGTGTAATTGTATAGGAGAATATCCATACTCTTGGAACATATGTACAGAAGTATTAAAGAATAAAAAGATACAATGTCTTAAATAATTCAGGAATAAAAAGGGTAAATCACACACACACAAAGCAAATGTGAAATGCAAACAATCTGGTGAATAGGTGAAGAGTACATGGGTATTTACTGTTTTTGTCTGTCAACTTTTCAACTGATATAAAATTTTTCAAAATAGAAGTTGGAAAAAGTAAAAGGACAGAATTAAAAGCAAAGGAGCATCAAGTCAGTTCTAAATAATGTAAGAATAAAACAGACGAAATATACATAAAAATATTAATAAAACCAATATAATAATAAAATGTATACATTTTCAAACTATTCCACCTCAAAAAAAAAATAGGTAAGCTTTAGTTAACGACTAAAAAAAAAATGAGTGATTTAAATGGTGACTTGATCCCAAATTTTACTTAACACTCTAGACATGACCAGAAACACCAATCTTTTTTTTAAAGACCACATTCCCTAGTCACATTTTCTGCTGAGATCCATTAAAAAAAAAAAAAAAAAAAAAGGAGCCAAAAATACACATTGTCTTACTTCTTCTATTATGTTATTGATTTCAGGTGCTGCCTTATTTGCTCGTTTCTTAATCTGTCTTTTTGCTTTGTTTACATCTTTTTCCACCCTCTTCCAGTCGATCTGCACATAGCCACTGTGACTGGCAATCTGCAAAAATGTAATAAAAACGGTTAATTTTAAACCAACTAGGTCGATAATACAATATATGAACATGTCCAACTCTTTCCAACCCCATAGACTATAGGTCTCCAGGCTCCTCTGTCCACGGAATTCTCCAGGCAAAAATACTGGAGTGGGTAGCCTTCTCCAGAGGATTTTCCTGATCCAGGGACTGAACCCAGGTCTCCTGCACTGCAAGCAGATTCTTTACAGTCTGAGCCACTAGGGAAGCCCCTATATGAACATTTAGATTTCAAGAAATGTATGAAGCTTATGTGTAACAAAGCATAATTTAGTCACTAATTTATTCATTAACACACACTGAGCGCCTATTCTGTGCCAGGCACTGTTGTAGGCCTCCAAGTTATGGCCAAGAACAAGGGAGACAAAAGTCCTCACCCTCAGAGAGCTTACAGTCCATCAGGGAAAACAGACTTAAGCATACAAAATTATTTAGATGTGACGAACACTATGTTAAGAAAAGTACAGTACTTAATGGAAAAAGATTCCAACTATTCTATAATTTGATCAGAATTTTTGGAATTTAAGAATTAGCTAAAAAGGCAGAGACTACTGAATTTGTACAGCTAATTAAAAAAAAGTACCCTTAATTAAACAGATGATTAATATAAGAGATCAGTAGCCAATCAGTTTTTAGGTCATTAAAGTAGCTTGATAAACTCTCTTCACTAACTCAGACTCTTCAGTCAAATTAAGAATACTTTTTCTGGTAACTGCTTTTGAAAGTGAAATATAAAAGAAGATATGCTCTACACAAATTTTATGTCAAATACTTTTAATAAAACTACAGCTAAATGCCTACTAACCCTAATGTCTCATATGGTGCTACTGAGACACAGCAAAATATGAACAGGAACAATAGCATGTGTGTAAGCCAGTACAGTAAGTCATCCCTTTAAACAGTACAATCAACATGTAAAGAATCACAAGAGTAGTAAACAATTGTATACCATTATAAATCACTTCTACCAAGTTGATGCTTTCTTTGTAATCTCTTAATGCATCACTTTAAGTATGAAATAACTCAATTGGTAAAGAATCTGCCTGCAATGCAGACTGACCCCAGTTCGATCCCTGGGTTGGAAAAATCCCCTGGAAAAGGAAAAGGCTACCCACTCCAGTACTCTGGCCTAGAGAATTCCATGGACTGTATAGTCCAAGAGGTCGCAAAGAGTCGGATACGACTGAGCAACTTTCACTTTTACACATAAAATACTTCAAATTATAAAAATATCTGACTTTATATAAATAGGCTGGGAATCTTAGGTTCCATTTTCACTGTGAATGACTCCAGAGAAGAATCTATTTATCTCCATTTCTTCCTATATTTATTCACCTTATATCAGTTCTAACTCCAGCCTCAGCAAAACTGAGTGATAATCAAAGCAAATGGCAAGTGAAAGGTTTTCCTGGCAATACCTTACATGGTAATCTGGGTTACAGACACGGAAGTGATGATGAACCTTAAGGTCCCTCCCATACAGCAACTATAAACCCTGGTTAAAACACAAGGGCTCCAGAATAATAAAAGGAAGCACATTTTAAAGAGGAGTTGAAACTTGTTAGAAGAGACCAATATAAGGTGAGTTGCCCATTTTTTTTTGGCTTTATCTTGAGGACAAGATGCAGTTGCAGTGTGGCTAAAAGCTGAATAGAGAACATGCCATTTTTCTGGCCTGAAGAACCAGAGGACAGAGCCCAGGAGAAGAACAGCTGCCAGAAAGGACACAGTTATAGAAAGAAAGCCCCAAATTCTATGTGCAAATTCTACCCAAGTCCTGAACCACACATCCATGGGGCATAACGAAGTACTCCAGCTAAGGCTAAAAAAGAAAAAAACTGAGCTACTCTCTACCACAGGTGAAATGGAGTTTTCAATTTGAGTCTAACCAAGTTAACTGCCTACTAAAATCAAAACATTAACAAATTTCAGAGGAATAAAACAGAATCCAGACTCTCCATGACATAACATTCCCAATGCTCAGGGATAAAATCCAAAGTTATCTGATATGATAAAGCAAGAAAATGTGGCCTCAAAAGAAAATCAACAGATGCCAACTCTGAGATGACCCATATACTGAAATTATCAGGACTTTAAAGCAGTACCTCGATGAGGTAAAGGAAACTGCACTTGTAATCAATGAAAAGATAAGAATTATCATCAGAAACATAGAAAAATATAAAAAGAAACGAAAATTCTGGAATTGAAAAATATAATATCTGAAATAAATTCACTGGATAAATGGCAGAAGGTAGATGACACAGAATCAGTGCACTTGAAGCTGCTGCTGCTGAGTCGCTTCAGTCGTGTCCGACTCTGTGCGACCCCATAGACGGCAGCCCACCAGGCTCCCTCGTCCCTGGGATTCTCCAGGCAAGAACACTGCAGTGGGTTGCCATTTCGTTCTCCAATGCATGAAAGTGAAAAGGGAAAGTGAAGTTGCTCAGTTGTGTCCGACTCCTAGCGACCCCATGGACTGCAGCCTATCAGGCTCCTCCACCCATGGGATTTTCCAGGCAAGAGTACTGGAGTGGGGTGCCATTCTAGATCACTAGAAATTATACAATTTTCAAAAAAAGCCCAAAAAGAACAGATGAACCTTATCAAAGAGCCTAACATGCATCAGTCAGAGTCATGTTCAGAAGGAAAAGAATAGGAGAAAATATTCAAAGAAATAATGGCCAAAACCTTCCTGAACATACTTAAAGACATTAACTTAGAATGTTAATGTCTTTAGAAGACATTAACAAAGAATCCAGAAGCTCAGTGAACTCCAGGTAATGATCTTAACACAATTATGAAATAACAATACTCAGATGATGTGGGGGTTGAGGCACACAGAAATTCAATAAATGATAGCTAAATTCCCACATTCCATAATGGGAAGCCAACAGTTAATACCTCAAACTGAAAGATAAAGAAATACCCAATTAATTTGGTTAGGAAAAAGGAAATAAATACCTTAGAAATCAGCTAATAGTTCAAACTGGTTGCCTCAAGACAGGAGAAATGGGGAGGTAGTGAGGGAGGCAGAGGATTATTCTAATCTGTATTGAGCATTACACATGTACTTGACCCTTTGAATTATGGGCATGTACAACTTAAAAAAAAAACCTGAATTCAAAAGATTTATATACCAACTGTCTATTTTTTAAAGATTGCAGTGTGATAAATATATACTGGAAAACACCTGAGCTTTTAAATATAAGTAAAGGTAATAAAAATATGGAAGCAAGACTAAATAAAAGGTAATTAGCCTAAAAGCCATTTGTTTCTTTTTTTGTCTTTGTTTCCTTCTATTGAGCTTTCAAGGTAAGTCATATTTGTGGGAAAAACTGGTTTGATGCAGAGAGGTTCCATCTTCTACTCAGGGACTTCAAACATTACGTGGACTAAACATGAAGTAGAAGGCGACAACCATAAAACATGGGTTTGAAGGGACTGAGATGGACTTCTGATAAATGACATGCAGAGTAGACTGATATATATAATTCCATCTGTGAATATTCTTAATAATACCATCAATAGAAAAATATATAAATTTTTAAAACTGTTTAGTAAACAACTGAAAATCTGTGCTTAATACATATGAATTCAGTCCTTCTGTACATCAGGCAATGACACTGGTTATTACATGATCAATGGCTAGGTGCTGAAGTCAGATTTTGGTTGCTATGACCATCAATCATTTTCAAAACCTGACAGATTCCTGTATCTTCAAAATTGTTGCTAACATGCATTCCCAGAGATTTTTCAATTTTAGGATTTATTATATTGGATTTTCAGGAAATGATATTTTGGGGAAAATATATGCCAAACAGACATAAATGCCAGATAATATCCTGATAAACAACCTCTAAGAGCAAAGCATTTTTGAACCTTATACTTAGAGGAACATAAACAGGACTAAAATTTCCAATCAACTTGCCTCAGAAATAGGATTATGAATTATTTTTTAAGACCAATTTTCCACTTTTTATATTATTATGGTTTCCTAGTTTTAAAAAACATGTTAAAAATTGCTAACAGCAATTTCCTCTGAGAAGGAAAAATGACTAGGAAACAGGGAAGGAAAGAGACTTTTTGATTTTCATATATTGCGTATGAATGTGTGCGAACTTTAAATATATGTTTTAAATTATCAGTATGAACAGATTATGCTATTGATGAAATGTTTATTTGTTAAGCAGAGGCAAGGACTGAAAGCTCTGACATACCTGAAGGAGAAGAAAGCCACCACCTACTGCAGTTGCTGCAAGTTTTCCAACTTTCTGGAACAAAAATCCCGCACACCTTTAGTGGAAGAAATGGCAAAGGATGAAGACAATCAATGATGTACTAAACTCTCTCTCTTCTAGTTTTCATTGCTTTCCTAATAAAATCTTAATGTCTTCCCAGTTCTTTTGACCATGTTCCTCACCTGCTCAGAAACGCTCAATGTTTCCTTTCAGTTATACAGACTAGTCAAAACTGCATAGTCTAAATTGTCTAAGATGTGCTTCAAAATAAGGAATGAAGAGAAGAAGGGAATTGACAGGGGAAAGACTACTGAAACTGAATGTTGAGTACTCAAGGGTTCATTATACTCTTCCTTCTACAGTTGTATTAAGTTGAAATTCCTCATAACAAAATGCTTAGTTTTATGGGGCTTTTTTTTTTTTAATGTAGTCAAGATGTTCCACATATCTGGCCAACTCTCACTCTACCCAAACCTTCTACTCCAATCCAATCAGTTTCCAAACAGGTCACCACTCTTGCTCAAGCTATTAATCCCCGTTTCTCGGGGTTTCTACCTCGCTCCACCTATCTAAAACTTTTCTACCTGTTAAGGTCCAGCAAGAGGTCCACCTTCACGACTATACTTTGGCCCACATTTCTCATGGCTCCCTTTTCTATTTCTATCTTTATATTAAACCTGTTTTGTCTCATCTATCCTGTAAGGATGTTAACCCATACTTTTTTGATTCTCTCCTTCAGTGAGTTCATTATTCCCTTCAGCATTCCAGATCCAATGTGCAAAGGAATCACAGATTTCCAACTCTGGCCTTCTGTACTGGGTTGAATTGTGTCACCCCTGAAATCTATGACCTTCCTAGAACCTCAGAATGTGACCTTATTTGTAGTAAATTCATTGCAAAAGCAGTTAATGCAGATGAGGTTATACTGGAGTAGGGTGGGCCCCAAATTCAATATGTCATAGAGACACACAGAAGGAAGACAGCCATGTAATGGCAGAGGCAAAATTGAGAAGATTTCCTAGAGGAGGAAATGGCAACCCACTCCAGTATTCTTGCCTGGAAACCCCCATGGACAAGAGGAGACTGGTAGGCTACAGTCCATGGGGTCATGAAGAGTTGGACACGACTTAGCAACTGAGCACACACGTCTACAAGTCAAGGAATGTCAGGGACTGCTGGCAACCACCAGAAGATGGGAGAGAAACATGGAACAAATTCTCCCTGAGCCTCCAAGAAGGAACCAACCCTGCTGATACTTTTCAAACTTCTAGTCTCCAGACCTGTGAGAGAATAAGTTTCTCTCATTTTAAGTTACCTAGCTGTGGTGCTTTGTTATAACAGCCTGAGGAAACTAATACACCTTCATAAATGGAAAATGTACATTTCCAATTACATGACGAGCTTCTCTTGCCACCCAGAACCACATATTCAAAATGTCCCAAAGCAAACACCATCTTTCCAACCAAACCACCTGTTGCTAAAGTCCCAGTTTCTAAGTGATGGCACTATTCTTGAGGCTTCTCACCTCATGTTCATCTCATACTGCCTTCTTCATTGCCTCTGGGGTCCAAATGATGGCCAATTCTATACACCCAAGTTTCTCTAAAACATTTGTCTTCTTTCCATCCTCAAAGGCATCGCTACCTTGCTTCCAGATCACACTAACGACCCTCTGGCTGATCTTCACACCTCCCATCTCACCTAGCAGCCACCCATCCTGCTGTCAGTTTTAGTTTTTTATTATGATCAAGAACATATAGCTACCTACAGCTAAACATAAATTCCTCAGCTTCCCAATCAAGTCCTGAATTGGTCTGAATTGTTAACTAGCTAACAACTTATTAACCATTCCTCCTTAACATATGCCACAATAGGACATCAGATTTATACCCTAAAAAAATTGCAAACGTTTATTACACTGAATCTAAAGTCATTGAAACAAATCAGCTGTATAATATTAGAGTCCTATTACACAGCTCCTGGATCAACACCTGGCTATAATCCAAACATATGTGTCCCTCAGTAGGGGAGACAGCAACAAAGACTCAGAAAAGGGAGCAAAGGAGCCAAGCAGCAACCAGGTCTTAACAGTATCCTGGGGACTGTGCTCCACAAGCATGTCTATCCTTTGCTTGATGGTATGAGAAACTACAATCAATACACTAATGTCCTCTGTTCTGTCTCTAGGCTTTCCAAGCAAACTTCTTCCAATTATGGGGCTTCTCACCAAGTTTGGCCTACAAGGAGAAAACACACAATGATTTAATTCTACTGCTCAATTATTTTTTAGTCTCTTTCAAGATGGGGCTCTAGGCCTGGACTCACATTAACCAATCACCCAAGGCACCAGACTGTGAGCTTATTTAAGTAGAAGGCCAGGCTCTGAATTGTGGGCATCAAAGTATAACCAGCTTGAGAAGAATCATCTGAATAACCAGGGCTCTGACCAGGCAACTCTCTTAACTGCAGGCTTTTTTCATAAGCAGCACTAATAAGTACACATCATGAATAAATACTGTACCTCTTCATCACAGAATCTTCACAGTGAATGCCTCTACCATAAAATGGCATTTATTTTAAAAAGGCGTTAAAAAAAAAGGCATAAAAGAGCGCACCATTGTTCCAAGGTGTAAATGAAACACAAATTAAAACAAACACTTTATACTTATCGAGTTTAAATATGTAAATATTTAAATTAATGTAGGATGAATTTAACCTAGAATCTAAGAAAAAAAATGATTACTCACAGGTTAAGCACACCCACTAGCTTCAGAAATTCTCTAGGGTCATGAACATTTTCAAAATAAAGGGTCAAACTTTTTTCTGACCCTTGTTATTTGGCTAATCTTTTTAGTCTAAGAATAACAGAATTAGATCTACAGTAGCAATTATATAATCATGTGATCTGAAATGTTAACTGGTGAGGTTAATACTTATTAACCTCTCCCCCTTAATGTACTCCACAGTATTATCACTGAGTAATTCCAACAAAGACCCAATGTTCTACAACTCTCCTTCTTCAAAGTATTATCATAATTTAAATTGGCCCACAAAATTAACAGAACCATCTGTATCATAATCAGTAATTTTTACTGAGAATTTTACACTGCTTTTGCACAGGGCTGATAATCCTGGAGATTAGTTTTACTGTGGGAGTTCTCACAGGGTTTTCAACCGAACAACTAAAAGTTATTTACATATAATTAACTCTTCTCTTCTATATTTTTCCCTCTTTACCCACTGGTACTGAATCAGATGCACTACATCTGCTAAATCTGAGAAGGGGGGAAATATGCAAAAAAAAAAAAAAAAAATCAAAGGAAGGATGAGTAGGAGGATGATCACCAAAACCCAGCAAAGAGTCTGAGTGTAGATTACACTAATTATATCACCGAGAAAAGTCTCAAGGTACAGCTCTTCTGGGATTAACACTGTAAAACCACTGACTTGAGTACGCAGTTGGCCCAGATACAAAAGGGCAGCAGTCAGGCTCCCAGTGAAATTTAACAAAAAAAAGGATGTTCTCACCAGCCACTCACTCCACCCATTACAATCTGGGTGGCTACCGAGTATTTTTCTACCATAGGTCCGGAACTGTGGCCAAACACTCGATTCCACCAGTGATGTCTTCTGGCATACTCAGTTAAATCCAACACTTCGTAAGAATCATCATCACTTTCATATTCTTGAAAGCAGAAAACGAAAGCAACACATTTTCAGTCAACTGAAAGTTAAAAATGTCGTGTACATTTTCATCTGTTAAAATTCATTGTTACATTGGCATACACCTAAAAACGCCCGGATGTAGACAGTTTCTTAAACCCAATCTCTGAGACTTAGGGCCTGGAGAGTAAAGGGCCTAGCATCCCCTTCCCAAAGAGCTAGACACAGGGCAACGTCAGTTACACAGCTGAGCACAGTTACATCCCTACCCCAAATCTCTGCAGGGGTGGCTCAGTTTCACAGCAGGGTCTCCCCCAATCTCGGCGGGTAGGCCAGTTTCACAGCATGAAGGGTCACCCCCAAATCTCAGGTTCAGGGTCAGTGCAGGGTCCATTTTCATCAGTGGGAGGAAAAGGGGGGTCTTCCACTGGCCGAACCGGTTAGAGGCCCAGCAAGAAGAAATGACTTCAACAGCAAGACTTAAACGTTAGAAGATGTATAGGAAGGGAGGTGAAGGTAAGACAGGTGGGGCCGTGTTGAGGGCGAGGGTCCAAGAGGGGGAGGGGAGGTCTAGTCTAAAAGAGGTGCTCAAAGAGGTTGCCTCAAGAAAACACAGCCCCCAGGATCCCTGGGACAGGAAAAGGAAGAGGCGAGCCTGAAGCAAGGTCGAGAGCTGTGAGCCGCCTCTAAGATACTACTTCGGGCCCCGGCCGCTCACCTTGGGGAGGGGGGTTCCGGGTCGCCATGATACCGCCGGCGGCCTGTACTGAGGCGGTCCCAACCCGCCCGCCTCTCGCCCCTACTTTAAAAACCGCTCTAGGCCCAGGTGGAAGTCTATGGTCTCTTTTTTATCTCCTCCTCCTTTTCCTCCAGGCGCATAGTCCTGTCCCCGCCCCCTCCTTTAAGCGCAGGGCCTTCCGCGCAAGCGCAGGGCAGAGGGGCGCCAGGAGGGGGGAGGGGGAGACAGGTTGGATACCAGCCCGCAAGGATTTGTGGGAGTTGTAGTCAGTTGCCCTCCGCAACGCTGGTTTCCCACCCCTCCCCCCCGAGAATTTCCAGAAGCTAACTTTTAATATTTTGTTTCAAAGGGCCTCAGGGCTGGAGGGCAGGGGGCGTCACATGGTGGTTAAACGAAAACCAGCTTGCTATTTGTAACACGGTACCAGAAAGAGGCTTTTAAAAAGAGATAAGAGAAACGCTCTTTCAAACCACACTTTTCAAGCAGTCAAAGGCTCACTAACAGATGGAAAATTTTTCTAACGCGCTGCTGCTGGGAATTGGAACCTTTTCATCTTCACGCGTTTCCTGCCAGGAACCTGAGGGAGGAAGAGGGAAGCCCAGAAAATGACCTGACACGAGTTACTCAAGAGGACATAATTTTTAAACATCATTTTTATTATTTAAATCTGACAGAGGAACGAGGATAAGTTCTTCACCCAAGAAGCCTCACGGGATTCTGTTGAATGAGAAACCGTGTTGAAAACCAAGCAGCTAACTCAGGTTCACATAAACTGGCCCCGAAACTTGTTTTGAATTTACGTTGCACCCGCATTCGCTGTACATTTAAAACAACCCTATCAGTATTCTTATTCTGAGAATATGGAAATGAACAAAAATAAGAAATCCTGGTAGAGGCTGCATTACTTAAAATATTAACTTACATAATTATACTTGGCTTTTCAAGTCCCAGTGCTTTAAATGCAAGGGTTGATGTCTCTCAAGTTCCTCAGCTTGTGCGCCTGAAAATACAATTCTAAGACTGGCTGGAGATATTAATCTTCACTTTGTGTGAGATTACTGTCTTGGGCCATGTGCGGATTGGAAAAGAATTTCCAGCCAAGAGGCTGAATGAGAGATGAATAAAGTTTACTAGAGAGGGACACACGATTACAACACATGCCAGTTCAAGGGAGAGCCCAACCCTTTCGCAGGCTAGCAGCCAATTTTTATGGTCTCAAGATAGAAAATTTCTACTAGAAGGATGGTATTAGGTTATTGGTTAGGATGCCATAGGGAGAACGCAATGGCAACCCACTCCAGTACTCTTGCCTGGCAAATTCCATGGACAGAGGAGCCTGGTAGGCTACAGTCCATGGGGTCGCTAGGAATCAGACATGACTGAGCGACTTCACTTTCACTTTTCACTTTAATCCATTGGAGAAGGAAATGGCAACCCACTCCAGTATTCTTGCCTGGAGGATCCCAGGGACGGGGGAGCCTGGTGGGCTGCCGTCTCTGGGGTAGCAGAGTCGGACACAACTGAAGCGACTTAGCAGCAGCAGCAGCAGGATGCCATACGGGCTCCCCTTGTAGCTCAGCTGGTAAAGAATCTGCCTGCAGTGTGGGAGGCCTGGGTTCAATCCCTGGGTTGGGAAGATGCCCTGGAGAAGGGAAAGGCTACCCACTCCAGTATTCTGGCCTGGAGAATTCCATGGACTGTATAGTTCATGGGGTTGCAAAGAGTCCAACACGACTGAGCAACTTTCACTTTCACTTTAGGATGGTATAGGGTGGGTAATCCAGTAGGTATTTCACCTACTTTGGGTTCAGAGAACTGGCTGGTTTAGATCTGGAGGCCCATGGCAACAGTTGCTATGGGCTTTGGTCAGTTCCAGAGATTTTTATTCTGTGCACTGTGAAGAAGGCTGAGCGCCGAAGAATTGATGCTTTTGAACTGTGGTGTTGGAGAAGACTATTGAGAGTCCCTTGGACTTCAAGGAGATCCAACCAGTCCACTCTGAAGGAGATCAACCCAGGGTATCTTCCCAACCCAGGAATTGAACCAGGGTCTCCTGCATTGCAGGCAGATTCTTTACCAACTAAGCTATCAGGGAAGCCCCTACCCACTGTACTAAAACATAATTCATGTAGCCTCCAGTTTTTCAATGGGTTCCAAAAGTTCATGAGTAACTTATTCAAAATAGAGAACAGTTTCTATTTAATCCATAATAAAACTGTAATAAAACTATTCCTTCCTGATCTCTACCTTTCCTCACTGTCTTTGGAAACCTTATTTGTTAAAACATAATTTAGTCAGAATTAAGAAAAGCAAAAAGCAGACAAAAAAACAAACAGAAGAACAATTCACAGTCGCTGGGCAATCTATCCTCCCCCATTGGCTACAACTAATCCCAACCCAATGGAGCCCACTCATCTCACATTTGCATACTTAAAATACTTCAAGACTTAAACTCTAAGTGACCTCTCAAAGCACTGAGGTAATCAATTGCTGCTGAGAAAAGTGTAGCAAAGCTGATGCTGCATGCACCAGCTTGTAAGAATATAAGCAAGTAAAAAGTTTGATAATATGTACGCACAATCTTATAGATGCCACTTCATTAATCCCACTAAAGACCAGTGCCAAAGACAATATAAAGAGTCCTTATGCATAAAGATATTCATTGCAGGGTTTTTTGTTTTGTTTTTCATGATGAAAAGGAGTAGAAACAATAGAGGACAACAGAAAGTGTCCAGTAGTAGATGAACAGTTATAGAAATTAGGGAATGTTATGTTTATAAAGACTGTAATAACAAGAAAGTGCTTAAGTGAAAAAACTTGTTTACCAAGTTGCACTGACAATTTTATTGCAAGTGAAAGTGAAAGTCTCTCAGTTGTGTCCAACTCTTTATGACTCCATGGTCTATACAGTCCATGGAATTCTCCAGGCCAGAATACTGGAGTGGGGCGCCTTTCCCTTCTCCAGGGCATTTTCCCAACCCAGGGATTGAACCCAGGTCTCCCGCATTGCAGGCAGATTCTTCGCCAGCTGAGCCACAAGGGAAGCCCAATTGCAAGTGATTTATTCAATTTCTGCTAAAAAATGCAGACTTGATAAAATGGAGTAGATAATGTTGCAAACTTGATTCTAGCGTGTTGGCTATTACTGGACATAAATTCTTGTGCCCCACACACGGTGAGGCCAAACAAACTGAAACATCAGAGTTCAGAGCAAAGAAAGTTTTATTGCAGGGCTATGCAAGGAAATCCAACCAGTCTATTCTGAAGGAGATCAGCCCTGGGATTTCTTTGGAAGGAATGATGCTAAAGCTGAAACTCCAGTACTTTGGCCACCTCATGCGAAGAGTTGACTCATTGGAAAAGACTCTGATGCTGGAAGGGATTGGGGGCAGGAGGAGAAGGGGACGACAGAGGATGAGATGGCTGGATGGCATCACTGACCAGATGGATGTGAGTCTGAGTGATCTCTGGGAGTTGGTGATGGACAGGGAGGCCTGGCGTGCTGCGATTCATGGGGTCGCAAAGAGTCGGACACGACTGAGCGACTGAACTGAACTGAACTGATGCAAGGAGAGAAGGTGGCTTGTGCTCAAAACCCCCAAACTTCCTGATGGTTTTGATAGGGATAGAAGAAGATAGTTATACAGGTAGTTGTAGAAGTCTCAGTGGGATTATAGATAGAGAGAGGAACAGAGAGAACTTTGGAAGACCACTGTAAGTTAATGATCGCTCAAGAAAGCTATTGGAATGATGTGGAATGAAGTTGGCTTGCTTAACTATAGAGTCATAAATAAAAGCATGAGATATACCCCAGGTCATTAAATGAAAGAAAAAATGTTACCACCCTTCTGCTGATTTGAATAAGCACTATGATGGTCGTAGTGTGACCTCAAAGGATCAGACACTCTTCTGCCCAATGCGAAGAAGGAGCTAATGATGTAAGCCTGATGTCTACTCGAAGAATAAGGAAGAAGCAGTCTTTTCCCCCAAACCCACTTTCCTTTGATTATAAAAATATAACCCACTTAATCCTTAGGGTAGAGCCTGCTCCCTGCCCACTTGCATCTCTCAGAAGTGGCCTATATTAATAAATCTACTTCTTACTTATCACTTTGCCTCTCACTGAATTCTTTCTGTGCCAAGACAGAAAAGAGCTTGAGCCTCAGTAAGTCCAGACACCAGGTGAGTAATTCTAATTAGAAGACTATAGGTTCAAGTCCCAATCTGGGTTTAGACTGGGTTCGAGTCCCAGTCAGAGGTGCATGGTTTCAGTTTTAAGGGAAAAGTTTTTATAGGCAAAAGTTACCTGAAGTTACTATACTCCACCTGGGTGGGAGCCTTAATTCCTGCAGAACTCAAAGTATTGTTATGTGTAGTCCTTGAGGAGGAATCAGGACCCTACCCCAAGGCTGCACTATTTTTTTTAAGTTGATTTTTTTAAAACATATTTTTATTTTTGCCCTGGTGGCTCAGATGGTAAAGCGTCTGCCTACAATGTGGGAGATCTGGGTTCTATCCCTGGGTCAGGAAGATCCTCTGGAGAAGGAAATGGCAGCCCACTCCAGTACTGTTGCCTGGAAAATCCCACGGATGGAGGAGCCTGATAAGCTACAGTCCATGGGGTCGCAAAGAGTCGGACACAACTGAGCGACTTCATTTTTATTTTTGCCTGTGCTGGGTCTTCATTGCTACCTGCAGGCTTTTTCTAGTTGCAGCAAGCAGGGACCACTCTCTAGTTGCAATGCAAGGGCTTCTCACTGCGGTGGTTTCTCTTGTCGTGGAGTATGGGCTCTAGAGCCCAGGGGCTTCAGTACTTGTACCACATGAGCTCAGTAGTTGTGGCCCTCAGGCTGCAGAGCATGGGTTCAGTAGTTGTAGCACACAGGCTTAGTGGCCCGCCCCCACTCCCGTTGGCATGTGGAATCTTCCCAGAGCAGGGATCGAACTCCTGTCTCCTGCACTGGCAAATGAATTCTTTGCCACTGGACCACCAAGGAAGTCCTGCACTATCGTCTCTTGATGTCTCCTCCCTTGTTTCTGCATCAGTTTCCTTCCCTGATTAACAAATGTTTAAATCTGCCCTTTGGAACTCCGAGAAGGTCAAGGGGGATGAATGAAGCCTATTTCCTATAAACAAGAAATGAGGGACATGATAAGGATTTGTACCAGGGAGGGCCCCATTGAATCCTGCTTGTTTGAGAGATAAATGGTTATAAGATAGTGTTACCAAACCAAACTTGGTCTGCTTACCTATGCCCAGTAAAACCAAACTACTGACATGGTGAAACAGGAGGGAATGGGGCAGGTCACAAATTTTAAAAGAATGACATAGTTCAAGGACTTGACATAAACTGATTAGAACCAAATAGATCCAAGTTGAGAGACAGTCAACTTCCACTAGACCTTGAGCCTCGTTATATACACATCAACAGCTAAATGACACACCCACAGGCACCATGACAGTTCCAAGGCCAACCATAAAGGTGAAAAAGTGGGCAGTGGCTGAATTCCTGGAAATCCCCACCCGCTCCCCCAAATAGCTGGAATACTGTTCCCACTAATTAGCCTAGGAAATTACTCAACCCCATAAAAACTGACAATCCCATATCTTGGTGCCGCTTTCACCTTCTGAGCTAGCCCACACTCTGTCTGTGGAGTGTGTTTTTCTCTAAGTAAATCCACTTCTTACCTCTCACTTTGTTTCTCCCTGAATTCATTCTGAGACGAGACATCGAGAATCTGAGCTTCAGTAAGTCCTGAGACCAGGTGTAATCTCAGTTAAAAGACCGTGGGTTCAAGTCCCAATCTGGGTTTGGCCGTGTTCAAGTCCTGGCATGTGAGTTCAAGTCTCAGTCTGAGATGCACAGTTTCACCAGGTTGTGGTAGAAGAAAGTGCAGCATTTAAGTTGCCACACAAGTAGTTCAGGACAACTAATGCTCAGAAAGCCTGAACACCCCAGTGGGGCTCAGCAAAGCATTTTTAAAGGCAAGTGGAGGGTTGGACCATAAAGAAAGCTGAGCGCTGAAGAATTTATGCTTTTGAACTGTGGTGCTGGAGAAGACTCTTGAGAGTCCCTTGGACTGCAAAGAGATCAAACCAGTCAATCTTAAAAGAAATCAACCCTGAATATTCATTGGAAGGACTGATGCTGAAGCTGAAGCTCCAATACTTTGGCTACCTGATGCAAAGAACTGACTCATTAGAAAAGACCCTGATGCTGGGAAAGATTTAAGGCAGGAGGAGAAGGGGACAACAGAGGATGAGACTGTTGGATGGCACCATCGACTCAATGGACATGAGTTTGAGCAGGCTCCAGGAGATGGTGATGGACAGGGGTGCCTGGCGTTCATGGGGTCACAAAGAGTCGGGTACGACTGAGCCACTGAACAACAGCAACAAGGGAGGGGGGAGGAGTCCCAGAGCAAGTGATCAGCTCCTGCACAGTTTTCTGATTGGTTGATGGTGAGGTAACAGCGGTTAACAGAGTAACTGGGGTCCTTTCAGTTCAGTTCAGTTGCCCAGTCGTGTCAGACTCTTTGCGACTCCATGGACTCCGGCACGCCAGCCCTCCCTGTCCATCACCAGCTCCTGGAGTTTATTCTAACTCATGTCCATTGAGTCGGTGATTCCATCCAACCATCTCATCCTGTGTCATCGCCTTATCCTCCCGCCTTCAATATTTCCCAGCATCAGGGTCTTTTCAAATGAGTCACTTCTTCACATCAGGTGGCCAAAGTATTAGAGTTTCAGCTGCAGCATCAGTCCTTCCAATGAATATTCAGGACTCATTTCCTTTAGGATGGACTGGTTGGATTTCTTTGCAGTCCAAGGGAGTCTCAAGAGTCTTCCCCAACACCACAGTTCAAAAGCACCAATTCTTTGGTGTTCAGCTTTCTTTATAGTCCAACTCTCACATCCATACATGACTACTGGGAAAACCATAGCTTTGACTAGATGGACCTTTCTTGGTAAAGGTCTCTGCTTTTTCATATGCTATCTAAGTTAGTTGGTCACAGCTTTTCTTCCAAGGAGCAAGCATCTTTTAATTTCATGGCTGCAGTCACCATCTGCATTGATTTTGGAGCCCAAGAAAATAAAGTTTCTCATTGTTTCCATTGTTTCCCCATCTATTTGCCATGAAGTGAGGGGACCGGATGCCCTAGTTCTCTGAATGTTGAGTTTTAAGCCAACTTTTTCACTCTTCTCTTTCACTTTCATCAAGAGGCTCTTTAGTTCTTCTTCGCTTTCTGTCATAAGTGTGCTGTCATCTGTGTATCTGAGGTTATTGATATTACTTCCAGCAATCTTGAATGCAGCTTGTGCTTCATCCAGCCCAGCATTTCACATGATGTACTCTGCATATAAGTTAAATAAGCTGGGTGACAGTATACAGCCTTGACGTACTCCTTCGCCGATTTGGAATCAGTCTGTTGTTCCATGTCCATTTCTAACTGTTGTTTCTTGACCTGGATACAGATTTCTCAGGAGGCAGGTCAGATGGTCTAGTATGCCCATCTTTTTCAGAATTTTCCACAGTTTGTGGTGATCCACACAGTTAAAGGATTTGGCATAGTCAATAAAGCAGAAGTAGATGTTTTGGGGGAACTGTCTTACTTTTTCAATGATCCAACGGATGTTGGCAGTTTGATCTTTGGTTCCTCTACCTTTTATAAAACCAGCTTGAACATCTGGATGTTCACATGCTACTGAAGCCTGGCTAGGAGAATTTTGAGCATTACTTTGCTAGCGTGTGAGATGAGTGCAATTGTGCAGTAGTTTCAGCATTCTTTGGCATTGCCTTGGATTGGAATGAAATTTTCCAGTCCTGTGGCCACTGCTGAGTTTTCCAAATTTGCTGGCATATTGAGTGGAGCACTTTCACAGCATCATCTTTTAGGATTTGAAAGAGCTCCACTGGAATTCCATCACCTCCACTAGCTTTGTTCATATTGATGCTTCCTAAGGCCCACTTGACTCTGCATTCCAGGATGTCTGGTTCTAGATGAATGATCACACCATCGTGATTATCTGGGTCGTGAAGATCTTTTTTGTACAGTTCTTCTGTGTATTCTTGCCACCTCTTCTTAATATCTTCTGCTTCTTAATATCTGTCCTTTAGGCACCAGTAGGTCTGGGGCCTGCATGCTCATGGTCATCATGTAATTAATTTCTTCCATTTGGTGGAGTTTCTTGCATCTGCAAAACAACTCCAGAAATGTGCAACAGACACTATTATCTAGATACTTCACAGAGGAGCTACAACAGAGGATATGGGGGAGGGTTCTCTGCCAGGATAGCCCCATGGGGTCCTGCTTGGTTAAAGTAGTGATAAAAGAGTACTGCGTAGAAAAATAAGCAAAGACAGCCAGAAGAACTCTAAAAAGGAAGAGGAATGAGAGAGGACTAGCCTGGGTGCATGTGAAGACGTAATTTTTTTAAGTTACTAATTAAAACAGTGTGATACTAGTGTATGAACAGACAAACTAAGGGACTAGAATAAAAAGTCCAGAAATAAAAACAATACTTACCAGGGAATTCCCTGGCAGTCCAGTGGTTAGGGGGCTTCCCTAGTGGCTCAGACAGTAAAGAATCTGCCTGAAATGCAGCAGACCTGGGTTCAATCCCAGGGTTGGGAAGATCCCCTGGAGAAAGGAGCAGCTACCCACTCCACTATTCTGGCCTGGAGAATTCCATGGACAGAGGAGCCTAGCAGGCTACAGTCCTTGGGGTCACAAAAGTGAAAGTGAAGTCACTCAGTCATGCCCAACTCTTTGCGACCCCATGTATAGTATCAGTTCAGTTCAGTGGCTCAGTCGTGTCCGACTCTTTTGACCCCATGAATCGCAGCACGCCAGGCCTCCCTGTCCATCACCATCTCCGGGAGTTCACTCAGACTCACGTCCATTGAGTCAGTGATGCCATCCAGCCATCTCATCCTCTGTCGTCCCCTTCTCCTCCTGCCCCCAATCCCTCCCAGCATCAGAGTCTTTTCCAATGAGTCAACTCTTTGCATGAGGTGGCCAAAGTACTGGAGCTTCAGCTTTAGCATCATTCCTTCCAAAGAGATCCCAGGGCTGATCTCCTTCAGAATGGACTGGTTGGATCTCCTTGCAGTCCATGGGACTCTCAAGAGTCTTCTCCAACACCACAGTTCAAAAGCATCAATTCTTCGGCGCTCAGCCTTCTTCACAGTCCAACTCTCACATCCATACATGACCACAGGAAAAACCATAGCCTTGACTAGACAGACCTTAGTCGGCAAAGTAATATCTCTGCTTTTGAATATACTATCTAGGTTGCACTAAACTCCTCCGTCCATGGGATTTTCAAGGCAAGAGTACTGGAGTGGGTTGCCATTTCCTTCTCTAGGGAATCTTCCCAACCCAGGGATCGAACCCAGGTCTCTCACATTGTAGACCATCTTAGCCACCAAAAAGTTGGACACAACTGAGCAACTTTCACTTTTAACTTTCCTTTCCAGTGGTTAGGATGTGGCATTTTTCACTGCCATGGCCCGGGTACAGTCCCTGGTTTGAGAACTAAGATCTCACAAGCCACAGGGCATGGCAAAAAAAAAAAAAAAAAAACACTCCAAAACAAAAACAATATATATCAGAAATGAGTATACAATAAAAATGGAATTTCAAGTATTCAGGTAAATATGAACTTCATTTTAAAATCTGTTGTTGAAACAACTAAAGCTGATGTCTGACATCTGGAAAAAGATTACAGCTGAATCCATACTTTACAATATGTGCCTGGATGAACTCCATTTAATTTTTTAGGTATAAAAATTAAAATAATTAAAACTAATTAAAGAAAACTGGGCAAATTCCTTTATAACTTTGCAGCAGGGATGACTTTTTATGAATGACTCAAAATTTGATAAATTTGACTATATAAAAATTCAAACTTAAGCATAAAAAAATAAATAAGTAAAATCAAAAGACAAATTACAAACTGAGAATAATCTTTGTAATTTTTATTGAAGGCAAAGGACTAACTTTCCTAATATATAAAAGTTCCTTAAAAAGGGAATTTAAAAAAGACCAACCACCCCAGTAGAATAGCAACAGGCCCATACGCAATTCACAGAAAAAAGAAATACAAATGGCCCTAAAGCACACAAAAAACTCTCAACCTTAATTATAATAATTGGACATTTTAATTCTCACTTAAGAGATTAGTTAAAATTCATAAGTAATATGATTAGACTTGATATGTTCATGGGATGCAATCACATGTGTGTACAAGCATTTACTGTAGCACTGTCTGGAATAGCAAAAGATTGGAAGCAACCCATGTGTCTAGTCTTAGAGGACTGCTTAATAAACCATAGTACATCTGTACAACCACAGCTATAATAAATAAGTAAATAAAAAAATAAGAACAAGGAATTTATCTATGTTCTGATTTGGAAAGTCTGCTAGGATATATTGCTAAAAGTAAAACAGCAAGATGCAGAACAACGTGCTCACTTTTTCTTTTTTAAAAAGCAGCTTTATTGAGATATAACTCACATATTATACAATTTATGTGTGCCATTTAAAGTGTTAAATGGTATAAAATATTATACCATTTAAAGTGTATAGTTCAGTGTTTTTTAGTATATTACATTGTTAATTTTTAACACTGTGGTATGGTAAATACACATACACACATACAGATATAATTAAAATTTCCATTTTGGTGATCTTAAGAGCATCCTCACCTTTAGCTCAGAGGTTAAAGCATCTGACTCCAATGCAGGAGACCCGGGTTCGATCCCTGGGTCAGGAAGATCCCCTGGAGAAGGAAATGGCAACCCACTCCAGTACTCTTGCCTGGAGAATCTCATGGACAGAGGAGCCTGGTAGGCTACAGTCCACGGGGTTGCAAAGAGTCGGACACGACTGAGCGACTTCCCTTTCACTTTCACTTTCAAGAGCATAATTCACTGGCATTAATTACGTTCACAAGGTTGTACAACCATCACCACTATGTATTTCTAAAACTTTTTCATCGCCTCAAACAGGAACTCTGTAATCATCCAACAATAATTTCTCATTCCTCTTCCCCTCAGCCCCTGGTTACCTCTATTCTACTTTCTGTCTCTATGAATTTTCCTGTTACAGGTACCTCATAAGTGGAATCATGTAATATTTGACCTTTTGCATCTGATTTACTTCACTCAACATAATGTTTTCTAGGTTTATCCATGTTGTAGCATATATCAGAAATTCTTTTTTTTTTTTTTTGGCATAGCTGAGTAATATTCCATTGTATAGATACACTTGATTTCTCCTTTCAAGCTATGAAAGTTCTAGATGGCACATTCTGAGAAAAGGCTGTTTCTTATACATTGAAAATCTGTTGTTTAGTGTGTGTTAGTTGCTCAGTTGTGTCTGACTCTTTATGACCACAGGGACTGTAGCCCACCAGGCTCCTCTGTCCATGGAATTTTCTAGGCAAGAATACTGGAGTGGGTTGCCATTCCCTTCGCCAGGGGATCTTCCTGACTCAAGGATTGAACCCAGGTCTCTTGCATTTCAGGAGCTTCTGTACCGTCTGAGTCACCAGGGAAGCCTGGTTGTTGTTGTTTAGTGTAGCCACCTTTATTAATTCATTATTTTAGATAGATTTTCTGGATAAACTTGCTGCAGCTACACTTGGTTTTTCATCTTGCATTCTTTGTAACAGAGATGGCTTCATTTCTTAAACTTCAGGAACCAACCTCTGCTAGCTTCAAACTTTTCTTCTGCAGCTTCCTTACCTGCTGTCAGCTTTGTAGAATCAAAGAGAGTTAGGGCCTTGCTTTGGGTTATGCTTTAGTTTAAGGGAATGTTGTGGCTGGTCTGATCTTCTCTCCAGACCTCTAGAACTTTCTCTATATTAGCAATGACTCTATTTAGCTTTCTTACTATTTGTGTGTTCACTGGAATAGTACTTTTAATTTCCTTCAAGAACTCTTCCATTTTATTCACTACTTGGCTAACTGTCTGGTACAAGAGGCCTAGCTTTTGGCCTATCTCAGCTTTCAACATGACTTCCTCACTATGCTTAATTATTTCTAGCTTTGATTTAAAGTGAGAGCTGTGTGACTCTTTCTTTCAATTGAACACTTAGAGGCCATTGTAGGGTTATTAATTGTCCCTATTTCAATATTGTTGTGTCTCAGGTTATGGGGAAGATGAAGGAGAAGGAGAGAGATGGGGGAAAGGATGGTTGATGGAACAATCAGAACACACACAACGATTATAAATTAAGTTCATTGTTGATATGTGGTTCCCCAAAGTAGATACGATACTAACACCAAAGATCGCTGTTCACTGATCACTGTAACAAAAATAATAATAATGAAAAGGTTTGAAATACTGTAAAAACTATTAAAATGTGATATGGAGACATGAAGTGAGAAAAAGCTATTAGAAAAATGGCACCAATAGACTTGCTCAATGCAAGGTTGCCATAAACCTTTAATTTGAAGGAAAAAAAACTGCTAACTGAGAAGCACAATTAAGCAAAGCACAATAAAACAAGCTATGCCTGTATTTCTAGTAGATTTAATTACATATACAAATTATAATTCTTAAGCCTTAGAAACTTAATTGTTGGTGAAAATTAAGTAAGCTTATAGCCAAATTCAGATTAAATAAAAGAAAGTAGGGAAAACCAATAGACCATTCAGGTATGACCTAAATCAAATCCCTTATGATTATATCAAATCCTTTATGATTATACAGTGGAAGTGAGAAATAGATTTAAGGGACTAGATCTGATAGATAGAGTGCCTGATGAACTATGGACTGGGGTTCGTGACATCATACCAGGAGACAGGGATCAAGACCATCCCCATGGAAAAAAAATGCAAAAAAGCAAAACGGCTGTCTGAGGAGGCCTTACAAATAGCTGTGAAAAGAAGAGAGGCAAAAAGCAAAGGAGAAAAGGAAACATATAAGCATCTGAATGCAGAGTTCCAAAGAATAGCAAGAAGAGATAAGAAAGCCTTCCTCAGCGATCAATGCAAAGAAATAGAAGAAAACAATAGAATGGGAAAGACTAGAGATCTCGTCAAGAAAATTAGAGATACCAAGGGAATATTTCATGCAAAGATGGGCTTGATAAACGACAGAAATGGTATGGACCTAACAGAAGCAGAAGATATTAAGAAGAGGTGGCAAGAATACACAGAAGAACTGTACAAAAAAGATCTTCATAACCCAGATCATCACGATGGTGTGATCACTCACCTAGAGCCAGACATCCTGGAATGTGAAGTCAAGTGGGCCTTAGGAAGTATCACTACGAACAAAGCTAGTGGAGGTGATGGAATTCCAGTTGAGCTGTTTCAAATCCTGAAAGATGATGCTGTGAAAGTGCTGCACTCAATATGCCAGCAAATTTGGAAAACTCAGCAGTGGCCACAGGACTGGAAAAGGTCAGTTTTCATTCCAATCCCAAAGAAAGGCAATGCCAAAGAATGCTCAAACTACCACACAATTGCACTCATCTCACATGATAGTAAAGTAATGCTCAAAATTCTCCAAGTCAGGCTTCAGCAATATGTGAACCATGAACTCCCTGATGTTCAAGCTGGTTTTAGAAAAAGCAGAGGAACCAGGGATCAGATTGCCAACATCCACTGGATCATGGAAAAAGCAAGAGAGTTCCAGAAAAACATCTCTTCCTGCTTTATTGACTATGCCAAAGCCTTTGACTGTGTGGATCACAATAAACTGTGGAAAATTCTAAAAGAGATGGGAATACCAGACCATCTGACCTGCCTCTTGAGAAACCTATATGCATGTCAGGAAGCAACAGTTAGAACTGGACATGGACCAACAGACTGGTTCCAAATAGGAAAAGGAGTACGTCAAGGCTGTATATTGTCACCCTGCTTATTTAACTTATATGCAGAGTACATCATGAGAAATGCTGGGCTGCAAGAAGCACAAGCTGGAATCAAGATTGCCAGGAGAAATATCAATAACCTCAGATATGCAGATGACATCACCCTTATGGCAGACAGTGAAGAGGAACTAAAAAGCCTCTTGATGAAAGTGAAAGAGGAGAGTGAAAAAGTTGGCTTAAAGCTCAACATTCAGAAAACGAAGATCATGGCATCCGGTCCCATCACTTCATAGGAAATAGATGGGGAGACAGTGGAAACAGTGTCAGACTTTATTTTTTGGAGGTCCAAAATCACCACAGATGGTGATTGCAGCCATGAAATGAAAAGACGCTTACTCCTTGGAAGAAAAGTTATGACCAACCTAGATAGCATATTCAAAAGCAGAGACATTACTTTGCCAACAAAGGTCTGTCTAGTCAAGGCTATGGTTTTTCCAGTAGTCATGTATGGATGTGAGAGTTGGACTGTGAAGAAAGCTGAATGCCGAAGAATTGATGCTTTTGAACCGTGGTGTTGGAGAAGACTCTTGAGAGTCCCATGGACTGCAAGGAGATCCAACCAGTCCATTCTGAAGGAGATCAGCCCTGGGTGTTCTTTGGAGGGAATGATGCTAAAGCTGAAACTCTAGTACTTTGCCAACGTCATGCCAAGAGCTGACTCATTGGAAAAGACTCTGATGCTGGGAGGGATTGGGGGCAGGAGGAGAAGGGGACGACAGAGGATGAGATGGCTGGATGGCATCACTGACTAGATGGACATGAGTCTGAGTGAACTCCGGGAGTTGGTGATGGACAGTGAGGCCTGGCGTGCTGCAATTCATGGGGTTGCAAAGAGTCAGACACGACTGAGCGACTGAACTGAACTGAACTGTGAACTGTTAACACCAGCATTCTGTAGATGGCAAAACTGCAAATACAGTGCATAGTTTCTAGAAGCATGTTCTTCCTCATAGTAAATTCTTCAATGAGTTACAAACACATTTACTGAAAAGCCCAAATATCTTTCATTCCTTTGTAAAAAATCAAAGTAGATAAACCTGTGTTCAATAATTAGTATTTCAATATTTAATCTTATTTGGAAATAATATATTTACTCAATGAACATCCATTATTTAACTTAACTTAGTCTCACTCTAAAGTTTCAAGTTACCGAAAAGATTTTAGAAACTATTTTTAAGAAGACATACCATAAAACATAATTATTGTTGAAAAGTTTATTTATAATCTTTTATCTTAATTACATCTATTTAATTCACTTGTTCTTAATACTTCTATTTAGCTTACTCATGAAAATTTCATGAGACATTGAACTGATATCCATCATCTTAAGTTTTTTCTGTTTCTGGCTAATAAATTCTATAATAAGGATGATATGAACTTATTTTACTGGAAAACTTGGGTAGAATAAAAGTTCCATGTCTGCATTATATTAAATGCTAACTCTGAAGACATGCCTATTAAAGTAAAGTCAACAGACTTAAACCAGTGTTTATTCACCTAAGATTGTCTCAGAGCCCATGAACTTAAAAAACACTGGATCAGTTTCTATATTTTTAAAAGTTTTAAGAATACTTAATTTATACATTTCTTTTTCTTTAAAAAAAAGCTCTTCACAAATTAATTTTGGCAATACCATACAGAGGTGGAAAAATCACACATCTATAACATGCATATATACATATATGATATAGAGAAACATAAAGACAGATGCAGAGATCTTATAGCTTTTGTTCCAAAATTTTAGCCAGTAGATGTGGAAAACAATGCAAAACTCACTAGTTTACAAAAGAACAGTTGGGTGTGACTCAGGGAGCTCAAATCAGGTGCTCTGTGACAACTTAGAGAGGTGTAAAGGGTGGGAGGTGGAAGAGAGGTTCAAGAGGGAAGGGACATATGTTTACCTATGGCTGACTCATGTTGATATATGAAATAAATCAACACAAAATTGTAAAGTAGTTATCCCCAATTTAAAAAAATTAAATTAAAAAAAAGAACAATTGGGTCCAGACTGTGCTTCTGATGGATAGCATAAGTTACTGCCCAGATGGCTAAAGTTTTTACTAACATCGACTCAATGGACATTAGTTTGAGCAAACTCCAAAAGATTGTGAAGGACAGGGAAGCCTGGCATGCTGCAGTCCTTGGGGTCACAAAGAATCTGACATGACTGAACAACAATAACACTAATAGAGAAGATTTTTAAGGTTTTCATTCCTTGGTATCCAAACAACCTCCCACCACCCTTTTTTTTGCCCTTCTTTTAAGAATTACCTCCCTGTAGTTTGCATTTCCAAAAAATGGCTCTGGGTTCCTAAAGAAGATGAGGTAGAATATTTACATCTCAAAGGCACAGAAGAAGGATGTAAGTTTCTCCAAGAAGGATTTTGTTTCCTAAGTCCAGATCTTTTACAATATCTACAAGCCTTTTGAAGTGAGTAAGGGAGGGTTTGGTAAAAAGGATAGATGGGCTTTAAATTGCTTTTAGAGCTGCATTTCTGTTCTTATAAAGAAAGACTCAATTAGTAAGACAAGAAGAGTTGGTTTTAATTCTTCAAATAATTGGGTTGCAATCTGAGTGATATAAGGGGCTGATCCCACTAGATTCTTTTCAATTTGCTTCTTTACATTAGGGAGATTTCCAACTAAGATGGAAATCAAAAGATTCCTATCTTAGGACAGGATATCTAAAAAAAAACCAGTTCCTATCAAACTGAATATCAGCTTCCAATGTAGCCAAATTTTGACCATAGAGCTACTTAAAATTCTAGCAAACATCTTATCACTTTTAGTCAAGACAAATAGTAAATATCCCTAGAAGTATCACACAACCTTTTTTCTTTTCTTTTTCTTTTAAACTAAAGGCATATCTGGGCTTGCCTGGTGGCTCAGTTGTTAAAGAATCTGCCTGCACTGCAGGACATGTGGGTTCAATCCCTAGGATGGGAAGATCCCCTGGAGAAGGAAATGGCAATCCACTCCAGTTATTCTTGCCTAGAAAATTCCATGCACAGAGGAGCCTGGCAGGCTACAGTCCATGGGGTGGCAAGAGTTGGACATGACTTAGTAACTAATCCACCAAAGGCATATCTATCAAATGACAAAACCAAAACCAATTAGCCCTTTGTAGCTTATCCATGGATGCAAAATGTATCCCCACAGAGAGTGAAAAAGATACTACCCTCCCAAGATCTAGGGCCATGGCCAAAGATAACTAAAAGAAAGAGAACTGGCAAGTCAGTAACAAGCTATTTGCAAATGGAGTACAATCCACATTTTGTCTGGCCATATTTTCAGTGCCCCTAAACTCAGCAGTGGCCACAGGACTGGAAAAGGTCAGTTTTCATTCCAATCCCAAAGAAAGGCAATGCCAAAGAATGCTCAAACTACCACACAATTGCACTCATCTCACATGCTAGTAAAGTAATGCTCAACATTCTCCAAGCCAGGCTTTAGCAATACGTGAACTGTGAACTTCCTGATGTTCAAACTGGTTTTAGAAAAGGCAGAGGAACCAGAGATCAGATTGCCAACATCCACTGGATCATGGAAAAAGCAAGAGAGTTCCAGAAAAACATCTATTTCTGCTTTATTGACTATGCCAAAGCCTTTGACTGTGTGGATCACAATAAACTGAGGAGAATTCTGGGAGAGATGGGAATACCAGACCACCTAACCTGCCTCTTGAGAAATCTGTATGCAGGTCAGGAAGCAACAGTTAGAATTGGACATGGAACAACAGACTGGTTCCAAATAGGAAAAGGAGTACGTCAAGGCTGTATATTGTCACCCTGCTTATTTAACTTATATGCAGAGTACATCATGAGAAACGCTGGACTGGAAGAAATACAAGCTGGAATCAACATTGCCGGGAGAAATATCAATAACCTCAGATATGCAGATGACACCACTCTTATGGCAGGAAGTGAAGAGGAACTAAAAAGCCTCTTGATGAAAGTGAAAGAGGAGAGTGAAAAAGTTGGCTTAAAGCTCAACATTCAGAAAACAAAGATCATGGCATCTGGTCCCATCACTTCATGGGAAATAGAGGGGAAAGAGTGGAAACAATGTCAGACTTTATTTTGGGGGGCTCCAAAATCGCTGCAGATGGTGATTGCAGCCATGAAATGAAAAGACGCTTACTCCTTGGAAGGAAAGTTATGACCAACCTAGATAGCATATTCAAAAGCAGAGACATTACTTTGCCGACTAAGGTCCGTCTAGTCAAGGCTATGGTTTTTCCAGTAATCATGTATGGTTGTGAGAGTTGGACTGTGAAGAAAGCTGAATGCCGAAGAATTGATGCTTTTGAACTGTGGTGTTGGAGAAGACTCTTGAGAGTCCCTTGGACTGCAAGGAGATCCAACCAGTCCATTCTGAAGGAGATCAGCCCTGGGATTTCTCTGGAAGGAATGATGCTAAAGCTGAAACTCCAGTACTTTGGTCACCTCATGCGAAGAGTTGACTCATTGGAAAAGACTTTGATGCTGGGAGGGAATGGGGGCAGGAGGAGAAGGGGACGACAGAGGATGAGATGGCTGGATGGCATCACGGACTCGATGGACGTGAGTCTGAGTGAACTCCGGGAGTTGGTGATGGACAGGGAGGCCTGGCGTGCTGCGATTCATGGGGTCGCAAAGAGTCGGACACGATTGACTGAACTGAACTGAGCCTGACAGTTGAGCCACTTGAATATGCAGAACCAAAAATCTCCATGCCCTGGACACAAAGAAAGTCAAGCCAAGTTCTCAGAACGTACAGTGAAACAAACAGGAGAAAAACGGCTGTCCCTGGGAAGGAAAAGTTCAATGACGAATAGGTACCCCCAAACCAAGTTTTAATCAGAATCACGATACAAAGAACTAATTCTTACAAATGTTTTTCTCCTGATAATATGAACTTGGAGAGGAAGGGACAATGTGAAATCTTTACCTTTCTCTCTTGACTGAGAAGTAGACAGAGGGCTGACTTTCATAAAAATTTTTACCCTTCACTGCCTTCTTTCAGTTTTCCAGGATTCCATCTGCAGACTCTAAAGCAAGTAGAGCATCTCAATGGGTCCCCTGTGGGTTGCCAAAACCTCTGTGGAGGAGGAGTGAAGAATTTTTCTCTAGCATTCTATTGCTAGTTTCTTGTGGGAGCCCCCTCCCCCCCACCAGTAATAAAAAGATTAACAGGAGAAAAAGAGAAGTTTAATAAGATGTATATACCTCATGTACACAGGGGAGATACCTAGGAAATCTGTGTAAAACCTCTCCCAAAATGGCCCAAGCCATCACCCTATGTGCCAACTCCAGCTAAAGACAAAAGAAGGATGCCATGGACTGGGGAGGTTAGTTATGGAAAGTTATGAGGAAAAACACAGTGAACAAGGAGAAGATTGTCATGCACATTTAAGTCAGGTGCCTCCTCCAGTGAGTTTCTTGTGATTTGGAGTCATCCTTCTCTTTTAGGTACAGAGAGGGAGAGATTTCCCTTATAAATGTAAATATCCCTTACAAAAGGGTAAATTCTACTCTGCTTTCAGAGTTTTTCCTGTGTTTGCAGCCTCTCAAAATAATTATATGAAAATAATCTTTAGGCCAAAGAGGCATATTTTGAAGTGGCATATTCTGCTATTTTTCAACACTAAAAAAAAGTGGCTGAGGGTGAGGAAAAGGGTAGGTAGATATGGGGAGTAAGACTTCTCATTAGGTACACCATTTTATATTGCCTTTAATTTTTGACCATCTTATAGTCCCAAAGCAGAACATTCAAACCTTATGATGTTCTAGAATTACTAACAGCAAGAGACCCATTAATAAGGCAGAAACCCATGTATGAGGAAGTGCGAAGGGGCAAGGTAAACATGAGTAGCAAGTTATCCACTCTCTAGTTAGTGAACTATTTCTTCAAGTCCAAATTTAGTAAGGAATAATTCAGTCACTTAATTCATTCTTTCAAACCATGTTTATGTTTTCCTTTATGCAAAGGACAAGAATATCAAATTATGCTGATACTGCTAATGTTTATATTAAAATGACACTTGTAAATAGCACACAGCATTGCTAGTAATATTTTTAGAAAAAAATTCACCCTAGTAAATTTGAAGATCTCATTTACCTTATTTGACAACTTATCCCATTTAGCAACTAGAAACATGTTCAGAGGGGTTGTACAAAATGGGAGGTTTTTATAAGAAGAAAGGTGGGGCAAGGGAACTATTAGCAAAAGAAAGAAAGGATTATTCTTAGACCAGGATCTCCCCTTTTGGGGGAAAGGGAATGGCAAGGGTTTTATCATGCAGATTGCCCCTTCTTCCTCTAGGGAATGGAGAGGACCCAGCTGGCAGATTACCTCATTAATGCTGACCAGAAAATTACATATTAGTTGATTAAGATTACATTTGCAGTGAAGGTAGAAATGGCAAGTAGTTTAGGTATTAGATCTAGGTTTGGTTTCATGGGCTTTAGCTTAAGTGATGCCATTTTGGTTTTGTTTTTGTTTTTTAATATAAATTTATTTATTTTAATTGGAGGCTAATTACTTTACAATCTTGTATTGGTTTTGCCATACGTCAACATGAATCTGCCATGGGTGCACACGTGTTCCCCATCCTGAACCCCCCTCCCACCTCTCTCCTCATACCATCCCTCTGGGTCATCCCAGCACACCAGCCCCGAGCATCCTGTATCATGCATCGAACCTGGACTGGCGATTTGTTTCACATATGATATTATACATGTTTCAATGCCATTCTCCCAAATCATCCCACCCTTGCCCTCTCCCACAGAGTCCAAAAGACTGTTCTAGACATCTGTGTCTCTTTTGCTGTCTCGCATACAGGGTTATCGTTACCATCTTAAGTGATGCCATTTTGGACCTATGGTATTCCTCTTTAACAATGCTCTCTAGCTCTTTTTCAAATTACAGTATCCTGGGATGTAAGAAAAGTAATCTTCATAGGAGGCATAGGAGGGGAACAGTGGTTGAAGAAAGTCCATTGCACAAGTAAATAAATGAAATAAAAAATAAAGCCAAATTTCCCTGGTTCTGTCTGGAGTAGATAGCCTCGCTGGAGAAATTAACTCACACTGCCTCATACCTCCTTCCAAAAATGTTGGATTTTAATGGTCTAGGACCAGGAAAAGGAGACTGGGAAGCTGTCGTCTTTTATTGTAAACAGAAAGGTCCAGAGCAAGAGAGAAAGCATTCATTTTTCAAAGAAAGGCACAGAAGGAAGCCGGCAAGGTCCATAATAATGTCACCCAATCATTTAACAGAAGGAAAATGAAAGCAGTACTCTTCTCAGATCAGTAAACATGCTATTGTTAAAGAGTATACAGAAGAGAATATTTTTCAGATGAGCCAGAAATGGTGGAGTAAGGAAATAACTCTCAATCCTTAAAGTCATAGACAAAATAATTCGCTTCAGCACCTGGCCATTCAGAGGCTATCCAAAGCTTGTTGGTGAGTCCCAGGACAACTCAATCTGTGGCTTTATCTTTTCTGGCCAGTTCCTCTATAACTCAACACACTTCCTCAGGGGACTAAAAGCAAGCATGTGACCAAGGCAGTCAGCCTTGAGTATATCAGGAGACAGGAAGGCTGCCAAGAGCCCCATTCCCTGTTATCAGTCTTCCTGCCCATAAGCAGATTTCAAAATAACCAGAATATCTAGTGCATTCTAACAGTTCATGGAGCAATGGAAGTGGGTCTGCTCTTTGAGGGTGTTTTGAGAGTACACCTCTCACACTGAGTTTTAAGACCCTACATTCATTCAATGGAGAAATATCCAAAACATCATACCATTAAAAGCAAACATACAAGACAAAACAAAAAAAATGACCTTTTTTTTTTTCAGCAACCCACTGTGCCATAATCACCTGGCCCTGCCTCCAGGGCTAGGAGCTTAAAAGGGACCGAGCCGCACCCAAGGCAGGCAGCCAATTCATTTCCTCTAGATTTGAAATGTGTGTGTGTGTGTGTGTGTGTGTGTGTGTGTGTTAAACCATTGTTATCTGCACAGGAAAAACTAAATAGTCCACTGCCTATAAACTCAGAGCCTCTATCTGACTGATCCAATCATATTGTTGGATCCAAATAGTCCACAAATGGAGGTGGGGCAAGGTGGGAGGGTGGAAGGAGGAAGCTGAGTTGTGCAGGTATTCTATCAGTTGAAAAGTCATATTGGAGGAAATACTGATCCCTCAATTCTACAAGGGAGCTCATTTCTGTCCTATTGTACTCATAATTATTCAACAATTGGATGAATTTTGAGAAATGCTGTCAGCATTAAAAAAATCTAACTTAGTGCCATGATGTTTTACTTTCATATAAGCAGGTAGTTATCAGCTTGTTTTTAACAGATACTCTGGTGGTGGGGCAGCTTTATGCTTCTTTGTACATAAAAAAGATTTCAAATACTGACATGCAAGGTATCATTCCTGTTATCACTGAAAAAATGAAAAGGATAAACATACCCATCTGCT
>NW_024070207.1:89827364-90192616 GCF_014754425.2 Oryx dammah | reverse complement strand
CATTCTCCCAAATCATCACACCCTCTCCCTCTCCCTCTGAGTCCAAAAGTCCGCTATACACATCTGTGTCTCTTTTGCTGTCCTGCATACAGGGTCATCATTGCCATCTTCCTAAATTCCATATATATGTGTTAGTATACTGTATTGGTGTTTTTCTTTCTGGCTCACTTCACTCTGTATAATCGGCTCCAGTTTCATCCATCTCATCAGAACTGATTCAAATGTATTCTTTTTAATGGCTGAGTAATACTCCATTGTGTATATGTACCACAGCTTTCTTATCCATTCATCTACTGATGGACATCTAGGTTGTTTCCATGTCCTAGCTATTATAAACAGTGCTGCGATGAACATTGGGGTACATGTGTTTCTTTCAATTCTGGTTAAAAAGCTCTTTGAAAGCAATTTTAGAGTTGTTTTAAAATCATTTTGAAGCTATTGTATGGGATTTAAGTGACTGGGTGAAGTGGGATTTTTATCTTATTTATGATTTTCTGTATTTTCCAAATTTTCTATGACATGACTTTTAAAAGCAATTTGAAAGTAAAGTTTACACTCCTATAATGTAACTGGTATACAAGGATTGTTGCAAAGAACAGCAGTTCCCCAGTCCCACAAAGCCCGTATCTCCAGAGGCGACAATTTTCAACTCTTTTGACTGACTGTATCTACCCTGATATCTCCAAATATTCTTGATTTTGTAGTTTCAGGCTCTGTCTATTGACTTCCCTCTATAGTAGAAGAGTTTTTACTTCTTTCATACAGGCATGACTCCCATCCTAAACCAGGAGGGAAGGAGACAAGGCACAGCCTTTAAAAGAATGACATAGCCTAAGGACACAATATAAACTGATTAGAACCAAATCCAAGATGGCAGATGAGTCCACTTCCACTAGACCTCGAGCCTCATTATATGCTGATTGTAACATATCAGCAAGCTAAATGACACACCCATAGGCACCATGACATTTCCAAGGCTGACTATGAAGGTCAAAAGTGGGCCCAATTCCTAGAAATACCCACTGTTTCCTCAAAATAGCTGGAACACTCCTCCCACTCACTAGCCTATGAAATTACCTACCTCTATAAAAACTGACAACTCCATACCCTGGTGACGCTCTCACCTTCTGAGATGGCCTATACCTTCTGGAGTGTGTTTCTCTTTAAATAAATCCACTTCTTACCTATCTCTCTGTCTCTTACTGAATTCTTTCTGGGATGAGGTATCAATAACCTGAGCTTCATTAGGTCCTGAAATCAGGTGTGTGATCTCAGTTAAAATAGCATGAGTTCAAGTCCCAGTCTGGGTTTTGGCTGGATTCAAGTCCTGGCATGTGGGTTCAAGTCCCAGTTCGAGTTGCACAGTTTCAGCCCCTTTTATAGCCATTGCCTGGAGAATCCCAGGGACAGAGGAGCGTAGTGGGCTGCCGTCTATGGGGTCACACAGAGTCAGACATGACTGAAGCAACTTAGCAGCAGCAGCAATATAGTCACAGTATCATTTTGGCTAGATCCTTTAGGTACTTACATTCCTATGACTATATAAATCCTATTGGCCACTGAACATGTTATTTTGTACACAGAAAATGGTACTCTTTGTTTTACAATTTGAAGGGGAAAAAAAAAATTTACACTGGCCACTTTGGAAATGTAGGTAATTTATCTGTATACTGTGTCACTCAAAGACCAGGAATTTGAGAGAGTTTTTTGGCTGACCATCCATTTGGCACATTGCTGACACTCAATACATAGTACCAATATATAGTATGAATGAATGATTAAACACAGGCCTTCAAGTGACATGTTTTTTCTGTTCAAGACTCTGATTATTTGACCAAGGTACACTATGTGAACAAGACATTTGAAGTCATCGCAATAGTCTTTCCTAACATTATCACTGTCAGACTTTTTTTTAAATAATCACATTCCTTGTTCCCCAAATTCATGTGGGCAACTTTCCCCTCACCAGGGAACAAATTTCAGTATGGAAAAGCAGGCTTCCAGTTTTTTACATATTGCTCATTTCTTCCCACATGATGCTGAAAAACCACACGATTTAATCACACTCAGAGCTCTTGTTTTTCTTGCAACGCACAACCAGTCTGGTGGTTTGGTGGTTTCCCATGGATTATTTTCTATAAATACAGCCAACTGTGGATCAGCATCAGGTTGAACCTGTTCCAGGTACACCCCTCACTTTGCCAGGCTACATCATGGCTCATCAAATAAACGCTAGTGAACAAAAACCTCTCTCCTCCCAGAGCATCACGTCTCAGTTAGAACAGAGCAAGCTGTCAGTCAGCCCTTCTCTTCCTGTATGTGCTGCATATTTGCTAAGCACTGAGTCATACTTGACACTTCACTGGTTTCGCCTCACTGTAAAGCAAAATAGGGACCTAGTACATGATATTGTTTTTGCCAGTCGCGAATCTGCTTTTTCTTTGAGCATTATATATATAATCAATTTTGAATTTGCTATTACAAGCTTCCAGAAGTAATGTGATTCACGTGTGTGTCAGCCAGAAGAGGGGCTTCCCAGGTGGTGCTAGTGGTAAAGAACCCGCCTGTCAAGACAGGAGATATAAGAGATACAGTTTCGATCCCTGGATCAGAAAGATCCCCCGGATGGGGGTGGGGAATTGGGGGGGGGGTGAAGAAAGGAAGGAAATGTCCACCCACACCAGTATTCTTACCTGGAAAATGTCATGGACAGAGGAGCCTGGCAGGCTACAGTCCATAGGGTCACAAAGAGTTGGACACGACTGAAGTGACTTAGCGTGCATGCATGGCCACAGGAAGGGCGACTTTGGATCATGAGTATTCAGGTTGGTCTTTTCTCTATCCTGAGATATAAAATTCATAATTTACACAATGGAAAGCATTGTTTTATACTTGCTTTGAATAAACACGATAAATTTACCAGGGAGATCACCCTGATTTGAAAAATGACGAGTTTCAACGTCTTCATCCCACTATTTAACAAAGTTACATAATAGGGGGTTTAAGCAGATCACAGGTCCAATAAAATCCAGTTTTCAGATATTGCTCATTACAGTTCCAATTCAAACTTCGCTTTCTCAGCTACTTGTCAGAAGTCATCACTAGCAGATTCACTTGTAGTGGCATTTACAGACTCAACAGTAAAAATTAATTTGGAGCTTGTTGACTATATTTATGATATTATTTTAAGTTGGAGCATTCATATCACTATTTTCATCACTGCTTTTCGATGAAACACTCGTGAATCATTGACCCATTTAGATGAATTGTGGATTCAACATAACAATGTAATGGTAAATAAGAAAAACACAAATTTACCAAGTATACTCAATAGCCTGGAAACAATGAGAGATAATATTAGCCAAACCAAACAATGCTGTTAATGTCAGCAGTAATGAACCAGCTATAATGGTGCTTGCAGAATATGTTTATCTGAAGATATACAAGTTCAGGAACTGAAAGGAAGCATGGCCGAAGTAAGATTTAGGGACTGGGTCCATACCTCTGGTTGAGGGGAGAGCGAGCACCTTAGGAGCACATTAAAAGGACCTAGACCCTTAGGCTACCTAATCCTTGTGTTCAGTTCAATTCAGTTCAGTCACTCAGTCGTGTCTGACTATTTGTGACCCCATGGACTGCAGCATGCCAGGCTTCATTGGCCATCACCAACTCCCAGAGCTTACTCAAATGCATGTCCATCCAGTCAGTGATGCCATCCAAACATCTCATCCCGTGTCATCCCCTTCTCCTCCTGCCTTCAATTTTTCCCAGCATCAGGGTCTTTTCCAATGAGTCCATTCTTTGTATCAGGTGGCCAAAGCATTGGAGCTTCAGCTGTAGCGTTAGTGCTTCCAATGAACACTCAGGACTGATTTTCTTTAGGATTGACTGGTTGGATCTCCTTGCAGTCCAACAGACTCTCAAGAGTCTTCTCCAAACCACAGTTCAAAAACATCAACTCTTCAGTGCTCAGCTTTCTTTATAGTCCAACTCTCACATCCATATATGATTACTGGAAAAACCATAGCTTGACTAGATGGACATTTGTTGGTAAAGTATTGTCTCTGCTTTTTAATATGCTGTCTAGGTTGGTCATAGCTTTTCTTCCAAGGAGCAAGTGGTCTTTTAATTTCATGGCTGCAGTCACCATCTGCACTGATTTTGGAGCCGAAGAAAATACAGTCTCTCACTGTTTTCATTGTTTCCCCATCTATTTGCCATGAAATGATGGGACTGGATGCCATTATCTTAGTTTTCTGCATGTTGAGTTTTAAGCCAACTTTTCACTCTTTTTCACTTTCATCAAGAGGCTCTTTAGTTCTTCTTTATCAAGAGGCTCTTTAGTTCTTCTTTGCTTTATGTCATAAGGGTGGTGTTATCTGTGTATCTGAGGTTATTGATATTACTTCTGGCAACCTTGAATCCACCTTGTGGTTCATCCAGCCCAGCATTTCTCATGATGTTCTCTGCATATAAGTTAAATAAGCAGGGTGACAACATACAGCCTTGACGTACTTCTTGCCGATTTGGAACCAGTCTGTTGTTCCATATCCACTTTTAAATGTTGCTTCTTGACCCGGATACAGATTTCTCAGGAGGCAGGTCAGATGGTCTGGTATGCCCATCTCTTGAAGAATTTTCCACAGTTTGTTGTGATCTAAACAGTCAAAGGCTTTGGCATAGTCAGTGAAGCAGAAGTAGATGTTTTGGGGGAACTCTCTTACTTTTTCAATGATCCAACCGATGTTGGCAATTTGATCTCTGGTTCTTCTGCCTTTTCTAAATCCAGCTTGTATAACTGGAATTTCTTAGTTCATGTACTGTTGAAGCCCAGCTTGAAGGATTTTGAGCATTACCTTGCTAGCATGTGAAATGAGCGCAATTGTACAGTAGTTTGAACATTCTTTGGCATTGCCTTTCTTTGGGATTGGAATGAAAACTGACCTTTTCCAATCCTGTAGCCACTGCTGAGTTTTCCAAATTTGCTGACATATTGAATGCAAGCACTTTAACAGCATCATCTTTTAGGATTTGAAATAGTTCAGCTGGAATTCCATTACCTCAACTAGCTTTGTTCGTAGTGATGCTTCCTAAGGCCCACTTGACTTTGCATTCCTGGATGTCTGGCTCTAGGTGAGTGATCACACCATCGTGATTATCTGGGTCATGAAGATCTTTTTTGTATAGTTCTTCTGTGTATTCTTGCCACCTCTTCTTAATATCTTCTGCTTCTGTTAGGTCCATACTATTTCTGCCCTTTATTGAGCCCATCTTTGCATGAAATATTACCTTGGTATCTCTAATTTTCTTGAGGAGATCTCTAGTCTTTTCCATTCTATTATTTTCCTCTATTTCTTTGCATTGATCACTGAGGAAGGCTTTCTTATCTCTCCTTGCTGTTCTTTGGAACTCTGCATTCAAATGGGTATATCTTTCCCTTTCTCCTTTGCCTTTCACTTCTCTTCTTTTCTCAGCTATTTGTAAGGCCTCCTCAGACAACCACTTTGTCTTCTTGCATTTCTTTTTCTTGGGGATGGTCTTGATCACTGCCTCCTGTACAATGTCATGAACTTCTGTCCATAGTTCTTCAGGCACTCTGTCTATCAGATCTAATCCCTTGAATCTATTTGTCACTTCCACTGTATAATTGTAAGGGACTTGATTTAAATCAGACCTGAATGGTCTAGTGGTTTTCCCTACTTTCTTCAATTAAGTCTGAATTTGGCAATAAGGAGTTCATGATCTGAGCCACAGTCAGCTCCCAGTCTTGTTTTTGCTGACTGTATAGAGCTTTTCCATCTTCGGCTACAAAGAACATAATCAATCTGGTTTTGGTATTGACCATCTGGTGATGTCCATGTTTAGAGTCTTCTTTTCTGTTGTTGGAAGAGGGAGTTTGCTATACTCCAAGGCCAAATTTGCCTGTTACCCCAGGTATCTCTTGACTTCCTACTTTTGCCTCCTATTTCCAGTCCCCTAAGATGAAAAGAACATTTTTGGGGGGTGTTAGTCTAGAAGGTCTTGTAGGTCTACATAGAACCATTCAACTTCAGCTTCTTTAGCATTACAGTTGGGGTATAGACTTGGATTACTGTGATAGTAAATGGTTTGCCTTGGAAACAAACAGAGATCATTCTGTCGTTTTTGAGATTGCATCCAAGTACTACATTTTGGACTCTTTCGTTGATCATGATGGCTACTCCATTTCTTCTAAGGGATTCTTGTCCACAGTAGTATATATAATGGTCATCTGAGTTAAATTCACCCATTCCAGTCCATTTTACTTCACTGATTCCTAAAATGTCAATGTTCACTCTTGCCATCTCCTGTTTGACCACTTTCAATTTGCCTTGATTCATGGACCTGACATTCCAGGTTCTTATGCAATATTGCTCTTTACAGCATTGGACTTCCATCACCAGTCACATCCACAACTGGGTGTTGTTTTTGCTTTGGCTCTGTCTCTTCATTCTTTCTGAAATTATTTCTCCACTGTTCTCCAGTAGCAAATTGGACACCTACTGACCTGGGGAGTTCATCTTTCAGTGTCCTATCTTTTTGCCTTTTCATACTGTTCATGGGGTTCTCAAGGCACGAATACTGGAGTGGTTTGCCATTCCCTTCACCAGTGGGCCACATTTTGTCAGAACTCTCCACCATGACCCATCCGTCTTGGGTGGCCCTACACAGCATGGCTTATAGTTTCACTGAGTTAGACAAGACTGTGGTCCATGTGATTGTAGTTTTCATTCTGTCTGCGACCAGATGGGTAAGGATAAGAGGCTTATGGAAGCTTCCTGGTGGGAAAGCCTGACTGAGGGAGAAAATGGGTCTTGTTCTGATGGGCAGGGCCATGCTTTAATCCAATTTTCTGTTGATGGGCAGGGCTGTGTCCCCTCCCTATTGTTTGACCTGAAGCATGGTGGAGGTGATGAAGATGATGGTGACCTCTTTCAAAAGATCCCATGCACACACTGCTGTACTCAGTGCCCCCGACCCTGCAGCAGGCCACTGCTAACCCGCGCCTCCGCTGGAGACTGCTGGACACTCATGGGCAAGTCTGGGTCAGTCTCTTGTGGGGTCACTGCTCCTTTCTCCTGGGTCCTGGTTCACACAAAGTTTTGTTTGTGCCCTCTAAGAGTCTGTTCTGGCAGCTCTGTGGTGGGGTTAATGGCGACCTCCTCCAAGAGGGCTTATGCCATACCCAGGTCTGCTGCACCCAGAGCCCCTGCCCCTGCGGCAGGCCACTGCTGACCTGTACCTCCACAGGAGACACTCAGACACTGAAAGGAAGGTCTAGCTCAGTCTCTGTGGGATCTCCTGGTGTGCATAATGCTTTGTTTGAGCCCTCTGAGCATCTCTGACAGGTATGGGGTTTGATTCTAAATGTGATTTTGCCCCTCCTATCATCTTGCTGGGGCTTCTCCTTTGCCCTTGAACATGGGGTATCTTTTTTGATAGGATCCAACATTCTCCTGTCGACGGTTGTTCAGCAGTGAGTTGTAATTTTGGAGTTCTCCCAGGAGAAGATGAGCGCACATCCTTCTACTCCACCGTCTTGCAAGCTCCTTGTATCAAGGTCTAGCTTTTCCCCACTGGTTCATCTAACAGCTTTTCACCACAATGTTAACAACTGTCAAGCCAACATGATATCTTAAACATTGCTGAAAAGTTAAACTTTTTGAAGGATCTGCTCAGAGATTTTCTCTACTCACCACTCCTGCGTCTCCCAGCTACACTAAAAAGGCAATGCTCGTTAAGAAAATGCAGTTGACTAGAGAGTATCATACTAAGTGAAGTAAGTCACACAAAGACAAATTTCATATGATAGCACTTATTTGTGAAGTTTAAAAATATGATACAAAAGAACTTATTCACAAAACAGAAAGGCACTCACAGATATTGAAAACAAACTGGTAACAAATGGTTACCAATGGGAAAATGTGGAGGGAGGGATAACTTAGGAATATGAGAATAACATAAACAGAGGGCTTCCCTGGTAGCTCAAATGGTAAGGAATTCACCTGCAATGCAGGAGACCTGTGTTCAAGCCCTGGGTCAGGAAGATCCCCTGGAGAAGGAAATGGCAACCCACTACAGTATTCTTGCCTGGAGAATCCCATGGACAGAGAAGCCTGGTGGGCTACAGTCCATGAGGTCGCAGAGAGTCAGCTACAACTAAGCAATTAATACTTTATGCAAACTACTATATATAAAATAGATAAACAAGAACCTACTGTATAGCACAGCCTCAATGTTTTGTAATGTATATAGAAAAAGAATCTGAAAAATATATATATATATATATATATAACTGAATCACTTTGCTGTACACCTGAAACTAACATGACATTGTAAATCAACTATACTTCAATAAAAAATAAATTTAAAAAAGTGAAATGCAGCTGAACCTTTAACAATACTGGTTTGAACTGTATGGATCCACTTATATGGTGGATCAGTGGTAAATACTACAGTACTACACTGTGGTTGAATCCCTGGATGCAGAGGAACCTTGGATAGGGAAGGCTGACTATAAATTGCAGGAGGTTTAATCCTATCATTGTTCAAGGGTCAACTGTAATAGGATCACTGTGAAAATAACAATTAACCTTTTATTTCAACTTTGATGAAAGTGGATGATCAGAATTGTTTCAGTACTTTTTCCTCTGAAGCTACCTCACCATCCACAGACCTACTCCCCCTCAGTCCTCATCCCTTTTTTGCATTGGTCTACAATTACATCCCTTTTTTGCATTGGTCTACAATGGATAGAATTTGAAGCACTGCACTATAGTAATTGAGTTTTTACTTTTCTCATTTTCCCTTCCTTCTTTTTCTCCCTTAAGTTAGGGTAGACAATACAGATTATAAGAAATATTTGGGGAGACTGCTGTTTCTCATCTGTTTTCAGCTCAAAATGATCCCTATGTCAAAATGGCATATTTTGGAGTGGCATATTATAATCCCTTACATGTGTATTATGCTTAGAACAGTGCCTGGCCCATAGTAAGTATCCAATTCACATGTGTGAATATTAGTATTAGAGTATTAATATTAGTAATCACCATTGTAAGGTACATGGCACATAAATAATAATAAGTATATGGTGGCTATCATTACTTTTCTTCTGAACTTCCATGGTACTCTTCTTGTTTCTATCTCTCCTGCAAAATTTATTGTTATGTTGCCATTAGTTAAGTACATCCTTCCTTGCTGAATTATAAACTTCTTTAGGGCAGGCTGTGTCTCACTCACATTTATTTTTCCAGTTGTATTTGTTATTGTTCAGTTGCTCAGTTGTGTTTGACTCTTTGAGACCTCATGAACTGTAGCATGCAAGCTCCTCTGTCCTCCACTATCTCCCAACTGTATTCAGTTAGTTCAGTTCGGTCGCTCAGTCATGTCTTGACTCTTTGCGACCCCATGGACTGCAGCACACCAGGCCTCCCTGTCCATCACCAACACCCGGAGCTTGCTTATACTCGTGTCCGTCCAGTTGGTGATGCCATCCAACCATCTCATTCTCTGTCATTCCCTTCTCCTCCTGCCTTCAATCTTTCCCAGCATCAGGGTCTTTTCCAATGAGTCTATTCTTTGCATCAGGTGGCCAAAGTGTTGGACTTTCAGCATCAGTCTTTCCAATGAATATTCAGGACTGATTTCCTTTAGGATTGACTGGTTGGATTTCCTTGCAGTCCAAGGGACTCTCAAGAGTCTTCTCCAACACCACAGTTCAAAAGCATCAATTCCTCGGTGCTCAGCTTTCTTTATAGTCCAATTCTCACATCCATACATGACCACTGGAAAAACCATAGCTTTGACTAGATGGACCTTTGTTGGCAAAGTAATGTCTCTGCTTTTTAATATGCTGCCTAGGTTCATCATAACTTTTCTTCCAAGGAACAAGCGTCTTTTAATTTCATGGCTGCAGTCACCACCTGCAGTGACTTTGGAGCCCCCAAAAATAAAGTCTGTCACTGTTTCCACTGTTTCTCCATCTATTTGTCATGGAGTGATGGGACCAGATGCCATGATCTTAGTTTTCTGAATGTTGAGTTTTAAGCCAACTTTTTCACTCTCATCTTATACTTTCATTAAGAGGCTCACCAATTGTACTGACCCTCCATATTGATGTGCTAAATAACTGTTGTTGTTGTTTTAGTCGCTAAGTAGTTAAATGACTACATGCTTGTAAAATAGACCACTGATGATAACATTACATTTTCTGTGGCCAAAGACTACTATACTGTGAGCAAATACTATCTTTTAATAGCAGTCCTCCCTACAGGAGACTACAATAGGTTCTGGCCTTCCTCTATCACAATATAAAATGCTATAGTTAACTAAGTAGATGTTCACTGAAACCACTAGCTGATCCAACCAACAGTTGTCTTCCTTCATCAGAGAAGTATAAATTTATTAATTTTCCCTTTTTGGTAGTGGAGCTATAGTCTAACTATAATGTGGTTTGATGCTTTCTATATTTCTATGTCTAATCCAATTTCAGTAAGAAATACTCCAAATACGAGTAGGTAAAAATGTATTCCTCCTTTTATGAAAAAAAAAAAAAGATTATATTAGCATATTAATGAAGAAAAGTTGAGAAATGATAGAATTTTAATTCAAAATGGATATTTTATGTCATGCTATTTTGCTTCTAATGCAACAAGAAATTTTGTGTTTTCAATAAATGCAGACTGCACAGTGACAACAGATGTAATAAACAGAAAATACAGAGATCCATTTTGTCATCGTGAGTTTCAGATTGTAAACAAATTAAAAGAATGCTATATTTAGCTCCTGAGAAGTCAATAGTAATACTTTGGTTGTTAGGATAAAGAATTTTATTCCTATCCAAAGGAAAAATGAATTTAAAACTCAAATACAATGACAAAACACACATAAACTTAATTCTACACTTTACGCCAATATGTGCGGAAATGTACATGTACAACCCAGGCAGCAGCTGCAAGACTTGGGAGTCAAGAGACTGGAAGGAATTACAGAAACCTATCCAAAACAAAGGTTGCTTTACAGGGTCACCTCCTGAAAGATAGTTTAATTTAACTATACAGTAGTTAAAAACAAAGATGGCTCCTGTCTTGAGGGGATTTAAATCTAAAAAATGTAAGCAGAGATGTCTCAGGTATTATTAATAAGCTATGTCAAAAATTAAACTAAGAATCTTCTATTGTTTTAGATTAACATAAATGGTATCACACTGTACATATTGTGCAACTGGCATTTTTCTCTTCATACTGTATGTCTGAAATACATCTATAGCTCCACTGTACAAGTGCACTACATTTGTTTATCCATTCTATTATTGATGAATATTTAATTGGTTTATGCATCTCTTCTCAACTCTGTAGTTACTAATGTCAGGAGCTAGAAATCAACCACAATGTATTCACATCTGAGTAATCTACAATGTCAGAAAACAGGGCTCTTTATTCCTCCAAGAGCCAGCAGTCACATATGGAGCCACACACTACTGCATATCCTGGTGTTTGTGAGAGGAGCCTCTCTAGATTATAGCCCTAAAAGCTGAATTTAAATTTTATTATATGTCATCTGATTGTCCTGGAAAGTATTTGTACCATTTCATCTTCCCACCACCAGTGTAAAAGTTTATTTTTTTTCAAATTCTCACCAACATTTGGTATTTGTTTCTCTCAAACTAATGAGTCTGAAATGGTATCACTGGCTTTTGTTTGTTAGTAACTGCCTTATTGAGATATAATTGACTTACAATAATTGCAGTATGTAAAGTGTTCAGTTCAGTTCAGTTCTGTTCACTCACTCAGTCATGTCCGACTCTTTGCAACCCCATGAATCGCAGCACGCCAGGCCTCCCTGTCCATCTCCAACTCCTGGAGTTCACTCAGACTCGCGTCAATCAAGTCAGTGATGCCATCCAGCCATCTCATCCTCTGTCGTCCCCTTCTCCTCCTGCCCCCAATCCCTCCCAGCATCAAAGTCTTTTCCAATGAGTCAACTCTTCGCATGAGGTGACCAAAGTACTGGAGTTTCAGCTTTAGCATCATTCCTTCCAAAGAAATCCCAGGGTTGATCTCCTTCAGAATGGACTGGTTGGATCTCCTTGCAGTCCAAGGGACTCTCAAGAGTCTTCTCCAACACCACAGTTCAAAAGCATCAATTCTTCGGCACTCAGCCTTCTTCACAGTCCAACTCTCACATCCATACATGACCACAGTAAAAACCATAACCTTGACTAGACAGACCTTAGTCGGCAAAGTAATGTCTCTGCTTTTGAATATGCTATCTAGGTTGGTCATAACTTTTCTTCCAAGGAGTAAGCGCCTTTTAATTTCATGGCTGCAATCACCATCTGCAGTGATTTTGGAGCCCCCAAAAATAAAGTCTGACACTGTTTCCACTGTTTCCCCATCTATTTCCCATGGAGTGATGGGACTGGATGCCATGATCTTCGTTTTCTGAATGTTGAGCTTTAAGCCAACTTTTTCACTCTCCTCTTTTACTTTCATCAAGAGGCTTTCTAGTTGTAAAGTGTATAACTTGATTTTTAAGTTTTCATTGATAAGCAATGGCACTCATAAAACCACTGCTGTATTGTGACAAGAAGTAATGAACATACCTGTCATCACAGAATGTTTCCTTGTGCTCCTTTGTTATCCTCCCATCTCTCTTACACTACCCCCAGCCCAAGTCAATCACTGATCTACTTGATATAACTATTGATTATTTTGCATTATGTAAAATTTATATAAATGGAATTATACAGTGCATATTCTTTTTGGTCTCATTTTTCTCAGTATATTTATTTTGAGATTCATTCATGTTGCTTGTAATTCATTTCTTTTTATTACTAATTAGTATTTCACTGTATGGTTAAGCTACAATTTGTTTATCCATTCATATATTCACTGATAATTGGGATATTTCTAGCTTTTGGCTTTTACAAATGAAGCATCTATGCACAAGTCTTTGTGTAGAAATATGTTTTCATTTCTCTTCAGTAAATATTAATACCTAAGGATGGTGTTCCTGGGTCATATCGTATGGTAAGCATAGGTTTAATTTTATAAAAAATTGCCAAACTGTTTTCCAAGCAGTTGTGTAATTCAGCATTCCCATCAGCAGTGTATGGGAGTTCCAGTTGCTCCGAATCCTTGTCAACACTTGGTTTAGACAGTTTTGGTTTGTTGGTTTTTTTGTTTTTTTGTTTTTTTTGCATTTTAAGTCATCTAATATGTAATAGTAATATCTCATAGTAATCTGCATTTCTCTAATGACTAATAATTTTGAGCATCTCTTCATGTGCTTATTTGCCAGCTTTATGTCTTTTTTGGACTTCCCAGGTGGCTCAGTGGTAAAGACTCTGCCTACCAATGCAAGAGATCTGGGTTCAGTCTCTGGGTCGGGAAGATCCCCTGTAGGAGGAAATGGCAGCCCACTCCAGTATCCTTGCTTGGAAAATCCTATGGACAGAGGAGCCTGGGGTCTATAGTCCAGAGGGTCGCAAAGAGTCAGACATGACTGAGCACACAGCACACATGTCCTTATTGGCGACGTGCTTACTCAAAACTTCTGCCTATTCTTTTGTTGGATTGCTTGTCTGCTTATTAGTGGGTTTGAGAGTTCTTTAGGTATTCAGAATACAAATCCTTATCAGCTATGTGACTTTTAATTATTTTCTCCCAGTCTATGTCTTATATTTTCATCCTCTTAACCACATCTTTTGAAGAACAGAGATTCTTAATTTTGATGAAGTACAATATATCTTCTTTTCTCTTTTTTTCAATTGCGCTTTTGATGCTGTGTTTATGACAGCTTTCCTTCATCCAAGATCACAAATATTTCCTCTTATTTATCTGCCCGAGGGGAGAAAAAAGATATATTAGGTAGAAGACTGTTGAGGAACATCTTTAAAGTACTGAATATTATATCGATTGAGGATATCTGTCAAAAGTTAAAGCAAAATAAAGACTTTTTTGAACATACAAAACCTGAAAGAATTCTTTACCAGAAGATCTGCACTGCAGGAAATGTTAAAGAAAGCCCTTCAGGCAAAAGGGATTATACTACTAGGTGGAAATTTGAATCCACACAAAGGATTGATGAACATTGTGAATGTATATATATATATAGGGGTGTACCAGTTTTCCACTGTTGCTGTAACAAATTACCACAAACTTGGTGACTTAAAATAATAGAAATGTATTCTTTTACAGTTATATATCAGAGGTCTGACACATGTCTCAGCTAAAATCAAGGCGTTGGCAGGACTGTAGTCCTTTTGAATCTGAGCAGGGCCCTGTGGCACTCCTGGGCACAAAAACCTTTCTGTGTCCCCCATTTCTTCCTCCCCCCCCCCATTTCTTGATTGCAGGAAATGAGCTTCATTCAGCTTCTATGACCTTCCCTGAGTTCCAACAGTTGCAACAGTTGGGCAGGTTCAAATAAGTGCTAATCAGGGAAGGGAGGGGATGCAGAGACAGGGGAGAAACAGTCAAGAAACAATAGTGCAGCCTTGGGAGAGGGTCCTGATTCCCCCTCAAGGGACATTCATAACAATATTTTTGAGCTGTTTTGCAGGTACCGAAACCCCCACCAGATGGGAGAAGTTACTCTTTGCTACCCATGAGCATGCTGACCCCAGACAGGTTGGAACCAGAAGGCTGATGGTGCTGACTCCCACTTACCTCACCACCAACCAATCAGAAGAATGTCCATGAGCTGATCACACCCACTTTGAACCATCATTATACAACTCCTCACTACCCACTCCAGGTTGGTACATACAATTTTGGGAGCATTAGCCCACTGTGGCACCCTTTGCTTGGCAAAACAATAAATCTATTCTTTTCTACTCCTTCCAAAACTCTGTCTCTGAGATGTAATTTGGTGTTGGACTGCAGAGGCTGGATTTGGCTTCACTTTTGGGGGCATCTAGGGAAGAATCCATTTCTTCGCTGACTGTAGCAAGGGACTACCCTTAGCTGTTAGAGTTCTTGGTCCTTGCACATAACCCTCTACATCTCAGTATCCTCACACTGCCATTTCTCTGACTCACTCTTTCATTTCCCTCTTTCACTTCTATGACTCTTGTGAATAGAATGAGCCCACCTAATAATCCAGGATAATTTCTCCATCTCAAGGTCCTTATCCTTAATCTCATCTATAAAGTCTCTTTTGTGCTATAGGATAACATTCTTAAAGGTTCTTGAAACTGGGACATGGACATCTTTGGGGGGATTTATATTCTGCTTATCATAGTGGTAAATTTGGAAGACTGTTTTCTTTTTATTTAAATAACTTTCAAGATATTTGAGTGTTTAAAACTAAAATAAAAACACTTTGTTTTGGGGTTTATAACATGTAAAAGTCAGATATATGACAATAACACATAAGCCTGTAGGGGAGAAAAAGGAGTATAATATAAGGTTCTAATACTATGAAGTGAAGTGAAAGTCACTCAGTTGTGTCCGACTTTGCAGTCCATGGGATTCTCCAGGCCAGAATACTGGAGTGGGTAGCCTTTCCCTTCGCCAGGGGATCTTTCCAACCCAGGGATTGAACCCAGGGCTCCCACACTGCAGGCACATTTTTTACCAGCTGAGCCACAAGGGAAGTCCTCTAATACTATATTTGAAGCCATATACTGAAAGTATTGAAGAGAGATTGAACAAAATTACATGAGGTTTCCAACTTTACCTAACATGAGAAATGTACATACTTGTGCATTTTTCCTTGTATTGTGAATGAGGGCTTCTTTAGGTTATCAGTGAAGGAAATTTGTAAGGTCAGAGAGCATGTGCATATTCAGCTTCACTAGAAATACAAAGTAATTGTATTCATTTACAGATTTGTCAGCAATGAATGAGAATTCCTATTTTATCATGACCTTACTTGAAGTTCTCAGATTGTTTAACTTTCATCAACTTCATAGGTAAGAATATGATATCTCATTTCATTTTACATATTAAGCATCTTTTCATACCTTCCACATATTTATTGATTACTTGGGTTTCTTCATCTATGAAAGCCCTACTGCTCCATTTTATTATTTGTTGGATTTATAGTCATTCTTTATATATCTGTATATTGACTCTCAGTCAGTTACATAGATTGTAAAACTGTTTGCTTAGTCTATGACTTGTTTTTCCATTTTGTTTAAGGGGTCTTTTTTGTATAGATTTTTATATTAGTGCAGTCAAATTTATTGATATTTCTTTGAAGGATTGCATTTATTTTTATGTGTTACTGAAGACACATATTTTCTTTTGAAAGTTTCACAAGTCTTCTTCTCACATTTAAGCCTTTAACTTACCTGAAATTCATTTTTGTTTAAAGATCAAATTGGTATTTTGTTTCCATTTGTCCCAGTTGCCCCAGTATCAATCCAGTTTCTTGCTTTTGCTTTATAATGCTGCCTCTGCTATATGTCAAATTTCCATAATTGCGTGAGTTTCTAAATGTTTACTATATTCAATCTATTTATCTATCTCTGATGATTAGCACACTGGTTTATTTTACTATAACTTTGTAATAAGTCTTAATATTCAGTAGGGAAAATCTCACCTCCTGTTCTTCAGGAGATTTGGGGATATTCTATAAAATTTATTCATTGCAGATAGAATTTATTATCTCTATTGTAATTTTCTTTGATTGTAAATGAGCACTAATTTGATTAAAAAGCATATGTCAGTTTTCACCACACCTAGAAAAATGTCTAAATCCCTTAACCCTAACTCACAAAACCCTCTGTGGTCTGTCCCCTATACATTCCATCATTTGCCTTTAATCTTTCATATGGATTTTTAGAATTGGGTTGTCAAGTTCCAAGTAAATTCATGTTTAGCTGTGTTTAAAATTACATCGCATTTGTAGATTTCATCTATTCTGCAATGCCATAGATTGTAAGACACATCATTATTTTATGTGTCACTAAGAAAGAAAAATTGCTTCCCATTAAACTATGACATAATGCTTTCTTATCACTTAGACTTTTTGTTTTATACTTATTGAAAAAGCTCCCTTAGACTTATTTAGATACACACTTTTATCACTTTTTTTTTTCTTGTGGGCCCACAAAAATGAAAACGTAAGTGAAATAAATTGGTTAAGATATCCTTAAAACTTCGTGGCATTCAGAATTTGGCTTTTCTGAATCAATATAAAACTTCAATATCTATTTTTTTTCACACAATAATAGCTTCTGTGCCATCAAGGACATTGGTAATGCAGCATTTATTATAAGGAAAGTCCATCCACTTCTGTCTCTGAAATATTCTTCCCAACCACAGTACCCAAACATAATTCAGTTTCACGTACTTGTGAAATATCCCCCTTTTCTTGGGTCCTTGACTGTTCTTGGCAGGAAAATATGCAATCTCAGTCATTCTTACAATGAAAGAGACTTGCTTCCTTGATATCAAATATATGCCTCCTGCTCTGTTTCTGTATCTTCCTGCATTTACAATAAATTTTCATTTTAATGCTAAATAATAATATTACCATTTTAGGACATTTTAAACAGCCATTCAACTCAACACATGCAGTCCCCAAATGCACATAACTCAATTGAAGTGACAAGAATATGAACAGCTATGATGAAAAGTTTATTCATGTTCAGACAGTGACAGCTACATCATAGTCTATCCTGGGTACAAGGTATAAGAAATCACTCATTGTAAGCTACATCCCAATCTTAGAGACGCTTTAAAAAGTATGTTTATAATTGATGAACTATGGTATTTATTATAGTAGAATTGTCACCTTATAATAAATAGTTACAGAATTCTTAAATATCATAAATGGAGATTTAATATAGATCTTCTTTGTGTATTTTAATAATGTTTAGTATTTTCTGATAATGTTTTTGGTATTATAAATACTATATTGTAGTCAATTACATTTTATAGTTGATTATTGGGTTTAAGAATATTACTTTTGTTTTATATATTGATTTTATATTCAGTAATCCTGCTAAACTTTCTTACTAACTCTATAGATTTCCTTAGATTTTTCTATTCAGACAAATAATGTTGTCTACAAAAAACAGCACTATTTCTCTCCTTTGGCAGTCTATACTTCCTAATTACTTTCCCTTTCTGTTTTCATTGGTTAGGACATGAATACAATTTGGAATAGATGTGGTTATAATGAGCATATTTGTCTTGTTTAAAAGTTAATGCTTCTTAAATTTCACCACTAAACAAGAAGTTTGCTCTAGGTTTTTCAAGTTAAGGCCTTTCCCTTATATTACTGGTTTGCTATAAATTTTAATCTTGAATCAGTGTTAAATTTTATCATAGGCCTTTTCTACTAACAAGACCATATATTAATAGTTCTAATTCACTCTGTTAATGTGAATCCTGTTGATAAAATTTTCTGATTTCGGACAATCCTTGCAATCCTGGCATAAAGCCTACATGGTTGTAATGTATTACTTCTTTATGTAGGATGTCATTTAAGTTGTTATTTTATTTAGAATCTTTGAATCCACAATTCAATGTAAGATTAGTCTATAATTTTTCTTATACCTCATAAAGTATGTAGCTCTCTCTCTTTTTTTCTATTCTCTGATACAACTTGTATAAAATGAGCTTGGGGGATTTCATAAAACCTAACCTGTAAAACTTGGAGAAGGAAATGGCAACCCACTCCAGTATTCTTGCCTGGAGAATCCCATGGACAGAGGAGCCTGGTGGCCTACAATCAATGGGGTCCCAAGAGTCAGACACAACTTAGCAACTAAACCACCACCACCACCTGTAAAACTGTCTTAATCTGGGACTTTGGTGGAGGTATATTTTATTACCAGTTAAATTGGTTAATAGTCTGCTCAAGTTTTCTATCTCTTCTTGAATCAACTTTGTGTGTGTGTGTATGTATATATATATAGATATAGTATATATAAATATATATATTATAATTACCCCACCTTTTTTTTTTTTTGCTGCACTGTGCAGCATTTGGGATCTTAGTTCCCTGACCAGGGATCAAACCTCTACCCCCTGCATTGGGAGCACGGAGTCTTAACTACTAAACCCCTTAATTGCACATTTTATATGTTCTTTAATTTAATGGCATAAATTTGTTAACAGTATTCTCTTACTATTTTTATATTTCTACATTAACTTAATAAGAAATACTTTTTATTCCTAATTTCATTTCACTCATTTTTTTCTTAATCAGTCTTCTTAGAGATTTGTCTTTAATTTGTAAAAACATTTTCATAAGTGCTTTGCATAAAAATGTTGTCTGTTTTTTTTTCCCCTAGCAATTACTTTTGTAAGTTTTTAGTATCTTTATTGCTGCCTTCTAATTTAAAAATTAATGCTTGGTCAATATTTTTAAATTTCATAAGTAACTGATGTGTTGACTGTAGCAAATGATCTATTTGCTTATTATTCCTTTTAAAAATATGATCTTACAGTACAGAATGTTTTACTACTTGCTATTATCTGGTATGAATATGCATTTTTTCCAAGTAAAGATATCTTATTTAGAGCAAGGAAAGTATTAACCTTAATGATATCAATTTAAACCTAAACAAAATTAATGAATTTGCTAAGTGTTATTTTTGGCTACAGACATTAGCCTGCAATTTGCCATGCACATTATATTCAGGATGAATCTTACACTTGCACTGCATGTAAATATTTAATTCTGCCATTTTAACTTGCGGGTATGTGTATTAAAAAACTTCCTTTTTCTTGGCTTGACTTAATAACAGCTCACATTTTGCCCTTAAATATATTAGTTTTGATTTTAATCAATTTTGTCTATAATGTCACTACATTTTTTCATCTTCAAAATATTTGGATTTCTCTCTTTTTTGGTTTTGGAGCCCCAGTATACTCTCCATATACACAGCTTCTTGAGAGCAATGGCCTCAGGTCTCCCTGTTTATGAATCTCAAACCTCCAGCACAATGCCTGGACCATGAGAGAAGATGACATTATCAATAACCACCGCTCACTGAGCAAGTGCTATATTCCAGGCATTGTGCCAAATGTTTTGTATGCCTTATCAAAATTTGATGAAGTAAGAATTACTTTGTAAAAGTCAGGCCTTCTTAAATCAAAACCACAATGAGATATCACCTCATACCCATTATGATCGTCACCATAAAAAAAAAAAAGGCAGAAAATAACAAGTATTCGTGAAGATGTGGTGAAATTGAAACCCTTGTACATTGTTGGTAGGAATGTAAAATGCTGCAACTACTAAGGAAAACAGCAGGGAGGTTCCTCAAAAAAATTAAAAATAAAACTATCATATGATCTAGTAATCCCACTTTTGGGTATATATCTGACATAAGTAGTGTCTTGAAAAGATATTTGCACACTTGTTCTCATTGCTGTGTTACTCATAATAGCCAAGAGGTGGGAGCAACCCAAGTGTCCACAGACAGATGAATGGATAAACAAAATACGGTGTATACATACAGTGGAATATTATGCAGCCACTTTAAAAAATCCTGTTACATGCTATAACATGGATAAACCTTGAAGACATTATACTAAGGGAAATAAACAGGTCATGAAAGGACAAGTACTGTATGATTTCACTAACTTATCTAAAGTAGTCAAATTCTTAAAAGCAGAAAGCAGAATGGTGGGTGCCAGGGACTGAGGGGAGGAGTAAGAGGGGTATTATTGTTCAATGGACACAGAATTTCAGATTTCCAAGATGCACAAGTTCTGGAGACCTGTTACATATAGCTTACATGAGAAAACTGTTTTTAAAAATGGTTATAAGGGTCTGTTTTATGTAATGTTCTCTTTTATACCACAATTAAATTTTTTTAATGTTTTAGATCAGGCTTTCTGACTTTAAGGATGAAGAAACTAAGATTCAGAAGGTTTTGTGGTTCATCCAAGGTCAAAGAACCAACTTCAAAGCACAGAGCAAGAGTGTTCAAGCCACAGAATCCTTTCACTTACTTTAAATTTTGGTGTCATTTTCCTTAGAATCTAACAGAATTCAATACATACTAAAAATATCCTCGTGTAGATCTTTTAAAGGGGAAAGCAAACCTTTTCATGCTTATTTTTAGTCAACATGACCTTATGATTTGTCTTCCTGAAAAGGTTCACTTCTGGACAAAGCAAAATATGAATGCTTCCAGAGTCAACATTCACTTTCAAATAAAGTGATAAAGGGGTTTCCCAGGTGGTGTGTTAGATCCCTGGGTTGGGAAGATCCCCTGGGGGAGGAAATATCCACTTCAATATTCTTGCCTGGAGAATCCCATGGAAAGAAGAGGCTGGCAGGCTACAGTCCACAGCGTCACAGAGTCAGACACGACTGAAACAACTTAGCACACACACATGATAAGATAAAAATAAGTGAATGAGACCATTTAAAATCTTCAAGTATCTTGTATGGGGATTTTTTTTTTTTCAAATTGAGATGTAATTGACATATAACATTATACTGTTTTGAACTGTAAAACACAATGATTTGATATTTGTAGATTGTGCAAAATGGCCACTAGCATTAGTCTAATAACCAGGGTAATATTTTGAAAAAGAAAATAAATAAATTCATATTAAAGAAAATTTAATAAACTTATTGATATAGAACGTATGAGGTGTGCCAAAGAAATCAAAATGTGTTCCTCTACCATTTCATTTCATTTCATTGAGATTTCCATTTCATTGAGTTTCTATTAACCTCTCCCCACTGACTATAAAGAATTGCTGCTTTCTTCTTGCCTCAGTGAACTTTTCTAAATCATTATCCTCCTTCCATCCTCAGGATCTCAATAGCTACGCTTTTCTAAACAGTCTTAACTCTAATGTGAGAGAGAAAGGGAAGACCTCAATTGGTATTGTAGTAGGTTGACTGATGTTCACCCAAAAATACCTCATCCTCATCCCTGGAATTTGTAAATATCACATAATTTGGAAAAAGGATCTTTGCAGGTGTGATTAAATCAAGAGTTTTCAAATGAAGCAATAACTCTGATTATCAGGGTGGGCCCTAAATGCCACCACGTATTTCTTTATATGTGGAACAGAACTCAGGAGGGATCTTACACCTAAGTCCCCACCTCATATAGCAATTTTGGCTTGGAGACAAAGACTTGTGTGTGAGCTACCTGTGTGGGGATTTGGAAGTGCACAGGGATGGGGGAGAGGGCTGCCTAGATCTACAATCTTTAAATACGGAACGTAGAGGCCCTTGTCTGAGTCCCTGAACTTTTGAAATAACGCTAAGGGTGAGCTAGCACAAGACCTAAAGTCTACTATTTGAGTGTGCACAAGAGCAAGTGCTCCTGATCCAGTGAGATCAGAAAACTATTCATTGCTACCTAAATTCCTTAGATCACAAAAATCATATTTAATTGAAGACGACTTAGTGAAATATGGGCTTCACAGGTGGCTCAGTGGTAAAGAATCCACCTACCAATGCAAGAGACACAGGAGATGTGGGTTCTTTCCCTGGGTTGGGAAGATCCCCTGGAGAAGGAAAAGGCAAGCCACTCCAGTATTCTTGCCCAGAAAATTCCGTGGACAGAGGAGCCTGGTGGGCTACAGTCCATGGGGTCGCAAAAGAGTCAGACATTACTGTGCATCCACTCAACAGCTAGTGAGCTATAACTATGTACTGAGAGTGGAGAATTGTGTAATGGTTTCCTTGACCAAGAAAGCAGAGTATTTTAGAGAGCAGGCTAATAGCTTTTCAATGTTAAACTAAATTCGGTTATATTCATTCTCCTTTAAAGAAAAAAAAAAAGTAATGAATCTCTCTGAATATCAGTCCCAAGTTCCATGCTTATAATTTATGGTAACATCTAATCAACTCCTAAGTAGCATACATCATTGTCAGATTATATTTTCTCACTTCGGCGCCTGCATTTTCTGGCTGTCCATCCAGCCAGATACACATGAGTCTTTATTTTCCATCAGGGTATACCCAGGAACATTCATCTGTAATGTATCATTTGTTCATGTCTTATACTTAAATTTGTTTGAGATGAGTAAGCATCTTGCTTGTGCTGTCATTAGGGAGACTACATGTTACCATAGCCATGTGTAGGAGTATTTTTATTCTTTTATGAGTTCAAAAAAGGGCATCTCCACCAAAGCCTTATTTGCATGTCCAAGTACAATAAAAAAGCAACCAATAACTGCAATCCTAGCCATACCAAATATCTATTTTATTTCACTTATTTCCAATGTTAAATATATGGTCTAAAGAGAAGAAAACAAAGAAGAAACTAATTTTATTATACAGCTAGGCACTCTATACAATTTGGTGCCTGAGAAGACTATAACTGCACAGTCTGAACCTAATAGCCACTCTGTAAGTCTAATCAAACCACAGATCTTCCTTGACTTACAAAGGACTTATGTCCTGGCAAACCCACTGTAAGCAGAAAATATACCAAATCAGAAATGCACTTAATACACCTAACCTAAACATCTGCAAGAAGATCAAACCAATAAATCCTAAAGGAAATCAGTCCTGAATATTCATTGGAAGGACTGAGGCTGGAGGAGAAGGGGATGACAGAAGATGAGATGGTTGGATGGTATCACTGACTCGATGGACATGAGTTTGAGCAAGCTCTGGGAGATGGTGATGGACACGAGATGGTGTGCTGCAGTCCATGGGGTCGCAAAGAGTCAGACACAACTGAGCAACTGAACTGAAACATCATAGTTTAGCCTAACCTATCTTAAACGTGCTCAGGACAGTTACATTAGCCTTCAGTAGGGCAAAATCATCTCACACAAAACCTATTTTACATTCAAGTGCTGAATATCTCATGTAATTTACTGAATACTGTACTGAAAGTGAAAAATAGAATAGTTGTATGGGTGCAGAATGGTTATAAGTGTATTGGTTCTTTCCTTTTTTTTAAACATAAGTTTTATCTCTATCTATTATATCTATCTAACTAGCTGCCCCAGGTCTTAGTTGTAGCATGTAGGATCTTCTAGTTGCGTCATGAGAGCTCTTAGTTGTAGCACATGGGATCTAGTTCACTGACCGGGGATTGCATCCAGGCCCCCTGTATTGGGAGCACAGAGTCTTAGCCACTGGACCACCAGGGAAGTCCCTGTATTGGTTCTTTACCTTCGTGATCATGTAATTGACTAGGAGCTGTGGCTTGCCTCTGCTGCCCAACATCATGAGAGTTTTTGTTGTTCAGTTGCTAAGTTGTGTCCAACTCTTTGCAACCCCATGGACTGCAGCTGGCCAGGTTTACTTGTCTATCTTCTGGAGTTTGCTCAGATTCATGCCCATTGACTTGGAGATGCTATCTAAACCATCTCATCTTCTGCCACCCACTTCACCTTTTGCTTTCAATCTTTCCCAGCATAAGGCTCTTTTTCAGTGAGTTGCCTCCCTGCATCAGATGGCTAAAGCTTCAGGAGTTTCAGCTTCAGCATCATTTCTCCCAATGAATATTCAGGGTTGATTTCCTTTTGGACTGACTGGTTTGATCTCCTTGCTGTCCAAGGGACTCTCAAGAATCTTCTCCAGCACCATAGCTCGAAAGCATCAATTCTTCTGTGCTCAGCTTTCTTTATGATCCAACCCTCACATCCGTACATGACTACTGGAAAAAGCATAGCTTTGACTAGATGGACTTTTGTTGGCAAATGAGGTCTCTGTTTTTTAATATGCTGTCTAGGTTTGTCATAGCTTTCCTTCCAAGGAGCAAGTGTCTTTTTATTTCATAGCTGCAGTCACCTTCCGGACTGATTTTGGAGCCCAAGAAAATAAAGTCTGTCACTGTTTCCATTGTTTCCCCATCTATTTGCCATGAAGTGATGGGACTGGATGCCATGATCTTAGTTTTGTGAATGTTGCATTTTATGCCAGCTTCTTCACTCTCTTCTTTCACCTCATCAAGAGGTTCTTTAGTTTCTCTTCATTTTTTGCCATTAGAGTGGTATCATCTGCATATCTGAGGTTATTGATATTTCTCCCGGCAATCTTGAATCCAGCTTGTGCTTCATCCAGCCTGGCATTTCACATGGTGTACTCTGCATATGAAAAAGTGAAAAGAAAGTGAAAGTCGCTCAATCATGTCCAACTATTTGTGACCCCATGGAATTCTCCAGGCCAGAATACTGGAGTGGATAGCCTTTCCCTTCTCCAAGGGATCTTCCCAACCCAGGGATCAAACCCAGGTCTCCTGCATTGCAGGTGAATTCTTTACCAGCTGAGCCACTAGGGAAGCCCAAGAATGCTGGAGTGGGTAACCTATCTCTTCTCCATCAGATCTTCCCAACCCGGGAATCGAATCGGGGTCTCCTGCATCGCAGGCAGATTCTTTACCAACTGAGCTTCCAGGGGATCATATAAGTTAATATAAGTTAATATGAGTTATACGAGTTAATATGCAAATAAGCAGGGTGACTATATACAGCCTTGTTGTACGCCTTTCCTAATTTTGGTTTTAACTGTAGCTTCTTGACCCACATACAGGTTTCTCAGGAGACAGGTAAGATGGTCTGGTACTCCCATCTAAGAATTTTCACAGCTTGTTAAGATCCACATGACCCACCCAGTCAAAGCCTTTTCAAAAAGGCTATTGTCAATGAAGCAGAAATAGATGTTTTTTCTGGAATTCCCTTGTTTTCTCTGTGATCCAATGAATGTTAGCAATTTAATTTCTGGTTCCTCTGCCTTGGAAGAGATCGAAATTCAAAGTAAAGTTTCTACTGAATGCCTATTGCTTTCACACCATTGTAAAGTTGAAAACTTGTTAAGTTGAACCATTGCAAGTTAGGGACTATCTTTTTTTATACTCTATGCTGATATAACGGACCTCAAAATAAAATTATTTCCCTTCTATGTAACCAAGAAAAGAGGAACTCAGTGTTAATGTTGAGAAGTGTTTACTGTTCTTTGATTTAATAATTGATTTTATCTTCAATGCTACTTATAAACATATGTAATTTTCCCAAAGTAAAGCTCCATTTAAATACAAAATAATAAAAAGTGTTTTTCCTATAACACATAAGAAGTTGTTTTTAAGAACTAGAGGCCCAGTCCCTTGAGGATTCTTCAAAGGAGATTTTTCTTATTCTTTTTGTCGTTTTCCCCTTTCAAAACATTTATTCTTTACCCTTTAAAAAGAATTTATGCATCTGCTGTTTTGAAAATATTTCAAGGTCTTCTTGGGAATACGCATATTATGCTCTCAAATCTTGAAATAGCTAGAATTCTGGAATATTTACCAGATTTGCTTACTTCTGAAGTTCATAAAGTCTTTACTTTCTTCAATTTTTGCGTGTTTTCAGTTCTTCTGTTCCTGGGTTTCTGAGCATTATAGTCCTTTTTAAATTGCATTAGTGAATTTGTTTGTTTCTGGCTTTGCGGGGTCTTTGTTGCTGTCCAGGCTTTTCTCTAGCTGTGCTGAGCCAGGGCTACTCTTCATTGCAGCACACAGGCTTCTCATTGTGGTGACATCTCTTGTTTCAGGGCCCAGGATCTAGGCCTGCAGGCTTCAGGAGCTGTGGTGCACGAGCTTAGTTGCTCCCTGGCATTTGGAATCTTCCTGGACCAGAGATCAAACCCATGTCCCCAACACTGGCAGGCAGATTCTTATTCACTGCACCACCAGGGAAGTCCTGAGCATTATAGTCTTAAACCATCACTTTCCTTGCTTAGTATATCAGATGGTTATGTCATCAAGCTACAGTCATGTCTAAGAAATATCTTCTATATATTAAGTCCTGACTTAAGCCTTTCATATGATGAGGCTAAGGTTCCTTTGGCCTCATTAAAAGCCCAAAAGGCTGTGGGGTGGAGGCAGACGTTGGTACAAGAGGTATCTTCCATCAGTGCACTTTACTGTCATTCAAGTCCTGTAAAATGTTAAAACTTCTAAAGCTCCAAACATGATCCTTGTTTGTCGATCTAATGCAGTGAGATTAAATGTTTCCAAAGGAGTTTGCTCAAGAATATATAAACCTATATCTGTGGGATATCTGCTGTTGATTAGTATCCCTTGTGTGGCTCTACAATGGTTTATTCAATCAAATTCCTATTGACAGCCATATGGGTTGCTCCCAAACTTGGGTTTGTTCCACTAAACTCAATAAATAATTTTGTGTAAATGTTTTTTAAAATCTATACAGATGTGATTCACATTTGATTCTTAGAAGTGGGATTACTGGGTCAATCTATAAATGCATTGGCATATTTGTTATATATTACCCATCCCTCCCCATCCCTCATCCCCTGACCCCCCCACCAACACATACATTTTTTTTTCAAGTTTTTACTGGAGTATTGTTGCTTTACAATGTTGTGTTAGTCTCTGCTGAACAGCAAAGTGAATCAGCTATATGTGTACATTTATCCCCTATTTTTTAGAGTTCCTTCCCATTTAGGTCACCACAAAGCATTGAGTAGAGTTCCCTGTGCTGTACAGTAGGTTCTCACTAGTTATCTATTTTATACACAGGATCAATAGTGCGCATATGTCACCCACCCACCCTCCATCCCCCCATCTCCCACCAGCACATATACATTTTTTTAATGACTTAAGACCCACATACAACTCTTGTGTGTGGTTTCTGTGTAGTGTTCTTCCCTGCTCCATAGTGATTCCGGAGCGCTGTAGCCACTCAGTGGTGTAACATTAGAGTCTTCCGGGAAGGACAGGCAAGCATGACCCCCCAGTGTGATGTAGACAACACTTGTCCTCACTTCTTTTCTGTTGCTCTCTGCCTCTGTCAACATCTGTTATGGACTGAGTACTTGTGTCCCCCTAAAATTCAAATGTTGAAACCAAGCCCCATGTGGTGGTGTTGTGGGTCTTTGGGAGGTGATTAGGTCCTAAGGTTAGAGCTTTCATGGATGCGATCAATGCCCTTATGAAAGAGACTCCATATATTTATATAATGAAATGTTACTCAGCCATTAAAAACAATGAGATAATGCCATTTGCAGCTACATGGATGGACCTAGAGATTGTCATACTAAGTGAAATAAGTCAGAGAAGGAGAAATATTGTATGACATACCTTATATGTGGATTCTAAAAAGAAATGATACAAATGAACTTACTTACAAAACAGAAAGGGACTCACAGACTTAGAAAATGAACTTATGGTTGCCTGTACACACTACTATATTTAAAATGGATAACCAACAAGGACCTACTGTATAGCACATGGAATTCTGCTCAATGTTATATGGCAGCCTGGATGGGAGGGGGGTTTATGGGAGAACGGATACATGTATATGTATGGCTGAGTCCCTTTCAGCTGTTCACCTGAAACTATGACAACATTGTGAACTGGCTATGTCCCAATACAAAATAAAAAGTTTAAAAAAAAAGGATAAAGAGAGACCCCAGAGAGCTCTCCACTCCCACCCTTACTATGTGAAGATAAAATGAAAAAATGGCCATCGGCAACCTGGAGAAGGGCAAACTTGACCTTGCTGGTGCCCTGATCTTGGATTTATAGCCCCTAGAACTCTGAAGAAAAAAATGTTTGCTGTTTGTAAGCCACTCAGCCTATGATGCTGGTTTGGCCAAAATTCTGTTTACAGAAAAACCCAAACAAACCTTTTGGCCAACCCAATACTTTGTTATAGCAGCCTCAGCAGACTAAGACAGTGTTATTTCTCTTCAAGGCCTTTGTGAGACACCAATGCTCCCCTCCCCTGGCCCCACCCAGGGCACCCTGGCAATGTTTCATCCATCCCTGCCCTCTCTCTGGTAATTCAGAATGACCCTCTGACTTCATCAGAAAGCATCTCTTACTTTCCCAACTGACACCTTGTGTGAAGATTTAGAAACAATTCACAACATCATGTATTACTGCTCTACTCAAAGGACCAACCTTACTGGTGGGCCTAGTGACAGTCACCGCTCTATAGGGAGCCTTTGCTCCTGCCCCGTATCTCCACTTGAAGACGAGGTGCTGAGTGCTTTCCTCCCAGTCCTCTTCAACCATGTGCCAGCACAAAGGATGCATTGCTTGTTTCTGCTGAATAAATTCCTGGATTATTAAGTTTGATCATAAAAATATGGCCTGGCGCCTGGTGAAAGAGTAGTTTCCATGCTCGTTTCTTAATAAACTAGCCACAATCTTACCAGAAAACTATGTTTTAGGGAGTTGACCTTATGAAGAGCTTAGATTTGATGACTGATGAATCAGCAAGGAGATAAATTCATTCCTTTTTTTTTTTTTTTTTGCTTTCTCCCTCTTCCTCCTGCTTCCACCAGCCAAGAAAGTCCTAACATACAGATGATAGACATTTGGGTGTCATGCACATACTGATCAAACAAATATTGTGCTTAGAGGTGGCCAGCTTGATAACACACCCTTGTATTGACTCTCTCTTCTTCTCTGCTTCACTTCCCCAAAGAGGTAACAGCATATACAACTTCTGCTTCAGGCTTTGCTTTCCAGGGAAACCAATTTAAGACATAAAAGGATAAAAGGAGTAACAGGAGTTATAGTGTAGCTAAAATCTCTGATTCTAATTGAGAAGGGCTCATGAGAAGAAAGGAATCAGACTTTGGTGAGCAATGACTCAGAGAGGGATATAGTTCAGGAAGGTTCGTTGGGCTGGGAGCATCACGAATTCTTGTGTGTTAAAAACTGAAGGAGAAAAAAAACATTTTACATGGCAAAAAGCCATGGATATTGTTCAAGAAATAAAAGAAACAGAAAAAGTATTTGCAAATTATGTATTGAAAAAGCTCTTTACAATTGAGAAAAAAAAAAGTAGGAAAATAGATAAAAGATCAGAAGGTTCCTATGAAAAGAAAAGCAAAGAATCTTAAACAAATGAAAAAGTCCTCAACTTCACCATAATAAGAGAAATGCAAATTACAACTACACTGAAAAACCATGTCTTGTTTATCAGATTGGCAAACATTCAAGACTGAAAATGCACTCTGCTGGCAAGCTTGTGGGGAAATAGGCACTCTTATGCATTGCTGGTGGGAATACAAAATGTTACAGCCCCTATGAAGGGGAATTTGGCAATACCTAGCAAAAATGTAAATGCATTTACAGTTTGACCCAGCAATCTCACTTCTGAGAATTAAATGTAAATTACACCTGAACAGACTTGAAAGAACATGCACAATGTTACTTACTGAGCATTATTTGTACAAACAAAAGTTTGGGAGCAACCCACATGTCCCTCAATAGGCAACTGACTGAGTAAACCATTGTATAGCCACACAAGGGATACTATGCAGCTATTACAGCAAAAAAAGAATAAGAAAGATCTCTGTATTAGTTTATTGTGATTGCCTTAATAAATGATCACAGGCTTGGTGGCCTAAAGCAATAGAAATGTATTCTCTCATATTTCTGGAAGCTCGAAGTCCAAAATTAAGGTGTCAATAAAGTTGGTTCCTTCTGGAGGTTCTGGGGGAGAATCCATTCCATGCTTCTTTCCTAGTATCTGATCACTGACCACAGTCTTGGGTGTTCCTTGATTTGTAGCCGTCTCACTCTAATCTCTGCCTCAGCATTCATATGAGCGTCTTCTCTGTGTTTCAAATTTCCCTTTCCTTTCTCTTATATCTACACTCATGACTGAATTTAGGGCTCAATCTAATTCAAGATGATCTCATCTTAAGATCTTGGCCTTAATTCTATCTCCAAAGACCCGTATTCTAAATAAAGACACATTCTAAGGCTCCAGGTGGGCATAGTTTTTGGAAGACACAATTCAGCCCACTACAATCTCCATGTAATGATATGAATTAATTTCTAGAATATGTCTAGCTAAATAAGCAAAGGGCAGAGCAATGTTCATAGTATGCTATATTTTAATGTGAGAAAGGAGGAGGTTTAAGAATACACACATACACATATGTATATACACATGTATATATTTTCAAACAGTGACAGTGGGATAATAAGCCAGAAACTAATCACAGTGGTTAACTTTGTGGGTGGGGAGGGAGGTGGCAAGACAGGAATAGAAGGGAGACTTACAAATATACCTTTGAGTATATAAGTATTGTTTCGGTTTTTGAAACATAAATGTTCTACCTATACAAAAATAAAATTTAATATTTTTAAAACCCTAAAGCAGAAAACAAATTTGAGTAAATGGACCTAACTCTTTATCAGATAATATTATTACACAGAGAAAATCATTATTTGATGTGACATTATAATACTGAAATCTGTATTTCTTCATTGGGACATATTCTGAGATTAAAAAAATCTATAACAAATACTTAACTTCATTCCATATTTTCTTAGTAGTAACATTAGTGTCATTGTTTAAAACCCATTTTATGTATATTGTAAGAGACAGTAAATAAATAATTATGTTAATATTATTAGGAACCAATATGTTCAATGTAAGAGAAAAGAGATACAAGTAAAACTTCTTTTAACTCTTTTCTAGCTCGATTGAGATATAACTGACATATAACATTGTATAAGTTTAAGGTGTTCTACATGACAATTTGATATATGTCTATTGCAAAATAATTACCACAATAAAGGTGGTTAACACATCCATCACCTCACATAATTACCTTTTGAGTCTGTGTGTGTGTGTGTGTGTGTGTGTGTGTGGTGAGCACTTAAATTTAAGATATATTCTCTTAACAACTTATATGTATATAATACAGTATTGTTAACAATAGTCACCATGCTGTACAGTAGAGCCCCAGAATTTTTTCATCCTATAACTGGAAGTTTGTACCTTTTGACCAACATCTCCCATTTCTCTAATCCCTCTACCCTCTGGCAGCCATCAATCTACTCTTTGCTTCTCTGGGTTTGGCTTTTTTAGATTCCACATATAAGTGAGATCTTACAGTATTTGTCTTTCTCTATCTAATATATTTCACTTAGCATAATATCTTCAAAGTCTTTCTATGTTACTGCAATTAGCAGGATTTCCTTCTTATGATTAAATAATATTCCATTTTCTATTTCAGGAGTAGAAAAATAGTCCCAGACATAAGGGAAAGCTCTTCATTCATGCAAAACATCTGCTAATAAATGGAGAAGAATTGATAACATTAGAACAATCACTATTTTTCTACCTTCAGTGAAATAATAGGTTCAGACAAAAATCATTGAAATCATTACATCTCTGTTACCTCATGGAGAACCGGATAGTCCCATGGTATCACAGATAACTTGCTCGATAAGATTTTCTTTTAATGTTAACTTAATAATGGAGAGATGTAGGGTATAGGAAAAACTGTGAAAGGCTTTGGAATGGACCAAAGATTCCATTCTTCAAAGGAAAAGTAAATGTCATACAGGTCATCTGATTCTATTGGGTCTCTAGGTCTTACTTTCATTGCCTTTGAGCTATTTTATGACTCTTTAAATTGTAGAATACTGAGACTACAGATGATTCTTGTCTACAAAAGTGGAACTTGTCTATTAGAAATACAGTTGGCTGTTTCCCTATGGATATTGACCAATTTACAGCCTGTATATGTGTCTGCTCTTTGGATTTTCCTTTGAACCAGCTGTAGCATCTTATTGGTTCCCTCATTAAAGAATAAGTTAAATAAAACCTTTGACACACATTCATTTAATATTTGTCTGAGAGTCCTGAGTTTACCCTTGTCAAAAATCAAAGTGCTTCTGGTGTTTAAAAAAATAAATATTAAAAAATTGTCCTTTAATAATCAGGAATCATTCTAACTCAGCAAATAAAGTTAGCATCATTAATAATGGACACATTAAAAAATAGGCTTTTTGAAGTGACATATATGAAGCATACAACATCACCTCTATAGTGTTCTTTAAAAGAATGTTTAACCTAAATCTAATCAAGCCTTTAAATCTAACTTTCGTTTATAAATCAACTGTGGCAAAAGAAACATTTTAAAGGCTCCAACAGAAAAATAATGATACAAAGTCAGAAAGTGAGACATTATATGAAATATTTGATCATTCTCTTCCAAAAGTAAGTGCCATGAAATTTGGGGAAAAAGGTCTAAATTTAAAAAGACTAAAGAGTGGCTTTTCTGGTGGCTCAGTGGTAAATAATTTGCCTGCAATGCAGGAGATGCAGGCAGAAGATGCAGGTTCAATTCCTGGGTCGAGAAGATCCCCTGGAGTAGGAAATGACAACTTGTTCGTTCCAGTATTCTTGCCTGGCAAAAAATCCATGGGATTGGAAGAGAGTCTGGGCAATTAAACAACAAGTGTATATGTGTGAGTGAAAAAGACTGAAAAGACATGATTACAATGATCTTTGACTGGATTCTAACTCTAAAAAAAGTGATCAGTTGGGGGCACTAGTAAAGGAAATGAGTATTTTGTGATCATAAGAATTACTTCTTTTCTTAGTATTATGATGATGCTTATGTGAAAGAAAGGTATCTATTTGGAGAAAGATGCTAAAGTTTTTAGAAGTGAAGTATCGTGATAACCATACTCTACAAAAGTTTAGAAGTGAAGCAAATAAGGCAAAACGTTTAGTTGTTGCAACTTCAATTTCCTCTTCTTTCTATTTTGCTGTTGTAGAGGAAGAAAAACAAATTTCTTTCCTCCTATCTAGGTTCTTGACTGAGCTATCCCCTGCTATCAACACAGATTAGCAGGAGAAAAATAAAGAGAAGTTTAATAATATGTATATCTCCTGCACAGATGGGAGATACCCAGGAAAATCGAGTTCCTCATTGAAGTAGCCCAAGCTACCACCTTAAATAGTATCTCCAGCTAAAGAGAAAGGAAGATGTTGTGGAGGAAGGGTAGGGCAGTTACCAGGCAAAGCACAGTAAACAAGGGAATGACTGTTAGGCAGATTTAAATCTTTGATTTCCCCATTGACAAGAGTTTCTAAAGATTTAGTCATCCTCTTCTAAGTACACAGGGGGAAACACCCTTACAAATGGGAATTTCCTTTATAAATATAAAAGTCTCTACAAAAGGCAACTTCTGCTGGATTTTCAGAGCTTCTCTTGTATCTGCTCTTCTTCAAAAATAACCAGCTCAAGATAATCCTTATACTAAAAGAGGATGTTTCTGGGGTGGCAGATTCTGCTCTCCTTCATTGTATGTTTGAAATATATCATAATAAAAGTGAGAATAAAAGAAATCCCTTTGTGTGGAGGCAACATGGTTGAAAACAACCATGAGTTGGGAAAATAGCCTCAGTCACATTTGTTTTCCAATTTTATGATGGGACGTTAATAAAATTAATGGTGATCAATTTATAATGATATAATTATCTGTGTTCCATTTCATTAGTAACTTTTAAGTGCTAATCCCACTTAGCAGGAACCTGGCAACAGAAGTAGTAATGATGGGTGGTCTATTAATCATGTGTACTGTTAAAGTTTTGCCAAGGAAACACACTGGTCATAGCAAACACCCTCTTTAAACAACACAAGAGAAGACTCTATACATGGACATCACCAGGTGGTCAATACCGCAATCAGACTGATCATATTCTTTGCAGCCAAATGTGGAGAACCTCTATACAGTCAGCAAAACAAGACTTGGAGCTGACTGTGCCTCAGATCAGGAACTCCTTATTGCCAAATTCAGACTTAAATTGAAGAAAGTAGGGAAAACCACTGGACCATTCAGGTATGACCTAAATCAAATCCCTTACAGTTATGCAGTGGAAGTGACAAATAGATTCAAGGGATTAGATCTGATAGACAGAGTACCTGAAAAACTATGGGCAGAGGTTCATGACATTGTACAGGAGGCAGTGATCAAGACCATCCCCAAGAAAAAGAAATGCAAAAAGGCAAAATGGTTGTCTGAGGAGGCCTTACAAATAGCTGAGAAAAAAAAGAGAAGTGAAAAGAAAAGGAGAAAAGGAAAGATATACCCATTTGAATGCAGAGTTCCAAAGAATAGCAAGGAGAGATAAGAAAGCCTTCCTCAGTGATCAATGCAAAGAAATAGAGGAAAACAATAGAATGGGGAAGACTAGAGATCTCTTCAAGAAAATTAGAGATACCAATGGGACATTTCATACAAAGATGGGCACAATAAAGGACAGAAATGGTATGGATCTAACAGAAGCAGAAGATATTAAGAAGAGGTGGCAAGAATACACAGAAGAACTATACAAAAAAGATCTTCATGACCCAGATAACCACGATGGTGTGATCACTCACTTAGAGCCAGACATCCAGGAATGCAAAGTCAAGTGGGCCTTAGGAAGCATCACTATGAACAAAGCTAGTGGAGATGATGGAATATCAGTGGAGCTATTTCAAATCCTAAAAGATGATGCTGTGAAAGTGCTGCACTCAATATGCCAGCAAATTTGGAAAACTCAGCTGTGGCCACAGGACTGGAAAAGGTCACTTTTCATTCCAAAACCAAAGAAAGGCAATGCCAAAGAATGCTCAAACTACCACACAATTGCACTCATCTCACACGCTAGTAATGTTCAAAATTCTCCAAGCCAGGCTTCAACAGTATGTGAACCATGAATTTCATGGAGTCAGCAATGCCAGAAACCAGGTATACTGACTTTCAGTGTATTATATATATGATTTCTTATATTACCCAATGGTTTTCAACAGGAAGGCCCACCTAGGGGACACTTGGAAAGGTGTTACAGATGGAAGGGCGTGGGTTGTCACAATGACTTGGGGTTGCTAATGGCATTTAGTAGCTAAAGGTTCGGAGAAGGCAATGGCACCCCACTCTAGTACTCTTGCCTGGAAAATCCCATGGACAGAGGAGCCTGGTAGGCTTCAGTCCATGGAGTCGCGAAGAGTCAGACATGACTGAGCGACTTCACTTTCCCTTTTCACTTTCATGCATTGGAGAAGGAAATGGCAGCCCACTCCAGTGTTCTTGCCTGGAGAATCCCAGGGACAGTGGAGCCTGGTGGGCTACTGTCTATGGGGTCGCACAGAGTCGGACATGACTGATGCGACTTAGCAGTGGCAGCTAAAGGTTATGGATGCTAAAAATGCTACATTTCCAGAGGGAATGTAAGGCAATAAAGGACTATCGTACCTCGGATGCCACTAGTGCGCTCTCCTCCCCCCCATCCCCCCCCCCACACACTGAGAAAATACTACTCAAGTACAACTTAATGCCAATTTGGCTGATTAAATGCACAATGTAATCCCAAGAAAATTCAAAACAGGCAAGGAAAGATAATTTACTTTTAGCCATTATTATTTTAAGACTCAAACTCTATTCATACTGAAACTTGTTTCATGTTTTTACTAAATGTTACATGTATTTTCTAGTCATATATCAAATGGAAGAATTGTGAAGCTCTAAAGCATGCTGGGGCAATCTTGAGATTAAAACTATTTCATAAAAAAACTTATGTTGACATAAGTTGTGAACCAAAACTGGAATGAACGGAACTAGTTTACTAAGGAGCAACCCCTCCCCCCACAATAAAACAAATAAAGAGAAATAAAAGAAAATAAACCAACCTAGAGAACTCATTTGCCTTGAAATTGAAACCACTTTTGTTTTCCAAACACAGCAAACCAAAGGGGAAAAAGGAATCAATATATTCAGAACAAGCCAGTATTTCATTCTGTTTAAGACCACATAAATGAACAATAACATGTGTCAAAAGGCTGTAGTTAACTAGAACCCATAACTGTTCTGTATATTATAGACCTGTGGGCTTATAATATGAATGCACTTCTTATGAATGGGCTTCCCAGGTGGTGCAGTGGTAAAGAATGATCTGCAATGCGGGAGACACAAGTTCAATCCCTGGGTCGGGTAGATTCCCTGGAGAAAGAAATGGCATCCCACTCCAGTATTCTTGACTAGGAAATGCCGTGGACAGTGAAAACTGGCAGGCTACAGTCCATGAGGGTCACAAAGATTTGGATGTGACTCAGCAACTAAACAACAGCAACGTTATGAATAATATAGCTGTCACATTTTGCATTTATCTTACCAACCAGTGTTCAGCAAATATGCCTTAATTTATTTTAGAGATAAGAATGTAGAAGCAGAATGCATAAAGTGTTCCAGAATGCACTTAGTAGTTCTGAAATGCTATGGTATATTCATTAATTTAGCTCTCAGCTGAGTACCTGCTTGTTGCCAGACTGTCTGGCATATCGATAAGCACTGGAAATGAAGTGTCTACAAAGAGTTGGAAATGAAGTGTCTATAAAGAGTCGGAAATGACTGAGCAACTGAGCACACACATGCACACACACACACACAATATCAGGGACAAAATATAGAAATACCTTTGGCATTCAAGAATTTGGCAAATTTGTAACTGATTAGTGATACCAACAAGGTTTTAATTAATGGATCAACACCCACCAGGGTGGAAATCTTTCAGATCCTGTCTATCCTTGGTCAGTTATCTTCAGCACTTTTACTAGCAATGTAAATGAAGATAAAAAGACTTTTAAAAATCATAGGACTAGCAAGAATAAGGCTCAGAAGGACAGCATCATCAGTGTGAGTTTACAGAGAGAAATTCACAGGCTGAAATGATGTGCCCCGTAAGAAAGATGAAATTTAAGAGTAATAAATTCAATGTACATTTCCATGTTTAGTTTAAATAATTCCATTATACAAGTTCAGAATAGAGAAGACGAGGCAGTTTAGATATTTTAAAAAATTAGGAATTTTATTTATTTCCATATAATATCAACTTAAACCAATGCTTGGATGTTGCCCCTAAAACTTAACTGAAAACAGAGCCCTGTTAAAAGAAGCAAAGTATCAAAATCATTAATTTGCAATCCTTTCTATCCCAACACCCCAAGGGCTAAGACAAGCAGAAAACCAGGGCCATATCTTTATCTTAAAAGTGTATCATATATCACTTATATGTGGAATCTATAATATGACACAGTTGAACCTGTCTATGAAACAGACTCACGAACATAGAGAACAGACTGCCTGGGGGAGGGGGTTGGGAGAGGGATGGAGTAGGAGGCTAGCAGATGTTAGCATTTATGCATAGAATGGATAATCAACAAGGTCTTACTGTATAGCACAGGGAACTATATTCTATATCCTATGATAAACCATAATGGAAAATAATTTTTAAAAAGAATGTATACATATGTATATGTGTTAGTCACTGAATTGGGTCCAATTCTTTTGGACCTCATCGACTGTAGTCCGCCAGGCTCCTCTGTCCATGGGATTCTCCAGGTAAGAATACTGGAGTGGGTAGCCATTTCCTTCTCCAGGGAATCTTTCAGACCCAGGGATTGAACCTGGGTCTCCTGCATCACAGGTAGATTCTTTACAGTGTGAGCCACTAGGGAAGCTCTTATGTATATATAACTGAATCAAATATTGAATTACTTTGCTGTACAGCAGAAAGTAACACAACATTGTAAATCAACTATACTTCAGTTAAAAAAGCAAGTGTATCATAAGGGGTGGAGGAAAAGGAGACAAGTTAATGGGCCAATGGGGTTTTAAAGAACTCATTGGATGACTGATTCTTTTTTTTTTTTTTTTTGCGTGATTAGTGTTTTTCTTTATTTCTATCATTGTTTTTTTTTTCAATTTAATTTTATTATTATTATTATTTTTATTTTTTACTTTACAATATTGTATTGGCTTTGCCATACATCAACATGACTAATTCTTGAACTTACCTTCCTCACTCTGATATAGACTCAGGTGGGTAATAGTTCCATAATACGTTTTAGGAAGAATATCGACAACTAAGATAAGTTCTGAGGAGAGAAATTGGGAGAGTGGGCACTTGACAATTCATAAAATGATAACTAGAAGGAAATGTTTATCTGTATTTTTTTAGAGGGGCCTTGTGTTATGTCAGATCTTAGTTCCCCAACCAGGGATTGAACCTGCACCCCCTGCATTGAAAGCAGGGTGTATTAACCAGTGGACAGCCAGAAAAGTCTCAGGAAATGTTTATATTAAAAAAAAAAAAGATGAGAGGATCCATAAAACAGTGTATTATGGTGGATCACAGCCTAAGCTCTGGGCTTAAGGAGACTTGAGTTCAAATCCAGCTCTACCAGCTCATATTATGAGTTATGAGAAGAGACAGGATTAAATAGAAATGTAAGGAATCCAGAACCCAACTAGGGGTAAAAAGAGTTAGCTGCCACCGGAGTGGGGTTGTGGCTTTCCAGCTAGCCAAATACAGGTGGCTAAAACTTTGTAGCAAAATGTATGGCATTGGAATCCCCCATGAACCAAGTGACTATAAAAACAGAGTTCCTTTTGTACTTGGTGGCTAAGGTAGAATCATCTGAGAAGCATGAAGCTCCAAAATACTGTATCTTGGTCTTAATATCTGACTAATGAGGAAACATACCCTGATGGCCAAAGCCATCTTCTAACTTCAGTTCAATTCACCTGATATGGTAAACCTGCTACTCTTATTTGAGTGACTTTTCAACACTGGGGAGAATTTAGAATGATATAACGAAGTGGCTGAGCAGTAAAGAATCTGCCTGCAAGTTGGGAAACCTGGGTTCAATTCCTGAGTTGGGAAGATCCCTTGGGAAAAGGAATGGCAACTCACTCCAGTATTCTTGCCTGGAGCATCCCATGGACAGAGGTGCCTGGCGAACTACAGTCCATGGGGTCACAAAGAGTTGGACGTGACTAAGCGACTATTACACACACACATGCACTCACACACACACACACACACACACAATGAAGTAAATAACCATCATAGAAATGCTTTTGTGTGAATTAAAACTCACATTTTATAATGTTTAAGAGAATCTGCCATTTTAGGAAATCTGTCAGATTAAAAAAAGTATAAGAGAATTTCACTGAGTGCATACACAGTATTGAAATGTTTAAGAGAACTCAAGATTCAACAGACTTCCAGGCTTATTATCTTCACTGAGTCATTTAATCACCTAGTTAGTAGGATTTTATTTGTTAGGATTATACTTATGCCTTGTCAGGCATTTGAAGGGTTTTACAAGTTCAAATATGTTAAATATATGAGAATAGTTTTAAAAGGAGAATTAAGTAAGTTTATAAACGAGATTAATTGTTTAAAGTGAACTTAATCTTTTTGAATTGTGTTGACTAGTAATCAGAGAACAAATGAAAGTAATTGCCCTTATTTTTTATAGCAATTATAAGATTTATAAATAGCATAACTAACAATATTCTCGATCTGAATTTAGCACTTTGAGGAAAACAGAGAATGTAAGTTTAAAAAATCAAATATTAATATAATCCCAACAAACTGTAGATAGTCCAAGAATTTCCCTAGCCTAGGTCATTAACATAGATTGACATTGCCCTCAACATGTCACCTTGTCACCTAGATAGTAGTCTCATCTATAAAATTCCTAAAGTTTTTTTGAAGATTAAATGAGATGATGTATCTAATCCAGATATTTAGTCAGTGTCTCTCATAAAGTTTTACTTGACAGAGCATTCTGTGTATAAAAGTCCTCAAAACTATGGATTTAAATATGTAGATTCATTGTCAGGTGGGAGAGGAACCAAATGCATTCTGTAATGTCCTGGAGAATGGAGTTGGTAACTCCATGAAGATGAATAATATAGGTTTTCAGATTCTGGGTACTTATTTATGTTCCAAGCAATCTGCTAAGTGATTTACATATGTCATTTTGTTGATTCCTTACAATGTACTGGTATTTTAGAGTTTGATCAGAGAAGCAGAATCCCTGTAAGTAATATAAGAGATTTATTCTTGGGATAAGACCTTATTGTCATGGGAGCTGTATCGCATATGTATAGCTCTTACTTCTGTATCTGATGTTGGGCCTGAAGTCAGCCTGGCCAGCAGTGGAGAAGGGAAGGTGGCTTGAAGGAGTGGGGAGAGCAAGGAGGAGCTGAAATCCACACCTGTCTCTCATCAGAACATATTGGCGGGGCCTTCCCCGGTGGTCCAGTGGCTGACTCTGAGCTCCCAATGCAGGGGGCCCAGGTTTAATCCCTGGTCAGGGAACTAGATCCCACACGCCACAACTAAGAATTTGCATGCCACAACGAAGATCGAAGATCCTGCATGCTGCAACTAAGACCTGGTGCGGTCAAATTGAAAACAAAAAATAGCATTTTTAAAAAAGTCAAATTGGGACTTCCCTGGTGGTCAAGTGGTTAAGACTACACCCTTCCATTGCAGGGGGCCTGAGTTCAATTCTTGGTCAGGGAACTAGATCTTGTATTCCACAACTAAGACCCAGCACAGCCAGATAAATAAATATATATTTTTTTTAAAGTCAAATTGGCAATAGTGGTCTCACATTGAAACCTTTGTTGATCTCTAACCCTCCATCTTCGACGATGCAGGGGACCTGCCAAAGAGCTGGCACACTTTTGCCATGGAATTGCACACAGAGTTGGTCCAGAATTCTGAGAAGCTGAAGGAGAATATCTGGCAAGACCTGGATGAGCTGCAGGTCTAGTCCTGCCACACATGAATGACGCAAACCAGAAGGTCTGTGACAATACCGGGAACTGTAATAGCACCGGCCCTACACTCTTCTTGCCTCACTCTGCCCTCCAATTTCTCTGGTAGGTTAAGCAGCCCGAGCCCAGAACCAGCCAAGGAAGAGAATTCAAGGAATCTCAGTTCCAACCTAGCAAATTTGATGTAATGCTAAGCCACCACCGTCCAGTGAGCCCTAGAGAAACAAACTGGATTAGGAAGTTAAATAATTTATGCAAGGGCACACATATAGTAAGGGAGGGTGCCAGAATGTGAACTATGAACTGTCCCAGAACCTGGGAACTTAACCACTGCCTTCTACTGCCTCTCTCTAATGTCTGAAAATTAGAGGAAAGCAAGTTTCGGCTCAATGGAAAGATTACCTGTTTAACAGTAGGAGCTCACCCACATTGCGACAAGCTGCCTTGCAAAGGAGAGGGTTCCCTGTCTCAGATGATGTTCAAACACAGGCTGGTGGCCATCTGTCAGAGACTTTACACAAGAGAGTGCTCACCAGGAAGGAGAAGGAACGGGGTGGCTATTAATGGCACTTTCAACTCCAAGATTCTATATTTCCAGAATATACAGTTCAGAGCAAAGATCTAAACTCAGTGTACAAGGAAAGTAATAGAAGAGAAGTGGAAGACAGAAGCCCTTAAGGGTGGGCAGGAAAGAGATTTGGCCAAGCTATGCCCAATAGTGCCAAAACCCACTGCAAGGGAAATAAAAATTATGGTCAACCCAAGAGCTGTTTTTCACACACAGGATGCCATACAATAGCTATACTGTGGTGATTTTTTTTCCCCTGTAAGTTGATTTCATTTCACTGAATGGACAGGCCATTTTTCTTATTGTGTAGACATGATCTTTAAAAGTCTGATGAAGAACTGCAGATTCAGCACACCATGCACAGACTCTTTAAAATGAAATTTTAATCAATTGAAGGCATGACAAAAAGTTTGAAGCAAATATCCAAATATTTCAAAGAACTGCTTAGAAATGAATTTTCACATTTGAAGCTCTGCCAGCATAAACACATAATAACGAAACATGTCTTGGTAACAGTTTAAAAAATTAAAGTAAAAAGGCAGTGACTAGTCCAACGTTTCTGCAGCAGATGTATCCTCATGACATCTTTCCAAAGCAGATCTTATAATAATTTTCTTTTTCTCCCCACAAATTCTATACCAGCTGGTTAACCAATGATACAAACTGGAGGTCGTAGAATACCTACACATATTAGATAGTTGACTTCTCACCAAGAAAAACCATAAATGTGTAAAGTTTATAGATGAACATTTAAAAAGCCTCCAAGTTGATAGATGGAAATCCCCTGAGAAATTTGTGATATGAGGATATCTCTCTCCACCCTCTCCCCCTGCTCTCCACCCAAGAGGCTGACCCGAATGGAGCACATCAGTGGCACCATTGTTGTCTGGCTTCCAATGGGAAGCACATAGCAGCATCAGAAAATCAGAGGGCAGAAGCCCTGATGGTACCCTGGCACTCTTCTCACAGGGTTGCCTTGGGTTAACTGGGGCCCTTGACCCAAGATTGTGTTCCATTTGGGACTTCTCTGGTGGTCCAGTGGTGAGACTCGGCACTCTCATTGCTGAGGGCTCAGGTTCAATCCCTAGTCAGGGAACTAAGATCCCACAAGTCAAGTGGTACAGCCAAATAAATCAGATTGTGTTCCCTTTAACTGTCTCTCTCTTTCCTCATCCCTTTGGGCCCAGAGTAGGCATACACTCACCACTATTAAAAGCCTCAGAGAACTACCCTACCTTGTGAGGGTCCTACTCCCTGTCCCATACATTTGTCAAAAATTGGCTTACTGAACACTCCTCAGATTCTATTAATTAGAGGATGCGTTGTTTCCTGCTGGTGTAGCCAAAATTCAACCTCTGCATCAGACTGAATCTCAGAGACAGAATTTTGGGTGAAGTAGAAAAGAACAGCTTTACTGCTTTGCCAGGCAAGGAGGGGCCAGCAGACTCATGCCCTCAAAACCATATGTCCCTCCTGGAGAGTGTAGTGAGAAGTTTCACAGTAATGGTTCAAAAAGGGTGTGATTGTCATTGAAACCTCAGCTTCTCTGTACATGGGTGCCAAATAAAAGCTCAGAGACAGAGTTTTGGATGAGGTAGAAAAGGATAGTTTTTATTGCTTTGACAGGCAAACAGAGACACACCAGGCTTCTGCCTCAAAAAACTATGTGTCTCCACCCCCAGGGAACTTGAGGGTTTTTATAATGGGTGAGACTGTGGGGTCTCTGACAAGATTAGGGTGTGAGCAGGGCTTCCACTCCCTTAACCTCATCTCAGATGGTTATTCTCCTAATGGTTCCTTTAATCTTGCCTCAAGGTTTCTTGGCAGCTCCTCTCTTGAATAGCAGCTTTTCTAATCTGCCCTTTGGAATGCAAGGAAGGTCAAAATGGCTGAAGTCTTGCCTGGGAGCTCCGCAAGGCCATACTCAGTTTCACTTTCAGCATATGGATGTTCTTCTGATTGGTTGGTGCTGAGGTAAGTGGGAGTCAGCATCATCAACCTTCTGGTTCCAACCTGTCTGGGGTCTACTGTGCTTGTGGGCAGCATAGAGTTAACTTCTCCCACCTGAAGGGATTTCAGTATCTGCAAAATAGCTCGAAGGTATTGTTATGTATATCCCTTGAGGGACCCTGCCCCAAGGCTGCAATATTGTTTCTTGGCTTGTTGTTGTTCAGTCACAGTCATGTCTGACTCTTTGCGACCCCATGGACTACAGCATGCCAAGTTTCCCTGTCTTTCACTAGAACCTGGAGTTTACTCAGACTCATGTCCATTGAGTCAATGATGCCATCCAACCATCTCATCCTCTGTCGTCCCCTTCTCCTCCCGCTCTCAATCTTTCCCAGCATAAGGCTCTTTTCCAATGAGTCGGCTCTGTGCATCAGGTGGCCAAAGCATTGGAGCTTCAGCTTCACCATCAGTCCTTCCAATGAATATTCAGGGTTGATTTCCTTTAGGATGGACTGGTTTGATCTCCTTGCTGTCCAAGGGACTCTCAAGAGTCTTCTCCAGCACCACAGTTCAAAAGTATCAATTCTTTGTCCTCAGCCTTGTTTATGGTCCAACTCTCACATCCATACATGATTACTGGAAAAACCATAGCTTTGACTAGATGAACCTTTGCTGGCAAAGTGATGTCTCTGCTTTTTAATATGCTGTCTAGGTTTGTCATAACTTTCCTTCCAAGGAGTATGTGTCTTAATTTCACGGCTGCAGTCACCATCTGCAGTGATTTTGGAGCTGAAGAAAATATATAGTCTGTCACTGTTTCCATTGTTTCCTCATCTATTTGCCATGAAGTGATGGGACCGGATGCCACAATCTTCATTTTTTGAATGTTGAGTTTTAAGCCAGCTTTTTGGCTCTCCTCTTTCACCTTCATCAAGAGGCTCTTTAGTTCCTCTTCACTTTCTGCCATTAGAGTGGTATCATCTGCATATCTGAGGTTATTTGTATTTCTCCTAGTAATCTTGATTCTAGCTTGTAATTCATCTAGCCAGGCATTTCACATGATGTACTCTGCATAGAAGTTAAATAAGCAGGGTGACAATGTACAGCCTTTCCCAATTTGGAACCAGTCTGTTGTTCCATGTCCAGTTCTAACTTGCTTCTTGACCTGCATACAGGTTTCTCAGGAAGCATGTAAGGCATCATAATAACCATTTGTATGAGTTATTTTACAACAGGAGGTCCTAGTAAGGAACATGGAACCCACAAGCCACCACCAACCAGAAGAATTTGAGAAAGGTCAAAAGGAGATACCACATGTCCTACCACCTCCCAGATTCTTTCTCACTGGCATCCATCTTGGCTGAGCAATATGCATGCCACCAGGAAGGACCCTGAGTCAGAATGATTGGCCAAAGAAAGCCCAGAAGCTAACCCCATCACCATAGAACCCAAGACTGTGAGCCACACGGCAGAGCAGTTCTCCTGGGTTGCCTTACCCTACACACTCTACCTGGGCTCCCCTTTCCAATAAAGTCTCTTGCTTTGTCAGCTCATGTATCTCCTTTGACAATTCATTTCCGAGTGTTAGACAAGAGCCCACTCTCAGGCCCTGGAAGGTATCCTGCCTTCCTGCAACAGATTCAAAAACTTTGCACACATTGCAGGGGCAGCACTGAAATTGTTTACCTTTATACAATAATTCCTTCCCTCAAGAAGCAGAAGGATCTTCAGAAAGTTCAGAGACCACATAAACTCAAAGCCTGAATGTCTTATTAGTGTCCCAGAAAAGAAACTGGAGAAGGAAGACTCAGATAAGTGAGAGGTGTTGCATCAGGGCACTCCACAGAGAAGATGGGGCTCCAGGGTGGAGAGAGAAGGAAAGAAGAGAAAAAGAAAGAGGAGCAGAGAGGATCACCTTGGCAGAAGGGAGTATACTAGCAAAGGCTACCAAAATTGTATACGCCACAGTGTCAGGCATGTTCTAATACGTTTACATGTATTAACATATTAATATACCCCATCACCCCATATGAAGTAGGGATTATTGTTACTTCTCTTCCATATGAAGAAACTAAGCACAGACAGGTTAAGCAACTTGACCGAGGTCATACAGCTAATAAGAAGCAGTCTGTCTCCATAGACATTTCTCCTAATATCTAGAAAAAAGTTTCTTGCAGTGGAGCAGGCAGAAATAGTGATGAAGTAAGTAAAAGCCAGGCAGTGGAGAGTCTTGGAAGCCAGATTAAGGAGTTGCTAATTACAGATGATGTAAAAGACAGAAAGTCAAGAGTCAGGAGAGTTTCAGGCCAGGAAATCCCTTGCTGTTGGGTCACGGGGTCAAGGGAACATTGCTGCATAATAAACCATCCTCCAATTTAGTGACTTAAAACAGCAACTGTTCATTTGCTCCCAGTTCTGCAATCCAGCTGGAGACTGGCAGAGATAATACATCTTTGCTCTGTGTGATATTGTCTGGGGTGGGTCATGTGGCTACATTGAGCTAGGAGCTGGGCTGGAGCTGGAATGTGGCCTCACTCACACGTCTGGTGCCTCAGCCTGGGTTGCAGGAGTGACTACTGTACACTTGAGTTATTCTCCACCTGACCTCTGTCTCTCTCTCTTCCAAGTTGTCGCTCATCATTCAGAAGTCTGGTCCAAGTTTCTGTCCATAACAGCTGGTTTCCAAAAGAGCAAAAGCTAAAGTTGCCAAGTCTCTTAAGGCCTAGGCTTGGAACTGGCACCACGTCACTTCTACCATATTCTATTGGCCAAAGTAAGTCCCAAGTTTAGCTCATTTTCAAGTGGAGAGAAATAGATCTCACATCCTGATGAGAGGTGCAGCAAACCTATGTAAGAATGGGAGGGATTGCTGACAGCCATGTTTGCAAGCCATCTGCCTCAGGGACCAATGACACCATTTGTTACTCTTGCTCTCTCATTTTCTAATGCTGTCATGAATGACATCATTTCAGCAGATCCCTAAATTCATTGAAGGATATCATATCAACATATCTTGTGCACTTATGAAACCAAGCAGGACCTTGTGGAGCTCCTGGGCACAAAGGCCTTTCTATGTCCCCCATTTTATTTTAAGTTGAATCTTTAGCTGTGGCATGTGAAGTCTTAGTTGCATCATGTGGGATCTAGTTACCTAACCAGGAATCACACCTGGGACCCCTGCATTGCAAGTCTTAGTCACTGGATCATCAGGAAAAGTCCTCCCATTTCTTGATAATGAGAAGTAGGCTTTATCCAGTCCCCTTGATCTTCCCAGAGTTCCAACAGTTCAGTTCAGTTCAGTCGCTCAGTCGTGTCTGACTCTTTGCGACCCCATGAACCGCAGCACGCCAGGCCTCCCTGTTCATCACCATCTCCCGGAGTTCACTCAGACTCACGTCCATCGAGTCAGTGATGCCATCCAGCCATCTCATCCTCGGTCGTCTCCTTCTCCTCCTGCCCCCAATCCCTCCCAGCATCAGAGTCTTTTCCAATGAGTCAACTCTTCGCATGAGGTGGCCAAAGTACTGGACTTTCAGCTTTAGCATCATTCCTTCCAAAGAAATCCCAGGGTTGATCTCCTTCAGAATGGACTGGTTGGATCTCCTTGCAATCCAAGGGGCTCTCAAGAGTCTTCTCCAACACCAGAGTTCAAAAGCATCAACACTTCAGCACTCAGCTTTCTTTACAGTCCAACTCTCACATCCATACATGGCCACTGGAAAAACCATAGCCGTGACTAGACGGACCTTAGTAAGCAGATTCAAAAAGTTGCTAACTAGAGAAGGGCAGAGATGTGAGATCAGGGAAGAGTAGTCAAGAGGAATAGTGGTACAGCAGTAGGGCAGAGTCTTGGTTCTCCCTTAAGAGATATACATAGCAATAGCTTTTGAACTGTTTTCTGATACAGAAACCCCCACCAGGTTGGAGAAGTTAACTCTATGCTGCCCATAAGCACATAGACCCCAGACAGGTTGGAACCAGGTTGATCTTGCTGACCCCCCACTGCCTCACCATCAACCAGTCAGAAGAATATCCATGAACTGATCATGCCCCCTTTGAACCATTACTATAAAACTCCTCACTACCCTCTCCAAGTAAGGACATTAGCCTGTTGTGGCCCCCTTTGCCTGTCAAAGCAATAAAGGTATCCCTTCTACACCAAAATCTCTATGTCCAAGATTGAATTCAGTGTTGGGGTACAGAGGCCAGATCTGGCTTCACTTACTCCTCCCTCGTGGCTCAGAGGTTAAAGAGTCTGCCTGGAATGCGGGATACCCGGGTTCAATCCCTGGATCAGGAAGATCCCCTGGAGAAGGAAATGGCAACCCACTCCAGTACTCTTGCCTGGAGAATCCCATGGAGGGAGGAGCCTGGTAGGCTATAGTCCATGGGGTCGCAAAGAGTCGGACACGACTGAGCGACTTCACTCACTCTCAATCCAAAAGACTTCTGAGCTAGGGAAAGAGCATAGCCAGTTGTCACCAGGGAAAATCATTTCAGATATCACAGCAATCCCATGGGAGAGCTCAACTCAGGTCGGGAGAGCCAGAGCGCCAAGCACAGATTAGGGGGCTGGTGCACTGTGAGAACATTGATTTGACTCTGTGGCATAGGGGCAAGACTACAGCCCTCTGGCAAAATCCTGCCACCAGCCCTTTTTTGGAGATAAAGTTTTATTGGAGCACACCCATGCTTGATCATTTATGTGTTATCTATAGCTACTTTAGCACTAAAAGAGCAGAGTTGAGTAGTTGCAACAGAAACTACATGGTCCACAACACCTAAAATATATACCCTTTGCCCTTTAGAGAAAAGATTTTACAACCGAGTCACTGATTGTATATATTCAGTGATGGTACTTTTTCTCATACTTAATTTTGTCACCTGAAATTACATTGATCCCAGGGTTTACCATTTAACTGGGAGAAATAGGTCCTGGGCCACTCCATACAATTCCTTGAAGAGGGCAAAGAATGTAAAGCTTTCAATAATAGAATATTAAGATGGAAAATCTACATGATGCTTTTAAGTCAAACCAATTTGTGCCCTTAATTACTTTTAGAACCTGTCCTCTGGCTCACTCTCTCCATGCAACCATCACACTCTCCCCAGGGAAGAGACTTACAGTAGTTTTCTTATGTTCAGAGATTTTTAAAAAGATCATTCAATAGGCAAATTGGACATCCTCAGTGGAAAATCACCATACCAATTCACAGTCAAGAGAACCCAACAGAGCTCCAAAACTCTGTCAACCTAGCAGTACCTGAACTTTCTGAAAAATTCAAGGTAATTATAGAGGCCTGCCCTTTTGCCTTCACTTGGTTGATACATGAAGGATTTTTTTAAAAATAGTTAACTTAAAAGAACATTTCATAATGTTTAATTGTGTTGTTCCATGATAAATTATTTTGACTATGTTTTCATATGCAAAATACAACTAAAAGATGAATTTTAACACACTATTTCCCTGGAACCCTTGAAGTTCTGCTCCCATATATATTTTTGAACTTTTATGATTAAAAAGTTCTCAAACTCACATATTCACTGACCCAGCAATTCTGGTTCTTGAGTTTTATCTGCAGTTCATGATATGGTATAGTTTAAAGTTATTCATGGCAGAAATATTAATAACAGCAGGAAATCATAAATAGCCTAAATATCCATAAATAAGGGACTGGTGTGAAAGCAGTAGTAGATAATACATAGGTAAATGGGCATGGCTGTGTTCAACAATTTATTTAATTATAGTAAATCCACATGATGAATCAAAAGGAATGAGGAAGATCTGTGGAATCTTATAAAGAACAAATTCCAGCATTATTGCTCAGTGAAAAAAAGCAAAGTGCAGAATAGTATGTATTTTATCACTTATTAAAAAATATGGGAGGGATAGAAGAGAAATAATTTGTTCATATGTACATTAAATAACTGGAAGGACCCACACAAGAAACTGATAATTTTATCTGTTTCCAGGAGTGATTGTCAGTCAGGGTCCCAGTCTGACAAATCACTCTAGGGACTTCATTCAGAGGAATTTTAATACTTTAAACTGGTTACACAGGTTAAAAAAAAAAAAGAGTTAAGATGCTTAATAAGAGACTATAAGGTAGCCCAGAAGTTATTAATAGCAAAATATGTCTACTATTCATGGGATGGGGAGAACCAGGGAGGAAGTGGTGTTAGCAGATCTGAGAAGTTAGGCCAATTCAGCAGTAGTAGAACCATGGTGGGGACTGCCAGAGGGAGCTGGGACCACAGAGGGTGAGGCTGACTCACCCTCTGACCACAGTGTAGGAGGTAAAGCCAAAAAGAAGTTGCAGCAACTGCAGGAAGTTCTGCTCAAGTAGGAGGGGAGAGAAAAACACATTGGCTCTGCCCTCCTCTCACCCTCCAGTCTTTACCAGTGTCCCTCCTTCCGTTGCAGGAGACCCCGGTTGGATTCCTGGGTCAGGAAGATCCCCTGGAGAAGGGATAGGCTACCCACTACAGTATTCTTGGGTTTCCCTTATAGTTCAGCTGGTAAAGAATCCACCTGCAGTGAGGGGCCCTGGGTTCAATCCCTGGGTTGGGAAGATCCCCTGGAAAAGGGAAAGGCTACCCACCCTAGTATTCTGGCCTGGAGAATTCCATGGACTGTATAGTCCCTGGGGTCGAAAAGAGTCAGACACGACTTTCACTTTCCCTTTCTCCTCCCATTGCCTGAAGCTACTCATAAGCCATCAGGTAAGGGAGTCTGGGAAATGTACTTTCCTGCAGTACAGAGCTGAGCAAAGGGCAGTGAATGGATTTGTGAAGCAGGTAAATGACCAGTCCAGAAGGACATATGTTGACCTGGGAGACAGCAATGATAGGGAAACATTTTAATGTTTACCCTCTTAAGCTTTCTGATTTTTGAATCTTGTGAATATATTGCTATCAAAATGAATAAATTTAAAATAAAAATGATAAATTAAATAAATGTATAATGGAGTGTGTGTTTTTTATTAGAAGATGAGATTTCAAGCTAAAAGTTACTAAACGTTCACTATCGGGGGAATAGTAAAAATATAGTGCATGTGTACAATAAAATGTGCTGTGTGTGGTCAGTCACTTCAGTTGTGTTCAACTCTGCGACCCCATGGACTATAGCCCACCAAGCGCCTTTGTCCATGAGATTCTCCAGGCAAGAATACTGGAGTGGGTAACCATTCCCTTCTGAGGATTTTCTTGACCCAGTGATCAAACCTGCATCTCCTGCATTGCAGGTAGATTCTTTACCATCTGAACCACCAGGAAAGCTCATACAATAACATACCACACAGCTATTCAAAAGAATGAATCATAGAATATCTATGAAGGACACACAAGAAAGTACTATCAATTCATGTCCAGGGGGAGATAGGCTGGATGGTTGCAGGACAGGTAACAAGACTGGGAAACAAGCAAAGCACTTATACCCTTTTGTACCTTCTGATTTTGGTGCCACAGTAATGCTAATGTATTCACATTGTTGCCCTCCAGAAAATTTTCATTTTGCAAATCTGAAACTCTGTGCCCGTTAAACAACTCCTTCCACTTTCCCCTCCCCCGGCCCCTGGCAGCCACCATTCTACTTTCCATCTATGATTTTGACAACCTTAAGTACATTACCTACTCAATGGACATGAGTTTGAGCAAACTCCAGGAGTTGGTGATGGACAGGGAAGCCTGGCGTGCTGCAGTCCTTGGAGTTGCAAAGAGTCAGATATGACTGAGTGACTGAACAGGTTGAACCTCATGTAAGTGCTACCATATTTGTACTCACATCATATTTATTCTTTTGTAAGTGTGTGTATGTGTGTTCTAAGCTGCTTCAGTTGTGTCTGACTCTGTGACGCTATGGACTGTAGCCCGCCAGGCTCCTCTGTCCATGGGATTCTCCAGGCAAGAATACTGGATTGTGCTGCCATGCCCTTTTCCAGGGTATCTTCCTGACCCAGGAATCAAACCTGTGTCTCTTACATCTCCTGCATTGGCAGGTGGGTTCTTTACCACTAGCGCCACTTGAGAAACCATGTATTCTTTTGTGACTAGATTATTTCACCTAACATAATGTTGTCAAGTTTCATCCATGTTGTAGCATGCATCAGAAATTCCTTCCTTTCAAAGACTGATATACCCTATGGCTTGTATAAACCACATTTATTTCCCCATATATCTGTCGAAATGCCTTCACCTTTGGTGTCTTTTTTTTTTTTTTTTTTTAAAGGCCATTCTTCTCGCAGTGACAATACACTCAGAAAGATGGAGCTCTTTTCATGGCATCAAATGACCCACGTGACTTCTCTGGAACAGACAACCAGAGCAGCTGCCACTCTCCCCAAACAAACTCAGGTCCACAGCATGTTTCTAACATCTTTCCTAGATAGGTCTTTGGTCAAAATACCGTAGGGAAAGAACTCACTGATAAACAAAGTGTTTCAGAATTATTAAATAAAGTCACTCTTACTGAATCTTCTTGTGCAATCCTGAAAATAAGAAATGCAAAGATAAAGCATATCATAATAAAAATATAAAAGTACTAACGTCAGATTCCTAACCTCTAATGACTATTAAATTATTTTAACTAAGCAAAAACAGATTTTCCTGATTTCTATTTCTCCCCTCCATGTGGGAGTGTTCACCAACATGTTTATTCTCTTAACCTTCCACCTTCTGAAGGTGGACATTTCTTCCTTTATTTTTATTTGAGTGAACAGATGAGAATAAATTACTTTAAACTGTAGCTTGAGTCAAAGTTTTTTAAGAATTCTTTTCACAATTTCAAATTAGCCATTCAAAAGGTGGAAAATGGGGACCTTCTTGGTGGTCCAGTGGTAAAGACTCCATGTTTCCGATGCAGGGGGCAGAGAGTCAATCCCCAGTCCAGGAACTAAGATCCCACATACAGTGCCTCACAGCCAAAAGAAAAAGAAAGAAAATGAAATCAAAGGTTTTCTTATGTTTAATGCCAAACATTTTCACAATGAATATTTTTGAAAAGACAGATAAAAAAAGTTATGTACAGTATGACTCCAATTTGGGGAGAAAAAAATATATATAGATGCACAGGAAAAGTGCTTCCAGATGAGAAATGGAGATCTTCAGACAGATGGAAAAAAGAGAGCTCTAAAGATAGACAAGATCTGGAAAATGGGTTGGGTTTTAACATTAACATGGGTATAAGAGAAGATGAAAGATCCGGGTCCTTGATAGCACTGAAGGGTCCTTAATTTAACCCACTCCAGTGCCATCTATCCCTGGATTTATTGTTAATGGGAATGAAAAATTTTCTCGATGTTTAAACCAATTCTGATTATGTTTTCTGCTCCATTCCAGTCTTACTTAATAGAATCTTCTGCATTTTACATGTTGTTATCCTCTTATATTTCATTATATCCTCATATATTCCATTATATATTGATGTCCCCTTAATTATCACAAAAATATGTTAAATTTCTTATTTAGCTTTACTTATATTTTTACAAATTCCTTTTTTCTCATGCTTTCCAATGAAATTCTTATATCTTTCTTCAGCTCTTTCTTCCTCATGAAACTGCTTTGCTTTTTGTCTCAGCAATGATTTGTTAATGGTAAATTTGTTGGTGTTTGCCTGTAAATGTTTTTATGTAGCACTCTTGATTGAATGATGGTTTAACTGCATAATGAATTCCTTTGATTGACATAAGTCAAGAAATTGGAATTATCCTGTTCTACATAAATCCAGGTCCTTGAAGGGATGAACCATTAGTAAAAGGAAGGAAAGGAAAAAACCCACCTGCTGGAGCAAACTGACAATGGAGAGTCTTTCTTTCTTTTCTTGGCCTCTGGGTAGGAAAAAAAAGTCTTCGCTGAAGAATATATAACCCTGTGCTTCATCATAGTCCAGGAATACCTAAAAAGAAAAATTAACATAAAAATTCTTCCCAGTCTCACAGCCCTATGTTCATAGCAGCACTATTCACAATAGCCAGGATATAGAAACAACCTAAATGTCCATTATTAATGGACAAAGAAGGTATGGTACATGTATATGATGGAATACTACTCAGCCATAAAAAATAACAAAATAATGCTGTTTGCAGCTGCGTGAATGGACCTAGAGAGTATCATACTAAGTGAAGTAAGTCAAGAAGTGAAAGACAAACATCAAATGATATCAATTACATGTAGAATCTAAAATACAACACAAATGGACATATCAGTCATGTTTGGATGTGGGAGTTGGACTATAAAGAAAGCTGAGCACCAAAGAATTGATGCTTTTGAACTGTGGTGTTGGAGAAGACTCTTGAGAGTCCCTTGGACAGTGAGCAGATCCAACCATTCCATCCTAAAGGAAATCATTCCTGGATATTCTTTGGAAAGACTGTTACTGAAGCTGAAACTCCAATACTTTGGCCACCTGATGCAAAGAACTGACTCATTTGAAAAGACCCTGATGCTGGAAAAGATTGAAGGCAGAAGAAGAAGGGGATGACAGAGGATGAGATGGTTGGATGGCATCACTGACTTAATGGACATGAGTTTGAGCAAGCTCTGGGAGTTGGTGATGGACAGGGAAGCCTGGCATGCTGCAGTCCATGGGTTCGCAAAGAGTCAGACACAGCTGAGCGACTGAACTGACTGATGAAATAGAAACAGACTCAGAGACACAGAGAACCACAGAGATTTGCAGTTACCAAGGAGGAAGAAAGGAAGGGACAAATGGATTGGAAGTTTGGGGTTGCTGCTGCTGCTAAGTCACTTCAGTCATGTCCAACTCTGTGCGACCCCATAGACGGCAGCCCACCAGGCTCTCCCGTCCCTGGGATTCTCCAGGCAAGGACACTGGAGTGGGTTGCCACTTCCTTCTCCAATGCATGAAAGTGAAAAGTCAAAGTGAAGTCGCTCAGTCATGTCCGACCCTCAGCGATGCCATGGACTGCAGCCCACCAGGCTTCTCCATCCATGGGATTTTCCAGGCAAGAGTACTGGAATGGGGTGCCATTGCCTTCTCCAAGTTTGGGGTTAGCAGATACAAACTATTATATATAGAATGAGTAAACAATAAGGTCCCACTGTCTAACACAGGGAACTATGTTCAATATCCATGATAAACCTGAATGCAAACGATATGGAAAAGAATATATATATGTGTGTAACTGACTCACTTTGTTCTATGCCTGAAACTAACCTAATACTGCAAATCAACTATACTTCAATGTTTTTAAAAAATAGACAAAGAAAAAAAAAATTCTTCCAAGTCTCTATTGCCTGGGAGAAACAAAGGCAAAAATGTTTCGGAGACCTCTATCCCAAATCTGAGATGGATAGTATCACACAGATAAAGCTCCACTGATGTGAAGTTTAAATTTCAAATTATAAGACATAAGAGAGAAAGATTTCACTGTGAGTAAAAGTGGGCACATAAATAGCAGATCTATATCTCTAATATACTTCAGGTTCTAGAATAACCTAATACAGAGGATAACCTAATACAGAGAATAAAATAAGTATGTTTAAAAAGTAAAGACATAAAGCCAGTACTGCAATTCATAAAAACAAGTCACTATTTTAAACATAACAAGCATATTTTGAACCAAACTAATCTCCTAAAATTTAAAGATACAATTACTGAAATTTAAAACTCAATGAACTTTTAAATTAGATTTAACATTGCTGAAGAGAATTACTAAACTCTCTGGAGAATATATCTGAAGAATTTACTCAAAATGCAACACAGCTAAATAAAAAGATAGAAATATGAATTGTGGAGTATATGAGAAAGAGATTTTGAGGTATCAAGGATAGAATTAGATAGTCAACTATATATCTAAAGGGAATTCCCTAAGGAAAGAATAGAAAAATTGTGGGGATAAGAGGGTTATGAAGAGTCAGTATTTTAAGATATAATGGCTGATAATTTTTTTCTCTATTCATTAAAGTCTTAAACCTCAATTTTAAAAAGTACATCCACATCAAGCAGGAAAAATAAAAAACAAACCCAAACCTAGACACATTGTAAAGAAACATCAACAACCAAAGTGAAATAGAAAATCTTAAAAGCCATCAGTGAGAAATAACAGAGCATTTTAAAAAAACAAGATCAACAATTAAACTGAGAAGCATTGCAACAGGAACATTACAAGCCAGAAGATAATGGAATAACATCTTCACAGGGCTGAGAGATGACAGCTGTGAGGTTGGAATTCAATATCCAACTTAATCATCATTTAATCAAGATATTTTCCAACACACTGAAAGAGTTTACTACAAACAGATCCTTGCTGAAAAGGAAGCCAAAAAGAAAAAAAAAAATGTTACCAGAGATGAAGAGGAATGTTTCATAATGATAAAGGGGTCAATTCATCAAGAAGACATACATCCTAAATGAATATGCACCAAACATCAGAGCTTCAAAAGAGTTGAAACAAAACCTGAGGAAATTTTAAGAAGAAATAGACAAATCTACAGCTGTTAGTCAAGATTTCAACACTCTTTTCTCAATAATAATTAATAGATCAAGTAGACAGAAAATAAGTAAGGATATAGAAGACTTAAATGCCATCGACCAACTTGACATAATTGACATTTATAGAACACTCTACTCAACAACAACAGAATATACATTCCTTTTCAAGTACACGTGAAAGAGTTATCAAGGTAAATTATATGCTATGCCATAAAAAAAGTGTCAATAAACTTAAACGGATTGGAATCATAGTGTGTGTCCTATGACCACAATGAAATAAAATTAGCAATCAGTGATAGAAAGATAACTGAAAAAGTTTCCAAATATTTGGACACTAAAAGTATACTTTTAAGAAACCAATGGGTCAAAGAAGACATTTTTAAGAATTCAAAATGAATAAAAGTAAAAATATCAAGTTTTGAGATACTAGCCATTTGCAACTGGGTTGACCTAGAGAGTATTATGCTTAGTGAAACAAGTCAAAGAAAGACAAATACTATGTTATTACTTATATGTGAAATATAAAAATAAATGAATGTATATTACAAAACAGAAACAGACTCACAGATACACAAAACAAACTAGTAGATACCAGTAGGGAAAGGAAAGTGGGAAGGGGTAAGATAGGAGTAGGGGATTAAGAAATATAAACTACTATATATAAAATAAACAGCACAGATATATTGTACAGCACAGGAAATTACAACCATTATTTTCCAATAACTTTAAATGGAGTATAATTTATAAAAATTCTGAATCACTATGCTATTACACCTGAAACTAATATAACGGTGTAAATCAACTATATGTCAATTTTAAAAAAAAAGAAAAAATGTGGGGGATGTTGTAAAAGCATTGGTTAGAGAAAAAAATCTATAGGCATGATGCTTATTTTAGAAAAAAGAAGGGTTCAAAGTCAATTATCTAAGTTTCCACCATAAGAAGCTAGAAAAAGAAGAACAATCTAAATTCAAAGAAATGAAGAAATGATAAAGAGAATAAAGATCACTGACCATAAATAAACAATTGGAAACTGAAATGTTAAAAAATACAATTTACAAATGGCAACAAAGAAATGAGGTAGATTTAACAAAATGTGCAAAACTTTTACACTGAAAATGATAAAGCATAGTTGTGAGAAATTAAGACAATTAATTTAAATTAAAAATAGAACAAGTCAAAAATTACTATGGCTTGGAACATTCAATAGTATTAAGATGTAAAGTCTCCCCAAATTGATATAGCTATTCAATGCAGTTAAAAAATCTCAGTTAAAATCCTAGCAGGCTCTTTATTAGAACTGATAAACAATTAAAAATTTATGTGAAAATGTAAAAGGACCAAGAGTATCCAAAACAATTTTGGGAAAGAAGAACAAATCTGAAGGTCTTACAGGACTTATGCTAAAGCTGCTGCTGCTGCTGCTAAGTCGCTTCAGTCGTGTCCGACTCTGTGCGACCCCATAGACGGCAGCCCACCAGGCTCCCCCGTCCCTGGGATTCTCCAGGCAAGAACACTGGAGTGGGTTGCCATTTCCTTCTCCAATGCATGAAAGTGAAAAGTGAAAGTGAAGTCGCTCAGTCGTGTCCGACTCTTAGAGACCCCATGGACTGCAGCCTACCAGGCTCCTCTGTCCATGGGACTTTCCAGGCAAGAGTACTGGAGTGAGGTGCCATTGCCTTCTCCGTATGCTAAAGCTACAGTCATCAGAACAGTTAAATATTGGCCTGAGGACAGACATATACATTAATGAAACAGAATAGTGAGTCCAGAAATAAACCCACATATATATGATCAAGTGATCTTTGGAAAAGGAGACAAAGTAATCCTGAAACAGTTGTTGTTCAGTTGCTAAGTCATGTTCGACTCTTCATGACCCCATGGACTGCAGCATGCCAGGCTTCCCTGTCCTAGGTATCCATATTTTGAAAAACGGATCTCAGTGCTCACCAAATAAAGAATCAAATGGATGATGGATCTAAATATGAAAGTTAACCTACAAAACATACGGAATAGAACATAAGAAGGAATAACCTGGCAGTCCAGTGGTTAGGACTCTGTACTTCCACTGCCAGGGGCTTGGGTTCTATCCCTCCCAATGCCCTAATCTTCACTGCAAAAACAACAACAACAAGAAAAACACAAAATATTTGTGTACTTTGGGGTAGGAAAGATGTCTTAGGACACAAAAGCACCAACCCCCCCCCAAAAAAAAGATAAATTGGGTTTAATCAAAATTTAAAACTGCTATCGGAAACATATCTTTAAGAAAATAAAAATGCAAGCCACAAGCTAGTGGGAAATATTCATGATTTCATATGTCTGACAAATAACTTGCATCCAGAACACATAAAGAACTCTTTCAACTCAATTGTAAGAAGAAAAGCAAACCACATTGAAAAATGGGCAAAATATTTAAATAGACCAGGAATTCTACTCCTAGGCATTTATACAAGAGAAGGAATACTTCGATACAATGACTGATACATGAATGTATGCAATGACTATTCATGATAGCTAAATAATGTAAACACCTGTAATGTTCATTAACAGGAGAATGGATAAGCAAATTGTGATATATCCATGGCATGGACTACTACTCAGCAATAAAAAGGATGAACTATTGATACATACAGTAACATACATAAATCTCAAAATTCTTAGACCGACTGAAAATAACCAGACACAAGAGAGTACAATTCTGTATGATTCCGTTAAATAGAATTTTAGAACTGTTAAATCTGATCTATATTGACAGAAAACAGATCAATGGTTGCCTGGAGCTGAGGGTGAGAGGGGGATTAACTGCAAAGAGGCACAAGGGAACTTTTGCAGGGGATGGAAGTATTCTATATCCTGATTGTGCTGCTGGTTACTGATTGCATGTACATAACTCTGTAACAATTGTCAAACCGCATCAAATTATATGCTTTAAATGGGCTTAAAATAGGTTCATGTCGTTGTAAATTGCACCTCAACAAAGCTGATTTAAAAACAAAAACAAATGCTTTGTGGTGGGTTTGTCATTTGTCAACTTGGCTAAGTTGAATTGCATTTCCCAGTGGTCCCCTTCCGGTATGTTTCCAGTGAAACCCATGGGTGAGATTTGAAGGGCAGAAGTGAAACGGTAGCCATTTTGTGATTCACACATGTTGTCACTTATCTTGTGGCTCATCTTGTTGGTGTCATGCAGTGGCAGCAAAGGATCCATCAAGGTCAGTGGCAACAAGAACTAACATGGGCTCCAGCCTGTGTTTGTGGTTCTGACTCGTTCTTGCACTCCCCTGCTTTTCATCCGTCTTCCCTTACCAACTCCTTGCCCTATGAACTTGAATTTCCAGCATGAGATGTGAAGACAACTTTAAAGAGTCTTTTTTACCAGGTTCCATGATTGCATAAGATTAAATCCCTGTAACAAATCCATACATGTAAATATATTCATTCCCTGTGGTTCTGCCTCTCTGATTGAACCATTATTGTTAAAGCCGCTTTAGGAAAAAAAAAAACTCATTCAGCCACTGTCATTGTTATTATGTATAATATGTTCCAAAGGAAAAAAATATGTAATACCACTGTGCTGCTGCTGCTGCTGTAAAGTCGCTTCAGTCGTGTCCGACTCTGTGCGACCCCATAGACGGCAGCCCACCAGGCCCCCCCATCCCTGGGATTCTCCAGGCAAGAACACTGGAGTGGGTTGCCAAGTCTATATTATAGAAAAAGGAAAATAAGTGAGCAATCCACAAGCTGGTTACTACTAGCATCATTATTTAATTTCTACTTTAACTCTTTCACCCCCAAAATATATGAATTGTTTAACAAAAAGAGACAAATTCAATAATAGGGAAACACTGAGAAAACAAGGGAAACCATACCTATGTCAATAATAAAGGCCACTATAGGATGGATGAGAGAGGTCTGAGCTCCTTAATAACTAAGACCCAGAGGGAAAGAAAACAAAAATATATTTAAACTTACATACATTAAAATAAGGCAAAAACACTCATAACTATTTATTTTACTCCATCAGGGTCCAACACAGGTTGCAGAATACACTTTGACATAAATCACAGCATTACTTTTTTGAATTTGTCTCTTAAGACAAAGGATACAAAAGCAAAAGTAAGCAAATGGGATCTGATTAAACTTCAGAGCTTTTGTATAGCAAAGGAAACCATCAACAAAAGAAAAGACAACCTCCTAAATGAGAGAAAATATTTCCAACTGATATGATTGATAAGGGGTTAATATCCAAAACATATAAATAGCTCATACAACTCAACATAAAAAAACAAAAACATTAAAAAATGGACAGAAGACTTGAAGAGACATTTTCCAAAGAAGACATACAGATAGCCAACAGGCACATGAAAAGATGTTCAACATCATTACTCATTACAGAAATGCTAATCAAAACCACAATGAGATATCACCTCACACCTGCCATAATGACTATCATCAGAAAGACCACAAATAGCAAATGATGGCAAAGATGTGGAGAAAAGGGAACCCTCCTACACTGTTGGTGAGAATGTAAATTGGTGCAGCCATAGTGGAAAACAGTATAGATCTTCCTGAAAAAAACTAAAAATAAAACTACCATATGATCCAGCAATCCCACTGCTGGGCATATGCTGGAAGAAAATGGAAACACTAATTTGAAAAGATACATGCACCCCAGTGTTCATAGGAGCATTATTTACAATAGCCAAAATATGGAAGCAATCTAAGCACCCATAAAAAGATGAATGGATAAAGAAGACATGGTATATATACATAATGAAATACTACTCAGCCCTGAAAAAGAGTGAAATGTTGCCATTTGCAGCAACATGGATGGACTTGGAAGGTATTATATTAAGTGAAATAAGTCAGAAAAAAACAAATGCTGTATGATATCACTTATTTGTGAAATCAAGATAATAAAACAAGCTAATAAATATAACAAAAAAGAAACTGACTCACAGGGCTGGAGAACATACTAGTGGTTACCAGTGGGGAAGAGGGAAGTGTGAAGGGCATGACAGAGGTAGGAGATTAAGAGGTACAAATTACTATGTATTAAAATAAATAAGCTACAAGGATATCTTGTACACCACAGGGAATATAGCCAATATTTTATAATAAATATAAAGAAGAATAACCTTTAAAAATTGTGAATCACTATGTTGTAGACCTGAAACATATAATATTGTATATCAATTGTACCTCAATTTTTTAAAAAGGAAGAAGGAAAAAAAGAACTGATAAGAGATTTCAGTCTGCCTTTGTGAGCTCCTGCTTGTGCTTGTGGGTTCAGTGTTGTCTTTGATCTTTCCCCATTTGGCATCCATCTTCCCTTCCCCACTGTCTGCCCCTAGACTTCAAGTTGGGAGGACAGTGGTCTTACAGCTTCTACAATTGTGTAAGGTCAAATCTCTGTAACAAATACTTATCTTCTAATGGTTTTGCTCTTCTGATTTAATCTTGACTGTTACATGAAACATTATAGACACTTCCTTTAAACTTAAGAACAAGAAAACAAACCCATATCACTATTTTATTTAATATTGCATTAGTGATTCTTGCCAGTAAATTAAAAGAAGAAAAATAATTAAAATATGTTAGAAACAAAACTGTTGTCACTTGCAGATGATACGATTATGTATATGGAATTAACAAACTATTAGAACTAATGAGATTGTTCAACAAAGTTGTTGAGTATAAATCTCAAATATAAAAGCAATTTCCTCCTTTTCTACTATCATCAAAAATTATAAAATGTAATTTTTAAAAAGATAACATTTAAGATAGCAATAGAACCTAAAGTTCTTTGAAATAAGTCTAACAAATTCAGAAATACATACTTGTAGATGGAAATTCTCAGCATCATAAAGATATAAAGTATGCCCACACTAACCCATAAATTCAATGTGATTTCAGTCAAAATCTCAACAGGATCTTTCATGGAATGCAACAATCTCAACTTAAAATTCATTAAGAAAGATAGAGGACCAGAAATAGCCAAGGCAATCTTAAAAAGAGAAGGGAAAATTTGCTTTCAGATGTTAAAACCTATTATGAAGCTATAGTAATTCAAAGTATTGTTATTAGTGCAAAGATAAATTAATCTGCCATGAGATGGTGAATACAGAGCACAGAAACAGGCCCACATATATTACTAACATGCCTAAAAGTCTGAAAACACTATCGGTAAGGATCTGAAGCTATAAGAGCCTTCAGATGAGTGATTTGGGGAGCAGACTGACCATATGTAACAAAGCTGATTATGTCTCTACCCAACAACTCTAAGTTCCACTTGTCAGTATCTACCTTGGAGCAACTCCCCGAAATGTGCCCAAGTAAACATGTATACCTGTTTATTGCAGCACTGCAAATGTGGGGGCAGTTGGAAATACATTTCACTTCCATCAGTTTAGGGATCAATAAATAAATAGCTGACATTCATCATTTTTCAGTGGATTTATATGTGTACAAGAACACTGCACACCGACTTTAAAATCCTGATTTTCTTTAGGAATGAAAAGGAGGGGAAGGGAATGGGATAAAGCCTTAGCTAAAGCCAAATCTTATTCTTTCTTTATTTTGTTTCATTTTGTTCTAAGAGAATAAAGTCACCTGTGTTAATCTCTGTTTTGTTTTGTTTTTGTGTGGTAAACTATATGTAAGTGTTGATTGCTCTGTCTCTTTGTATATTTTTAATGCTCTGTAGCAAAATATTTTAAAGCCAACAAATCTCTACCGTTTTGATTTACACTATGTCAAATGATAAGTGGGACTCTTGTTGTTTCCCACTAAAATAACTATTTTGGAGTAGCATAAATGGGGCCAAAGACACACATCAGCTAGAACACTTGAACATTCTTGACCATTCCCTTAAAAACAACTCATTTAGAAAAATAAAGCTAAGGGCAATGTTTTACTTTATCTTCATCTAAACATTTGCCTTGGCATTTACAAGAGCCTAGAATCTTGTGAAGGTGTGATTATAAAACTTTCAGTTTCTGGCCTAGATTTAGCACCTATTAACAGTTCAACATCCAAACAAGGGAGGAATTTTCCCAACAAACAAGCCATAAACAAAAATATGGTTTAGAAACATGTGGGGTAGAGGGTAGGGTGACAGTTGTGGAAGCTTCCACTTTCCTAGAGAAAATCTGTTTTCTTATTGCTGTGGCAAGCAGTTCTAAGACAATGCTATTATTTTAATATTACTTTTGAGCATTATCTTGGTTTCATGTTGATTTAAGAAATAATTCATTAGAATGGCTAGTACTCGCTTGAAAAAAAAAAAAAAAACCATGGAGATTATTGGAGCCACAAGACCAGGTCTTAAGATTCCTAGAGACAGAAATAACTGAGAAGATGGAACACTAATACAGTTACTTTACTGTACAAATCAGCATCATCAAGGAGGTTTGATTATGACCCCACCCCCCCTCCACTGTGGGTGAAAGATTTTCTGCACTCCCCACAAGTCCTAACCCCCAACCCCATGAAAACACGTGACTTAAGTAAACTTTGGCCTTGCACTTTCAAGATCAAACAACAAATGGCTAGATCATAAAATCATTAGGTAGCATCCTAGGAATATGTCTATTTGTATCAACAGAGTTGTCCAAGAGCTCAAACCCCATTACAGACAGTGGAATGGTCATAAAACACGAAATACACAAAGGATTGGCAAGGAAAGAAACATACCACAGGTTTTTCCTTCTTCAGAATTAAAGCTCTAAGTTAGACAGGGGGAAGACAAATGCAACATGAGCTCTGAATTATTCTTTTTTATTTATACAATTCAGCAGTTCATTGTTGCCTTATCTCCTGGAGGTTGAAACTAATGAGAGGCTGAATAATTTCATATAAATCAAGAAAATGGAAATCGGATATGTTTGGAACAGTCATTGCATAAAATACAGTTGTTTTGTTGCTTTTAACTTTTGCTCAGTAGACCATCTTGTTAATTCAATTAAAAAATTTATGAAGGTGAATGAATAATTTTGTAAGTGTCTTTAACTTTCTTAGATGAAAGGGGCCATATAAAAACAAAGTATACTGTGTTGCATTATTATTTTATTTCATAAGCTCTGTAGCATAAAAAGTTACATATAAAATCTCTCAATGTTTTCAGGAGGCTGAACATTATCTTCCTAATCTTGGGAATAGATCTTCAGACTTTTGTGAAAGTAGCAATGCCTATTTTTTGTTACTGCTCAAGTTTTGTGTGCTCAGAGGCACATTTTGACAGGTGAAGTTTTGTTGAAGTTTTGTGAATGGAGTGTGTGTGTGTGTGTGTGTGTGTGTGTGTGTGAACTCAGATGAGAAATGGGTCCCGCACAGGATGAGTCAGATATTCAATTAGGTGTCAGTTTATAAACAATATTTATTTTGGATTGCTAGTGTGCATTGCTATTCTGAAATTGGTATATTGTTTTTTAAAACAGACAATTTGGGGGATTTATATTCAGGGTCCAGAAATTGATGAGAAAAATTTGTGTCTTGTCATCTCATGACATCACTGAAATTTATGTCATGATCCAGAATTAAATCGCTCAACAAAGATAAATTGAATATTGTTATGAAATTCTCACATAATCACAAGCTGTGTTTAGTGAATTAGGAAATTTAATACAAGTTGAATACCCTATGTTTAGAAGGTGAGGAGGGCTTCTCTAGTGGCTCAGACAGTAAAGCATCCACCTGCATTGAGGGAGACCTAGGTTCAATTCCTGGGTTGGGAAGATCCCCTGGAAAAGGGCAAGGCAACCCACCCCAGTATTCCTGCCTGGCGAATCCCTATGAACAGAGGAAGCTGGCAGGCTACAGTCCATGGGGTTGCAAAAAGTTGGACACGGCTGAGCGACTAAGCACAGCACAGCACAGTACAGAAGGAGAAGAAGGGAGGCAAAGCAGATGGGCATCAGAAGTTAAATAACTACTAGATAATATATGTCAAAGTTGCCAAATGAGTAATATGATCATGTACAGATGCTGTGTTCAGAGGTAAAAGTGGAGAAGCCACCAAAGAATCTGGGATAAATGGACAGCAGGGTCCTCAGATGGTAAAATAAATAGTTGTGAGTATTTTTTCCTTATTTTAATGTGTGTAAGCTTATATCGCCTTAAAATAATTTAATAAATTGTTCTTCATTTTTTCCTCATTTATGATTATCATCCATTATTTATTTCCATTAAGCTCTCTCCCTTTTCAGTTTTTGTCTTTAAGTCTCTAAATATTAATATGTATGCTGCCCAGGAGGGCAAAACAGTTGGTCTTGCTTCTTCAATAAGTACAAAAGAAACAGGTGATAACAAGCAATCTTGGTTGATGGTGATAATGTTGAACATATTTTATTTTATATTGAATGCTTTCCTGATTTTTGTCCAACAGGCTCATGACACTGTCCGCCACCCTGAAACACTTTATATATTTGTCATGTCTCTTTCTAATTCTTTTCATCTTAATAGTCTGGATCTGCTGTCAGCAGTCTTGAATGTTTGAAAACAAAATCAAAGAGATATGGAGAAATCAGAACCCTCATACATTGCTGGTGAGAATGTAAAATTGTGCAGCTGCTGTGGAAAATACTTTTGCAGCTCTTCAAAATGTTGGACATGGAATTACCCTATGATCCAGCGATTCCACACCTAGATATATACCTAAGAGAAGTGAAAACACACATAAACACAGAAACTTGTACACGCATGTTCATGGTGGCGTTATGCACAGCAGCCAAAAAAATCAGAAACAGCTCAAATGTCTATGAACTGATGAATGGATAAAGATGTGATGATGGTGGTTTAGTCGCTAAGTCATGTCCTACTTTTGCGACCCCATGGACTGTAGCCTGCTGGGCTCCTCTGTCCGTGGGATTCTCCAGGGGAGAATACTGGAGTGTGTTGCCATTCCCTTCTCCAGGGGATCTTCCTAATCCAGAATCAAACCCAGGTCTCCTGCATTGCAGGCAGACTCTTTACCATCTGAGCCACCAGGGAAGCCTAAAGATGTGGTATACCATAAAACAGAATATTCTTCAGCCATACAAAGGAAGAAGCACTGATACTTGCTATAACATGGGTAAACCTTAAAAACATTCTGCTAAATGAAAGAAGCCAGTCACAAAGGACCACATATTGTATGATTCCACTTATATGTATGTTCTGAATAGGCAAATCTATAGAGACAGAAGGTAGACTAGTGGTTGCCTAAAACAAGGGCAGAGGAGATTTTGAGAGGAATGGGTGGGAGCTAGGGGTGGGGGATGACTGATAAAGTGCTTCTTTTAAGAGTAATGTAAATATTCTAAAATTAGATTTTAGTGATGGTTGCATACTGTGAATATATTCAAAACCATTGACCTGTACACTTTAAATGAGTAGTTGTATATTATGCAGTTTATATCTCAGTAAAGCTGTTTTAAAAATGAAACATAGTAAGATTTTTTTACAACCTTTTCTTGCTTTGTATTTTGGCTCTTCCTCTTGGTAGTCTCGTCCTCCTGCTAATGGCCATACAACAGTTATTTTATGCTACCTATTTTCCTCTATAATTTCCCTGAATCATGCATTTTTATTCTAGACACTTCTGGAACACTCTTAGTAATCTCAAGGTTTGACTTCTTTTCTGCATCAAAGATTAAATGGTATAAAAGAGAGCAACTGTGCTTTTATAAATTCTTCTTTATGCTCAGAAATTTAAATTTGTTTCTTACCAAATGTGGTATCAGGGAAATGACATTATTTTTACAACAGAAAACCCAATGTTTCTGATAAAAGCTGAGAGTTTATTGTTTAAATGAGATAAGATGTAAAATTATACATGTGTTTTGAAACAAGCACACTAGAATGTACACTTCTAAGAAGGTTGCTAAGAAGATTTAGCAGCCTTCTAGATAGTCTTTTTATGATGCTTTGTATTAATGCCAAGATTGATGAAATCATGAAACTTATTATGCTAGGTTTGCCTCAAAATCATGATATGGGATTTTTAAAATATACTGAATGGCAATACATTTCTGTCCTTTAATAGTGATTTCGTAGTCAAAAGCCACTCATGCTTGATAAGTAGGTCAAAAGACCAACCTGAAGAATATTTTTTATTGTCAGAAATGCAATATGACTCTAGGGTAATGAAGTTTTTCTTTCCTCAGTAACTCAAACTAAATCTGGCACTTTGCTGTACTGCAGTAACCAATATAGCATTGTAAGTCAACTATGCTTCAATAATTTAAAAAAATAATAAAAATTTAAAAGATATACAATAAGGACATAATAGCTATCTACCCTTCTATGCTAAACTATATCAATATTAAAATATGAGAAATATCTTTTTAAAAATTAGTCACTTTCCTTTCCTCTCGGAATGGTTTACAATTTTTATTTTCTAATTCTACTTACTGTATGTATGTCCACGCTTGAAACTGGTCTAAGTCTTCATCAAAGAAATGAGGCTTTTCTGCCCTTTCAAGCATCCTTTCTTACCTCATTTCAGATCTAGAAGTAGAAAATAGGAATTTCAACCTGGCAAAATCTGAGTGCAGCACCTTTCTCTTCTAATAACACCAAAACTTGTCATTTACCCTAGGTCAAATTTGTCACAAGTTCATAGTCAGTGGAATCCAAATTAGTGAGGGTTTGCCATGTTTCCTCTCTGAGGTCCTTGGAAGGCCCCCATGCCATGCATCCTGTAACAGTGCTTTTTGGCTTATGAAATCAGAAAACATAGCCAAGGGAGCAAGGCCAAAGAAAGGTATTAGGAGGATAATGTTGACACCAATAAGAAATTTAAAACCAGGAATATAGCTAGGGAACTGTCCATCCAGGAATAAGCATATTAATGTAAATGAATTAAGAGTCAGAAATTAATGAAGTCTATTAATCAAGTTGATTCCTGTAATCTGGTAAAATTCAAATAGCATCTTCTTTTAATTGGCCCATGAACTGCCTGAATGAATACCACTAGAACCATCAGAAAGCAGGTTTGGCTTAAAAATAGAACAATACTTAAAATCTTTTAGCAGAGCCACAGCAAGGGTAGCTGAACCACCCCTTGGCTTTAGAGCCATGGGTTCTTGGAATTAATAAGAGTAATAATAATAGCGAACATTTACACAGTAGTGAGTGAAAAGTGTTAGTCGCTCAGTCATGTCTGCTTCTTGCAACCCCATGGCTCTTCTGTCCATGGAATTCTCCAGGCAAGAATACTGGAGTGGGTTGCCATTCTCTTCTCCAGGGTAACTTCCCAACCCAGGGATCAAACCCAATCTCCTGCATTGCAAGCAGATTCTTTACCATCTGAGCCACCAGAGAAGCCTAGCACCTATGTGCTAAGAATTGTTCTAAGCTGACTCCTTTAATCTCCATAGTTGTGCAGGAGATGCCATTACCATCATCCCCATTTTACAGGTGAAGATTTCAAGGTATGGGTAGGTTAAGTGATTTATCCAGAGTCACACAGCTAATAAGTAGTAAAACCAGAATGAATTTTATTTCTCATTTTATTTTTTTATGGAAGTATAGTTGATTTACAATGCTGTGTTAATTTCTGCTGTAGAGCAAAGTGACTCAGCTAATCATATATATATTTAAATATTCTTTTCCATTATGTTTTATCACAGGATATTGAATATAGTTCCTCATACTATACTGTAGGACCTTGTTGTTTATCCACTTAAATATAATAGTTTGCCTGTAGTAAACCCAAACTCCCAGTCTATCACTCTCCCTCCCCACATATCCCTAGGCCACTATCAATCTGTTCTCTCTTATGTGTGTGAGTCTATCTCCTAGATAACTTCATTTGTGTTGTATATTAGATTCCACGTACACGTGATATCATATGGTATTTGTCTTTCTCTTTCTGACTTACTTCACTTAGTATGATGACCTCTAGTTGCATCCATGTAAAACTAGGATTTAAATGTGTTCTAAACCTCTCTTCATGCTATGCTGCCTCTAATGTGAAGTGGCTTGACAGAGGACAGGGCTGACAGCTACAGTCTCTTTTTCATGGGTCAGAAAACTTTTGCTGAATGCTATATTCATAAGTTTATATTTAAAAAAAAAAAAAGCATGAATCTTCAAACACAAATGGTTGGAAGAATCTGCCTTCTAATGAGAAAAAAAGTCTTTCACCCCTTGCTAGTTGAGTCCCTTGTGGTGGGTTGTATTATTCCAACACGTCTTCCCTCCCTGCATCCATTTCCCTTGCCATGCAACTTTGCAGTTCCTCTCACTAGAGAAGAGTGGCTGCAGCCTAATGGCTGCTAGTTCATAGGCATTCTCCTTCCTGAGTGCCTTTAGGGCTCAGGACTCGCAATTATTGGAGGGCTGCAATAACTGAAGACTGTGACATCCTTGTTTACTGATATGACAAGAAATACTCCATTTCTCAGTACCAATTCCTCCCACCCATGAAACCCATTCAGGCACATTCACCTATATTTTTTTAATAGCAAATACAGCCATCTTTCTCTCTTCCATCCCCTTTCTCCTTAATATGGCTTTATACCACTGCACTCATCTTTTTTCCCCCTCTTTAGTACTTCTGACGTACTTCTGCTTGATCCACAACCACGTCTATGATGCGATTGGTGGTACTGTGACCCTGGAGGTAACACAACTGATCACCATTCTCTATTCATGCACACTGCCATCTTATTGGTAAAATAATCCAAACAAGTATGCTCAGAAGGAAAATACAGAGGCCAGTTTTCAAAAGCCAACAGCTTGCTGATTCTCTTAATCTGGATTATGAGCTGATTCTAAGGGACCATACAAAATTTCCAACTAGTATGGATTTAATCAATCATTAATGTACCTTTTCAATAAATGTGCCCATAGCAGTCATGGACATCTTGGTGGAAACTTAAGTCACTCTTCTAAAAGGATATTGTGTTTAAGTGACTCCTCCAGAAGTATTTATATTCAATTTATGTTTCAGTTCAGTTTAGTCGTTCAGTCGTGTCTGACTCTTTGCAACCCCATGGACTGCAGCACTCCAGGCCTCCCTGTCCATCACCAACTCCTGGAATTTACTCAAACTCATGATCATTGAGCCGGTGATGCCATCCAACCATCTCATCCTCTGTCATCCCCTTCTCCTCCTGCCTTCAATCTTTCCCAGCATCATGGTCTTTTCCAATGAGTCAGTTCTTAACATCAGGAGTTTCAGCTTCAGCCTCAGTCCTTCCAAAGAATATTCAGGACTGATTTCCTTTAGGACAGACTGGTTGGATCTCCTTGCAGTCCAAGGGACTCTCAAGAGTCTTCTCCAACACCACAGTTCAAAAGCATTGATTCTTTGGCACTCAGCTTTCTTTATAGTCCAACTCTCACATCCATACATGACTAATGGAAAAAACATAGCCTTGACTAGATGGACCTTTGTTGGAAAAGTAATGTCTCTGCTTTTTAATATGCTGTCTAGGTTGTTCATAGCTTTTCTTCCAAGGAGCGATTATCTTAATTTCATGGCTGCAGTCACCATCTACAGTGATTTGGAGCCCCCCAAAATAAAGTCTGTCACTGTTTCCACTGGTTCCCCATCTATTTGCCATGAAGTTATATTTAAGTAATTTCAAACACACTCAGAAAAGTTTCAAGAAGAATACAATAAAATCCCAATCAACCTTCACCCACATTCAGCAATGAACATTTTGCCACATTTGCTTTATCGTTGTCTCCTTTTCTTTCTGTATTTTTTCCTGAACCACTTGAAAGTAAATGGTAGATATCATAACTCCTTGCTCCTAAATTCTTCAGTGTGCATTTCCCAAGAGCAAAGACATTCTTTTGCATGATTACAGCTAAATTATTCAAATCGGAACACTTAGTCTTGATATCATGCTATAGTCTGATATACAATCTGTATTTAAATTTTGCCAATTTCCCAATAATATCCTTTATGGACTATTTTCCCCTTCTTTGGATTCCTTGAATCCAATTCAGGATCACAGATGGCAATTAATTGGCACATCTCTCAGTCTCTTTTAATCTAGAACAGCTCCTTAGCCCCTCCTTGGCTTTCATGACTCTGGCATTTGGGGTCATGCAATTTTAGCAAGAATACCACATTGGTTGCATTTACATTTTAAATTTTATTTCTAATTGTGATGAAAACAACATGCAGTATAAATTAAAGGGTCTAGCAAGTGAAGAATAATTTTTGAGGGCAGAAGAAGTTGGGCATTCTACCTATATTTTGAGCCATTATTATTTCTCTGTGGTATATTCATTGTGACCTAGAAGAATAGTCAACTTTAACAAGAGCATACTGTAATTACTGTCATGTGGTAATTGCAGAAAGATTTTGGCTCTGCACAATTTTCTAAGTTTTGGGCTCACAGAAAGATGTTTTCAATTTTTTGAGCTCTATAACTCTGAGCACCTGTGCTGAGGAAGGCAGGGATCCCTAACCATTTTGGCATCAGACCAGGACTGTACTAGATAACCACTAAGGTGCTTACTGACCCTGATATGTGCTTCAGGAAAGTTAATGTCTACATTCATTCTAACTTTCAGGTAAGGATAGTTTAGGTAAGGATATCTATCACCCTTTGAGTCAACAAGAAATTTTTTAACATGTCAAGAGTCTGCATGAAAAGATGCTCAATTTTCTCAGTTTTAAAAATGAAAATTAAAACTGTGCTAAGATACCATCTTTTACCTTTGAGATTAGCAAAAATCTAAAAGTTTAATAATAAACTGTGTTGATGAGTATATGGGGAAATAAACACTTTCATGTATTCCTGGTAAGAATCCAAACTGTTATATAACCTCTCTGAAAAGTAATTTAGTAATAGCTATCAAAATTATAAATTTATTTGCCCTTTAATGAGCAACAAAACTTTGGGGAGTTTATTCTACAGCTATACTTGCACACATAGAAGATAATATAAGTACAAGGTCACTCTTCAAATGAAGCACCATTTGTAACTGCAACAGATTAAAAACAATGCAAATGCCCATCAGTAGGGAACTGGTTAAATAAATGTTTATTTACCCATCCAATGGAATACCACACAGGTTTCAGTAAAAGGGTAGAGTGGGGGAAGGAAGCTTGCTACTTACTGATTTAGGAAGAGCTCTACATAGCAACACTATTCACAGTAGCTGTTTCTGTGAAACAACCTAAATGTTCATCGACAGATGAATGGATAAAGAAGACTTGGTACGTGTGTGTATAATGTATGTACATGTGTATACACATGTACATATGTAAAAAGGAATGAAATGATGCCATTTGCAGCAACATGGATGGAACTGGAGATTATCATACTAAGTGAAGTAAGTGAGACAGAGACAAATATCATATGATGTCATTTACACGTGGAATATAAAATATGATCCAAATGAATTTATTTACAGAACAGAAAGACTCAGAGACATAGAGAACAGATTTGTGGTTGCCAAGGGGGAGGGGGTGTGAGAGGAAAGTACTGGGGATTGGGATAGCAGATGCAAACATATATAAGATGGATAAACAAGGTCCTACCGTATAGCACAAGGAACTATAGTCAATATACTATAATACACCATAATGGAAAAGAATGTGAAAAAATGTGTGTATATATATATATGTGTGTGTACATGTGTATATGTATAAATGAATCACTTTGCTGTAAGGTAGAAATTAACGCAACACTGTAAATCAACTATAGTTCAATAAAAAAGAAAGAGTGAAAAATGCAAGTTTTTATATGTAGCACCACTTTTATACTATTCTATCTTTGGTATACGAGGGAGGGGACTAAAAGACTATCTTTATATTTGCTTGCTTGTCCACATATAAACTAAGAATAGTAGTGAGAGGAGATCTTGGCAGATGAGGAGTTGGGGGGCAAAGATTAGCAAAAGGCTTTCACCGTCTATCCTTTGTACTTTCAGGCTTTTGAACCACATAAACCTATCCAAAAGCTCAATTTAAAAAGAAATAAACAATGAACAGAAAACGGTAAAATAAAAACAAACAAAAAAGAATCTATGTTTTTCTTCCTGCTTGCCTGTTTATGAACACCAGAGGCAACTTTCCAGTATTTAGGACTTTTTCTCTGTCAAATATGATAACAATGTGCCCCAGGTATAAAAGGTATTGTCAATTGTGTGTGTGTGTGTGTGTGTGTGTGTGTGTGTGAGTATGAGAGAGAGAGTCTAAATTTGTTTTCTTCCAGGAAATCAAATCCCAATGCATTTATATAAGCATGGTGTAGTCTCCCCTGTTGCTCTATGCAGATCCCTTTGGGATCCCTTCTATATTGTGACAGCCCCCACCATTCCCAACTGCTGTGTGCTCTGCCTATAATGGTCTGCACCTGTGACACTCTTTGGAGACCTGCCCTTGGCCTGTTCCAGCTACTTTGCTCTCTTGTGCAGAGAGCAAGAAATGAGTGGAAATCTACTTCCCCTGGGGCAGACTTAACCAATGATTTACCAGCGTGGGAGTGTGAAATCCTAGCTCCTTGTCTCAGATCTGAATAGACTTGAAGGTATAATTTATGTTCTAGCGCTTCCCACAAGATTAGGATGAGGCTAGGACTTCACTGGAAATTGTTTCCTTGGCTTCTTTCCCTTCCAGGTTCTAGTTCTCCCACTACTTGACTCGTTTTTTCTAGGAATACTTTTTTCATAAGTCATTTGTATGTGAATCCATGTCTCAGGATCCCTTTCTGAAGAACATGACCAAAGACATGAGTTGTTTGATTTGGAGTGGCTGTAACATGACACCAAAATTTTTTCCCCAGAAGATAGATTTGAGAAGTTGAGGAATCATTATTATAAATTCCAATCTCACCTTTGATACACTGCAAATACTCTAGGTGATACCTCATTATGCAATTATTTTATGATGTATAATAATTTAAATAACTTGCTTCTATGAGCCAATGGGTTTCAACACACACCTAATCATACTACCAATTTAATGCAGAAGTCCTGCCCTTAGGGTCTGGTATTTTAAAAGACTGTAGATGGAATTTGTAGTGCTCCAGGTAGACCAACAGGGAGGTAACAAAAGAAAAAATCTCCCACACCGTCTTGGGTTATCTGCTAACATCCTGAAGCATGAGATCTTATTACTCCTATCATTATTTTTGCCTGCCTACCTAAGGATGTCAAGAAAGCTCAAAGTAGAACATAGCTAATTTAATAGCTGCATGTTTGCATTTCTCCCTGTAAAAGCTTGTTTTCTCAAATATAACACATCTTTGCTCTTACAAAAGAACCAGTTTCCTGGGCAACATTTTCTATTTCTTCCTTCCCCATAAACACCACCTTGCTATCTGGAATTTTCCTACATGTAAGGGCTTTTGTCAAATGCTTGATTCTTTTAAGAAGTACATCCATAGTACAGCAAACGTCAGAGAAAACACCCTTGTCCTTTACAGGCTTCCAGTCTGAAATGAGAAGGATCAACATCTACACGAGAAACCAGCAAACAGCAACCTCCAGGCCAAACCTAGCCTACTGCCTGTTTTTGTATCAAGCCATGAGCTCAGAATAATCTATACATTTTAAAATCATTGAAAAAATTAAAAAGAAGAATATACATTTTTGACAAAATTATGTGAAATTCGGATTTCAGTGTTCATAAATAAAGTTTTGTTGGAACGTTGCGTCACTCACTCGTTTACATATTTTCTATGGTGGCTTTCGGCGTAGGAGCTGTGACAGAGACAGTGTGAACCTCTGTGGTCCGCAAAATAGTGCTTTAGCCTGGGAATCTGTAAATATGTGACTTGACATGACAAAAAGACTTTGCAAATATGATTAAGGTTACAAACTTTTTTAAAAAAAATCAAAGTATAATTGATGTATATTTTATATGTTATAGGTGTACAATATAGTGATTCATAATTTTTAAAAGTTAGATTCCATTTATATCTAACTTTGAAAAATATTGGCTATATTTCCTGTGCTGTACAAGTGTAGCTTATTTTTTTTAACATTATTTATTTATTTTTGGCCGCGCTAGGTCTTCATTGCTTTGCAGGGGCTTCCTCTAGTTGCGGTGAGCGGGGGCTACTCTTGATTGCAGTGCATGGGCTTCTCATTGTGGTGGTTTCTCTTGCTGCAGAGCACAGACTCTAGGTGTGTGAGCTTCAGCAGTTGCAGCACATGGGGTCAGTAGTTGGGGCTCACAGACTTAGCTGCTCTACAGTGTGCACAATTTTCCCAGAACCAGGGATCAAACTCATGTCTCCTGCACTGGCAGGCTGATTCTTATTCACTGCACCACCAGGGAAGTCCCTTTGTAGCTTATTTTACACATTATAGTTTGCATTTCTCAACCTCCTCCCCCTATTTCTCAATCTCCTCCCCCTATCTCATCCCTCCACCTTCCCTCTCCACACAGGTAACCTCTAGTTTGTTCTGCATATCTGTGAGTCTGCTTCTTTTCTGTTATATTCATTAGTTTGTTGTATGTGTTACATATAAATGATATCATACAATGTTTGTCTTTCTCTGTCTGACTAATGTTGAATGAAATAAGGTTACAGACCTTAAGGTGAGGAGATTACCCTAGATTATCTAAGTAGGTCTGATCTAATCACATGAGCTCTTAAAAGCAGAGAATTCTCTCCAGTTGGAGTCAGAGAGATATGACAGAAGGGAAACTCAGAGAGATTTGGAGTATGTGAAGGATTTGAGGTGTTGTTGCTGGTTTGAAGATGAAGGGGACAACATGGTAAGAACCGTAGGTTGTGTTAAGGAGCTGAGAGAAGCTGACAGCCAACAAGGAAGTGGGGCATCTAGCTACATTGGATTGGGTTCTGCCAGCCACCTGAATAAACTGAGAAGCAGCTTCTGCCCTCAGAGTCTCCAGGAAAGTGGCTCAGCCAACACTTTGACTTCTGTCTTTTGAGACACTAATCTGCTGAGCCGATCATTCAACCAAAGAACCAAGAGGTTATAAAAAATCTTAAAATAATATTGTTGTGTAAAAATTGTCTAAATCCTAATTATGTTGAGTTGGTTCACAGTGCTTTTCAGGTCTACCATATCCTTCTACTTCTCTGCATATGTGGTCTATTAATTTTTGAGAGTTTGATATGAAACACCAACTAAAAATATTAATTTATCTACTTAATAATTGTAATATATAGTAGAACTATATATAACTTTCTGTATTTTCCAAGTCTCCTATAAATGTATTATACTTTCATAATTTAAATATATATGTATATATATATAAAACATATAACCCTGTAAAAAATCTTAAAAGAACTATAAGGTTATAAATGAGTATTAAATTTAAGCTGCTAAATTTTGATAAAGTAATTGGATTAGGCCCAAGATGGAGTCACTTATGCTAAGCCTCGTATCAGTAAATCACACTAACTTAACTAAGTTTCCATGGTTCACTTTCCTGGAAAAGGAAGGCTTAGGTCAGCCAATCAGTGCTTGCCTGCTCCACACAAGATACTAGACCTGGTCCAAGACTTCCCTTTGCACCATATGACCAATCAGCAAATGTCTAGTATGACTTCCTTGTCCCTGCTCACTTTGGTCCATAAAAATCTCTCACCTTATTCAGCTCTGCAGAGTTCCTTTCTATCTGCTAGCTTGAATATTGCCTACTTTATGAATCACTGAATAAAAGTCTACTAGATCAGAAGATGGGCTCAATAAAGGACAGAAATGGTATGGACCTAACAGAAGCAGAAGATATTAAGAAGAGGTGGCAAGAACACACAGAAGAACTGTACAAAAAAGATCTTCACAACCAAGATAATCACGATGGTGTGATCCCTCACCCAGAGCCAGACATCCTGGAATGTGAAGTCAAGTGGGCCTTAGGAAGGATGGCTACAACCAAAGCTAGTGGAGGTGATGGAATTCCAGTGGACCTATTTCAAATCCTGAAAGATGATGCTGTGAAAGTGCTGCACTCCATATGCCAGCAAATTTGGAAAACTCAGCAGTGGCCACAGGACTGGAAAAGGTCAGTTTTCATTCCAATCTCAAAGAAAGGCAATGCCAAAGAATGCTCAAACTACTGCACAATTGCACTCATCTCACACGTTGGTAAAGTAATGCTCAACATTCTCCAAGTCAGGCTTCAGCAATACGTGAACCATGAACTTCCAGATGTTCAAGCTGGTTTTAGAAAAGGCAGAGGAACCAGAGATCAAATTGCCAACATCCACTGGATCATTGAAAAAGCCAGAGAGTTCCAGAAAAACATCTCTTTCTGCTTTATTGACTATGCCAAAGCCTTTGACTGTGTGGATAACAATAAACTGTGGAAAATTCTGAGAGAGATGGGAATACCAGACCACCTGACCTGCCTCTTGAGAAACCTATATGCAGGCCAGGAAGCAACAGCTAGAACTGGACATGGAACAACAGACTGGTTCCAAATAGGAAAAGGAGTACGTCAAGGCTGTATATTGTCACCCCGCTTATTTAACTTATATGCAGAGTACATCATGAGAAACGCTAGGCTGGAAGAAGCACAAGCTGGGATCAAGATTGCCGGGGAAATAGCAAGAACCTCAGATATGCAGGTGACACCATCCTTATGGCAGAAAGTGAAGAAGAACTAAAAAGCCTCTTAATGAAAGTGAAAGAGGAGAGTGAAAAAGTTGGCTTAAAGCTCAACATTCAGAAAACGAAGATCATGGCATCTGGCCCCATCACTTCATGGGAAATAGATGGGGAAACAGTGGAAACAGTATCAGACTTTATTTTTGGGGGCTCCAAAATCACTGCAGATGGTGACTGCAGCCATGAAATTAAAAGACGCTTACTCCTTGGAAGGAAAGTTATGACCAACCTAAATAGCATATTGAAAAGCAGAAAAACATTACTTTGCCAACAAAGGTCCGTCTAGTCAAGGCTATGGTTTTTCCTGTGGTCATGTATGGATGTGAGAGTTGGACTGTGAAGAAAGCTGAGCACCGAAGAATTGATGCTTTTGTACTGTGGTGTTGGAGAAGACTCTTGAGAGTCCCTTGGACTGCAAGGAGATCCAACCAGTCCATTCTGAAGGAGATCAGCCCTGGGATTTCTTTGGAGGGAATGATGCTGAAGCTGAAACTCCAGTACTTTGGCCACCTGATGCGAAGAGTTGACTCATTGGAAAAGACTCTGATGCTGGGAGGGATTGGGGTCAGAAGGAGAAAGGGACGACAAAGGATGAGATGGCTGGATGGCATCTCTGACTCGATGGACGTGAGTCTGAGTGAACTCCGGGAGTTGGTGATGGACAGGGAGGCCTGGCCTGCTGTGATTCATGGGGTCGCAAAGAGTTGGACATGACTGAGCGAGTGAACTGAACTGAGATCAGAACATTTCTGGGGAAAATTTTCTTGTAACAGTTTGAAGCAATTTGTTACAGGGGAAATAGGAAACTAATACATCCTCAAAGCTTAACATATTTACTATCTGGACCTTTCCAGATAAAGTTTGCCAAACCTTGATCTGAAACCTTGCTCTCCAAATTGCGGGTACTCAGACCAGCAGCATTGGTATCACCTCTAGAGCTTAATAGAACTGCAGAATCTCTTAATTAACCAGATGGAAGGGAGTTTTTCACAACATATATCAAATCACCACAATGTGCATTTTAAGTATCTTACAATTTTACGTGTCAATTATCTTCTATAAGAGTGAAATTAAGGCAAATAAAGATTAAACAAAAAAACCTCAGTACCCATATGATACGTGCCCATTGTGTGAGTTCATTCAAATTTTTTTTTTTAAATAGGAATACAGAATTCATTGAGCCGTACTGAATTAGGATCTGCATTCTAACAAGATCCCTAAGGGATTCTTTGCACATTCAAATCTGAGAAGCACTGGTCTAGATTTCATTTTGCTGTTGTCTTAGCTGTTGCCAAGATTGCCTTAGCCGTCTTCGTCTGGATGGAGAGTTAAGCAGAGATGTACACAGAAATAATGTTAGTGAAAAGCTGGAAGCTGGACTTAGCTGGATATTTTATAGTTACTGCAGTCACAGCATCGTCATCTTCATCCTTGGCATTATCATCACCACATTCATCAGGCCAAAGCAGCATTGAGAACCAATTTCTGGCACCTGCACTGCAATTATAGCCTATATTACTTGACTCTTTCAATTCCCCAGAAAGTCACTTTATTATTAGTTCCTTTGTTGTTGTTGTCTAGTTGCTAAGTCATGTCCAATTATTAATAGTTCCTTAGGGCCCCTGTAACAAATCACCATAACTGGATAGCTTAAAATAACAGAAATGTATTCTGACAGGTTTGTAAGCCAGAAGTCAGAAATCAACATGTTGGCAGGATTGGTTCCTCCTGGAGGCTCTAAGGAAGAATCTGTTCCATGCCTCTCTCCTAGTTTCTGGCAACTTGGTGTTTCCTTGACATACATAACTCTAATCCCTGCCCCCACCTTCAGATCATCTTGTCCTCTGTGTCTCCAATCTCCCTCTGCCTATCTCTTATAAAGTGAAAGTGAAAGTGAAGTCACTCAGTCATGTCCGACCCTTAGTGACCCCACGGACTGCAGCCTACCAGGCTCCTCCATCCATGGGATTCTCCAGGCCAGAGTACTGGAGTGGGGTGCCGTTGCCTTCTCTTATAAGAACACCTGTTATTGGATTTAGGGCCCACTCTGAATCTAGGATGACCTCATCTCAAGACTCTTAATTACATCTGCAAAGACTCTTTTTCTAAATAAGGTCACATTCACAGGATCCCAGGAGTTGGAGTAGGGGATTTTGGATGGGGACATATCTTTTCAGTGACCACCATTCAACCCACTACAACCACTTGTTGTTGTTTAGTCGCTCAGTCATGTCTGACTCTTTGCAACCCCATGGACTATCCTCTGTCCTCTGCCCATGGGTTTTCCCAGACAAGAACACTGGAGTGGGTTGCCAACATCCTCCTCCAAGGGGTCTTCCCAACCCAAGGGTTGAACCCACATCTCCTGCACTGCCGGTGAATTCTTTACCACTGAGCCACTGGGGAAGCCGACTGCAATCACTGTAAGTTGGTTAGTCAAAGCAAAGATGACTCACCACAGTGAGGATGAACCCATCCTTACTGAGTCTTAATGAAATGTCCCAAAAGGGGAAAATGAACAGAAGTTAGTCAAAGGTTTTTAAGGCATGGAGTGGGTGATTTTATTTTATTTTACTTTATTTTATTTATTTATTTATTTTTAGTGGGTGATTTTAAGAGGAGTCTTGCAAAGCAGAGTATAGGTTGAGATTGGGTAGAGTTTGAAAGTGAAAGTGTTAGTTGCTCAGTCATGCCCGACTCTTTGCAACCCCAGGGACAGTAGCCCACCAGGCTCCTCTGTCCATGGAATTCTCCAGGCGAGAATACTGGAGTGGGTTGCATTTTTCTACTCCAGGGCATCTTCCCAACCCAGCAATCAAGCCTGGGTCTCCTGCATTGCAGGCAGATTCTTTAGCAACTGAGCCACTCCCTGGGCAGAGTTTATGACATAATAAATTTGGATTGGAGAACATAGGGAGGAAAGCCTTGATGATCAAGCTTGTCATTTAACAGCCTAAGTTTCCACAGTCATAAACTTCTTCCAGGCCTCAGACCTATCTTCTATATAATGAAAGCCTGCTGGAAAGGTAGATGAAGCTCTTTCAGTTATTTATACCTCAACAGTGTTGAGTTTATCTGATAGCTTTCAGAGAGTTCACTTTGATAGGGTAAAATGAACTTGAACCATGATTCAGGCTAAAGGAGAAGGAAACCTCATAAATAGCCAGATCCTTTATTTGGTTATCCAGACAAGCTACCTCTTTCCCTTCAGTAAAGCAAAATTCTAATCTCTCAGTATTCAGGGGGCACTGATCATATGTTAGATGTAACTGGGGAGAAAATGTATGTTCTATTCACTTATGTATAGGTACCACTTGAAAAATAGAATTAACTTGTTTTACATATTTATTATCCTTTTTCTTCTACTGGAACATATTCTTCTTTCGTAAGGGACTTCTGTCTTGTTTATCATTCCAATCTGAGAACTCTTTCCTGATGCAAATAAAGTGCTTGATAAATATTTGTAAGAGAGATGAAAATAGGCTATAGCTATTCGAACAAACACATTAAAATACTATAGGATATATATGGACAAAGGAGTCAGGCAGAAAATGTCGCCTGCTTGCTTATATCTTGAAAGTCAAATAAGTCAGTTTCTAGTTAAGATATCTTCAAATCCCACTGATTATGATAGTAGAGATGTTTTAGAAGAGAAAGGTGGTAATAGACTTTTGAAATAGAAATACATAATTTGGTTCTTATTCTATTCTTAAAAGATTTAAGGTAAGGTGAACTGAAACTGCATCTGAACTGCAGGATGAAAATAAAGCTCTGAAATCAAATCAGAACATATAGAACCCAAACTGCTTTTCATAACAAAAGTGGAAGCCAGTCTGTAGGATCCTCTTTAAAGTAGCTAGTATACGTTAAGGCAGAGGAAATTATTATAATGATTGATTTTAATTTAGTACAAGTCTGTCTTTAATAAATGAAGTATTTTCTCTTACAAGAAATCTAAAATATCCTGGAGAGGTTGTCAAGAGAGGAGAGAGTTAAACTTTGCCAGAAAACAGAGAATGATGTTCTTATGGGGAATTCTGAAGAGTATTAAAATTGACTAATTCATTAGAAGAGACTTTTGTGAGCTTATTACAAGTTCTTCATTATTGCAGGTCTTCCAAAAGAGCTTAAAGGGCTTTTTAAAGCAAAATGAAGAGTACATCTTGCCTTGATGTTTCTTAAATATCTAACTTTTGGAAAATAGAATAAGTAGATATAAAAGCCATACATATTTTCAGCTTCTCCAATGATTTTAAATGTTATTTTCTATGATTCAGATAGTTCAGCAATTTGTTCATTGCTATTTCACTTTGCTCTATAAAATCTTTTGTCTCATACACAAAATGCTTACATTAATCTGTGCAACTATGTTTTGTTAACTTCTTTTTTTCCTCCAGTTTTGAGATATAAATGACATAATTGATATAATTGATATAACTTGACAGACAACACGTATAAGTTTAATGCATACAGTATATTAATTTGATTTAATATACCATGAAGTGATTATCACAATAAGTTTAGTGAATTCCCACCATCTCATATAGGTACAATTTCTTTCTTATGATGAGAACTCTTAGGATTTACTCTCCTAACTTCCATATATAACATACAGCTGTGCTAATTATATTTACTATGTTGCACATTACATCCCTAGTACTTAGTAATCTTAAAACTGAAAATTTGTACCTTTTGACTACTTTCATCTAATTCCCCCTCCCCCACCTCAGTTTATTAACTTTTAACATACTCCAAGTTGGAGGGGCATTTGGAGGGAAATGGATACATGTATATATGTATGGCTGAGTCCCTTTGCTGTCCACCTAAAACTATCACAACATTGTTAGTTGGCTATAACCCAATACAAAATTAAAAGTTTAAATGTAAAAAAATGCAATTCAATCCTTCTCTGATATTAGCACCATCATAATTCCCTCATTCTTAACAGGACCAAGGTTCATTGTAACACTACATAAATGAAAAAAAAAAAAGTAGATCTTCTTTCTCTTCACTGATTAGTTGTTGTTAGGTCAGTTCCCCAGGGGTCTGATGCACATAAGGCTATTTGAAAAATCTGCCTTGAAAAGATGCTCAACATCTTTCATTAGTAGAGAAATGCAAATCAAAACTACAATGAGGTATCACCTCACATCAGTCAGAATAGACAGAATCAAAAAGTCTACAAATAATAAATGCTAGAGAGGGTGTGGAGAAAAAGGAACCCTCCTAAGCCATTGGTGGGGATGTAAATTGGTAAAATCACTATGGAGAACAGTACGGCATTTCTTTAAAAAATTAAAAATACAGCTACCATATGATCCAGCAATCCCACTCCTGAACATATATCCAGAAAAGTTAAGAACTCTAAATTGAAAAAAATGCATGCACCCCAATGTTCATGGACCTCCCTGGTGGCTCAGCTGGTAAAGAATTCCCCTGCAATGTGGGAGACCTGGGTTCAATCCCTGGGTTAGGAAGATCCCCTGGAGAAGGGAACAGCTACCTACTCCAGTATTCTGGCCTGGAAAATTCCATGAACTGTATAGTCCATGGGGTCGCAAAGAGTCAAACACAACTGAGCGACTTTCACTTTCCAATCCTCATGGCAGTACTACTCCCGACTGCCAAGACATAGAACAACCTAAATGTCCATCAAGAGGTGAATGTATAAAGAAGATGCAGTGATATGCATACCATATTATTATAATTTCCATTATATATAATATATATTATGTGCTAAAATATATAATATATATTGTAATATATATAATGGAATATTATATATTATACATAATGGAATATTATTCAGGCATAAAAAGAATGAAATAATGCCATTTGTAACAACTTGGATCGACTTAGAGATTATCATACTCAATTAAGTCAGACACAGAAAGACAAATATATATCACTTATAGGTAAAATCTAAAAAAAAAATACAAATGAACTTATTTACAAAACAGAAACAAACTCACAGACTTAGAAAACAAACTTACGGTTACCGAGGGGAAAGATGAGGAGAAGGGATAAATTAAGAATTTGGGAGTAACATATACGCAGTACTATATATAAACTAGATAAACACCAAGGACCTACTGTATAGCACGGGGAACTATACTCATTATTTTATAATAATCTATATGGGAAAAGAATCAGAAAAAAATATGCAATATAGCTGAATCACTTTACTATACACTTGAAACTAACACAATGTTGTAAATCAACTATACTTCAATAAAAAATAGATTTTAAAAAAAGAGGTATCTTAAAGAAAAAAGAAAACTTGTCTTACGTTTAAACCTTGCATCTTCTCTTTAAAAGTTTTCAATTTATATACCCCCAAATGATTTACATTCTCCATCTAGTCACTGTTAAGAAAAATTATACAAAACTTGGAGACAAATCAAAAAGGGAGGCACCTCATCCTTTCACTATATTAATAGTACGGAGAAGAAAGCTAACCCAAGGATTATCTAGGGAAATGTACTTTTCTCACTTTATCAGTGATTGAAAGTCAAAGACTTCATAAAGTTATACAAAAACTTAAAGAATTTTGTCCAGGAGAGATGCAAATGATTTTTGTCCAACAGAAAAAAATAATTTTGCCGTGAAGGAGAGGTTTGTATCTAACACAGCCATTTTAACCTAACTTTCCTTTTGTTAAGTTACCTATATACACTGAGCTCTTCACATATTCTTCAAACTGGTCTTTTAAATGTCTTTAATTTATTTTTTAGTTGGTGGAAATTTGATTTACAGTTTTTTAATGTAAATCTATTTATTTTAATTGGAGGTTAATTACTTTACAATATTGTATTGGTTTTGCCATACATCAACATGAATCCGCCACAGGTATACACGTGTTCCCCATCCTGAACCCCTCTCCCTCCTCCTGCCCCGTTTTGTGTTGGGTTTTGCTGTACATCAATGCAAATCAGTCATAATTATATGTATGTGATGTGCTTTGCTTAGTTGCTGAGTAGTGTCCAACTCTTTGAAACGCTATGGACTGTAGCCCACCAGGCTCCTCTGTCCATGGCGATTCTACAGGCAAGAATACTGGAGTGGGTTGCCATGCCCTCATCCAGGGGATCTTCCCAACCCAGGGATCAAATCCAGGTCTCCCGCATTGCAAGCAGATTCTTCACCATCTGAGCCACAAGGGAAACCCAAGAATACTGGAGTAGGTAGTCTATAGATTCTTCACCATCTGAGCCACAAGGGAAACCCAAGAATACTGGAGTAGGTAGTCTATCTCTTCTCTGGGGATCTTCCTGACCCAGGAATCAAACCAGGGTCTCCTGAATTATGGCCATTGCAGATGGATTCTTTACCAGCTAAGCTACCAGGGAAGCCCAATTATATATATATTTTAAAATGGATATATATATATCTACTTGCTCCTGAGCCTCTCTCCCCTCCCCCTTCCCACCCCTTTAGGTCATCACAGAGCACTAGGCTGGGCTTCCAGTGTTATTTAGCAACTTCCCACTATCTATTTTATATATGATAGTGTATATATATATCAATACTACTTTCTCAATTCGTCCCACCTTACCCCTCCCCTTGCTGTGTCCACAAATTCATTCTCTAGTAGGTTCATCATTACTATTTTCCTAGATTCCATATATATGCATTAATATGCAATACTTTTTCTGACTTACTTCACTCTGTATAAGAGGTTCTAGGTTCATCCACCTCACTAAAACTTACTCAAATTCATTCATTTTTTCTGGCTGAGTAATATTTCATTGCATAAAGGAACCACAACTTCTTTATCCATTCATCTGTCAATGGACATTAGGTTTCGTCCATGTCCTGACTATTGAAAATACTGCTGCAATGAACACTGGGGTATATGTGCTTTTAAAATTGTGATTTTCTCAGGGTATATACTCAGTAGTAGAATTGCTGGGTCATATGGTAGATATATGCCAAGTTTTTTTTAAGGAATCTCCAAAGTGTTTTCCATAATGGCTGTATCAGTTTACATTCCCACCAACAGTGCAGGAGGGTTCCCTTTTCTTCACATCCTCTCCAGCATTTATTGTTTGTAGACTTTTTGATGATGGCCATTCTGACTGGTGTGAAGTGATACCTTATTGTACTTTTGATTTGCATTTCTCTAATAATGAGCAACATTGAGCATCTTTTCATGTGTTTACTGGCTGTCCAAACCAGTTTTAATAGCCTATTGGTCCCTGCATTAACTGAGTTGAATAAAATATTTGGCATATGTTCCTTTAACATATGTATAAGAATCATGATATGATCTTTTTTGAAAATGATACCTTAGTGTCTCTTAACACCTCACACCTCCACCTACAGGCAAGTAGGTTCTGGGCTACTCCTGTGGGAATATAAACCAAAATAAAAATGACTGAGGTTAAGAAAAACATATATTCAATCTTTGAAGAGGAAAAAAATAATCAATCACCGTAGAAACCAAAGTGGTAATGACTTTTATTTGGCCCTTATTCTCTTCTCTTTGTTGGGAAAATGGAAGCTCTGGGTTCAAGCGCTAAGAGAGGGCAAGAGGATGCATTGCTTGCAAACTAGAGGTACTTGGTTCTTGGATTTGATTACAAATCTTTTCTCCGCTCATTGAAATTCCTAGGATCCTTTGGCTGACATACTGAGAACACTTCATTTCCTTTTTAGTTGTTAAAAAATAATTATCATTCAATTTCCTGAGGTACAACGCTTATCTTCTTGCCTATCCCTGTTTTCAAAGGTCACTTGCATCATATTTCAGGTTTGAGTAACATTTGGTTATTACCCACCAGAGTTGGTCAAGTGGGGATAAGCCATATCCCCTCCCTTCAAGGAAGTCACAGTCTCAGAAAGAGAGGACAAAGGAGCAGAGGGCACCCAGGTCCGTGGAGGACAGAGAGACAGTCTGGAAGGGTCTACAAAGATCTGCCTATGAATAAGTGAGAAAAGTCTGAAGTGAGAAAAGAGGGTAAGGGGTTCCACCTTAAGGAGTGTTCCACCTTACGGCATAAAGACAGTGGGCTGAAGACCAGCTGGACTTGAAGTTATTTTTCTAGGAAATGAATCACGAACCTGTGGATTAGGTACCCTAACTTTAGAAACTAGGTAAGAGCACTTAAGTCTTATACCATTTAATCATTTAGCAAACATTTTCTAGGAACCAAATATGTTTTCAGTTTGAGTGTTTCTTTTTGCTGTGCCGCCTAGCCTGTGGGATTTTAGTACCCTGAACAAGGACCAAACCCACACCGCCTGCAGTGGAAGCACAGAGTCTTAACCACTGGATGGTTGAGGACGTCCCTGTGTTATTTTTAATTTTTTCAGTTAGTGAGGACTAATAACACATTAAAAAAAAATAATAACATACTCTTAAGTGGCCTTACGTGCTAAATTCTGGCCTTGAACCAAACTCCAGGGACATACAGGTAAGACAGCAGCTTTGCAGAGGAGACAAAAGCCAGGCCTCTGACATGAAGGGAAGAGAAAGCCTGGGATTCAGTCTGGGGCAAGAAATGTCCCCTCAAGATACAAATGTGAGCCCGTGTATCAATGTTATATCCCCACGCTTCCTTCTGTCATACAAGCCCTTAGGCTTTTCATGAGTGACTTCCTCCTGCTATTGCCATGAGGTTCATTTTAATGAAACTATTTGTTTTGATGTAAAGAAAATTAAAGATACCAAGGGAACATTTCATGCAAAGATGGGCACCATAAAGGGCAGAAATGGTATGGACCTAACAGAAGCAGAAGATATTAAGAAGAGGTGGCAAGAACACACAGAACTGTGCAAAAAAGATCTTCACAACCAAGATAATCACGATGGTGTGATCACTCACCTAGAGCCAGACATCCTGGAATGTGAAGTCAAGTGGGCCTTAGAAAGGATGGCTACAACCAAAGCTAGTGGAGGTGATGGAATTCCAGTGGACCTATTTCAAATCCTGAAAGATGATGCTGTGAAAGTGCTGCACTCCATATGCCAGCAAATTTGGAAAACTCAGCAGTGGCCACAGGACTGGAAAAGGTCAGTTTTCATTCCAATCTCAAAGAAAGGCAATGCCAAAGAATGCTCAAACTACCGCACAATTGCATTCATCTCACACGCTGGTAGAGTAATGCTCAATTCTCCAAGTCAGGCTTCAGCAATACGTGAACTATGAACTTCCAGATGTTCAAGCTGGTTTTAGAAAAGACAGAGGAACCAGAGATCAAATTGCCAACATCCACCGGATCATGGAAAAAGCAAGAGAGTTCCAGAAAAACATCTCTTTCTGCTTTATTGACTATGCCAAAGCCTTTGACTGTGTGGATCACAATAAACTGTGGAAAATTCTGAAAGAGATGGGAATACCAGACCACCTGACCTGCCTCTTGAGAAACCTATATGCAGGTCAGGAAGCAACAGTTAGAACTAGACATGGACCAACAGACTGGTTCCAAATAGGAAAAGGAGTACGTCAAGGCTGTATATTGTCACCCTGCTTATTGAACTTCTATGCAGAGTACATCATGAGAAATGCTAGTCTGGAAGAAGCACAAGCTGGGATCAAGATTGCCAGGAGAAATATCAATAACCTCAGATATACAGATGACACCACCCTTATGGCAGAAAGTGAAGAGGAACTAAAGAGCCTCTTGATGAAAGTGAAAGACGAGAGTGAAAACATTGGCTTAAAGCTCAACATTCAGAAAACGAAGATCATGGACAGGGGAGCCTGGTGGGTGACAGTCCATAGGGACACAAACAGTCGGACATGACTGAGTGACTAACACTTTCACAGTCATTGGATTAGGATCCACCCTAATGACTTCATTTTAGTTTAATTAACTCTGTAAACACTTCATGTCCAAATAAGGTCATATTATAAGGTATTCGGGGGTTATGACTCCAACATACCTTTTTTTTTGCTGAGAGCGGGATACAATTCAATGTCTAACAGTACTTGACATATTGACTGAGCTGATTATTCTCTGCTTGCCCCCATTTTCCACTTCTTGGGCTTGCTTTGTGCCCAGAGAGAGTGACCTCTACAAATAACATCAATGGCCCCTCTCCATCTGGCTTCCAGTTGGGTTGAGCCAATAGGAGACACTGGCAGAAAAGGGGAAGAAATTTGGTATTCATTTGCTCCATCTCTGCCCCTCGGCATTCCAGACTGAGGATTAGAAACTGTTTCCCCACTGTTACTAGTGCCTGGAAACCCCAATATCTCATTTTGATCTTCTCAACCCTATCCACACCTCTACATATTCAGTCACTCAGTCATGTCTGACTCTTTTCGACCCCATGGACTGTAGCCCGCCAGGCTCCTCTGTGCATGGGATTCTCCAGGCAAGAATACTGGAGAGGGTAGCCATTCCCTTCTCCAGGGGATCCTCCCAACCCAGGAATCGAACCCCAGTCTACTGCATTGCAGGCAGATTCTTTACCATCTGAGCTACCAGGAAAGCCCATGTACACCTCTGTAAGTAGTCAATTAAATCCTTTGATAAAGCATGAATTTCCTTTCAGGACCCTGGCTAATACTTAGACATACAACATATTTTACATAGTTGATATACTGTTTGTTAGGAAAAATATCCAAAATTGGAAATAAGGCAAAGGGGAGGAGACATGTCCTTTCAATGTCACATTGGGAGCACCGTATGACAAAATAATTTAATTATCTAGGAGAACATACCTGTGTTTGACTTTACTATTTAATTAGAGCTCAAACACTGGGAAGTTATATGTTAACTTGGAGATTATTTTTGTCTGGTAAAAAGATAACTTCAAAGGTTATAGTTTTATTGCCCTGTGAGTTATTTAATCAGTTGTGTATTGTATATAACCCTTATTCTAACATTCTTTTTTTATTAAGATCGATAGATACACTATTTTTTTTTGAATTACAATAATGTGTTTTATTTAACCCAGAACATCCAAAATTTTCACTTCAACATACAATCAACATAAGAATAGCTGATAGCTACTGTACATTCTCTTTTTTTGAACTAAATCTTTAAAATTTGGTGCATTTTTTCTCTTTTATTTTTTAAACTATGAAGGTATGGTACCACATTTACAGGAGATTTGGAAAATACAGAACAAAATTACGTATAGTTCCACTATATATTACAATCATTTTTAAGTAAATAAATTAAGATTTTTAGTTGGAGTTTCAATATCAAACTCTCAAAAATTCATAGAATGAATATACAGAAAAGTAGTTGGGTCTCCTGCATTGCAGGTAGATTCCTTACCGCCTGAGCCACCAGGGAAGCCCACAACACTTTCAATATCAAACTCTCAAAAATTAGTAGAACTAATAGACAGAAAAGTAGAAGGATATAGTAGACCTGAAAAGCACTATGAACCAATTCAACATAATTAAGATTTATGAAATTTTCACACAACAGTAGGATACAAATTCTATTAAAGTTCCCATAGACTATAAACTGGGAAATACTAGAATGTACCCAGGGACATAAAACAAGGTGCAAAAATTTCATGGTCTAAAAGTGTTGAAATCATACAGAGTCTGTTCTCTTATCACTGTGGAATTCTGTTAGAAATCAATATCAAAAGATATTTGAAAATAACCCACATAGTTTCAATAGCAATGTGACATTTATCAAGAGAGATCTTTGACTTAGCCATTGAAAGCCTCAATAAAGTTAGAAGACTGAAAAAAACCACAGAGGGTGATTGCAGAGAAGAAAGTATTTAAATGAGAAAGTCCATTTTTAAATGACAGGTGTATGTAAGAAGCCATAACAAGGAAAATTAGAAAATATCTGTAACAGAATAAAAATGAAAAGAGAATTTACCAAAATTCATTGCATGCAGCAGATGCTGCTCAATGTAACTAAATACAATGTGGAATCTTGAGTAAGGCATGAAAACAAATAATGGACACTAGCATAAACCTTTATGAAATTTGAACAAAATCTCTACTTTAGTGACTAATACTGATGCCCAGTCTGTTAGCTGCTCTTTGAACCAGCCTTAGAATCTCACTGATGCCCTCATGAATAAATCTGAAAAACTTTGATAAAATTTTATTCTATATTTATGTGAGTTTGTTACTTTTTTGAAAATTATGCTTTGACATGCTCCACACAGTTTTGCATTGTGTTTCTTAAACTTAACATGTCATCAGCTAATTTCACTCAACCATTACAAATGTTGGAGATTTAGGTTACTTCTCCTCTTCAGCTGTTATAAATAAGCTTTGCTGATGATATTCACTCTTAACTGTAGTTCACATGTAGGCAAATGTTTGTGGGAAGAAGAATGGTATACAGTTTGCACCAGGCTTTCACCTCCTATATTCAAGATGATCCTGCCCTCTTTTTCTTCCCTGTCCTGCTGTCATCTCATCACCCCATTGCAGCCAGGATGGAGGCCTTCTGGGATTTACAGCCAGTTTGGGGCATGGCCTGAGCACACTCCTTGTTAACAATAGTACCAGACATGTAGTGAATAGTTACTCTGTCCAGACACTCTGCTAAGTGTCTGATAAGCATTATCACTTCTGGTCCCCATGACTACCCATTAGTCAGGTCCTGTTGTTATCATCCTTTTCTCCCTGTGAAAAGGCTAAGTTGGGATTTAAACCCACGTCTGACCATAACTCATCTCACATGCTAGTAAAGTAATGCTTAAAATTCTCCAAGCCAGGCTTAAGTAATACGTGAACCATGAACTTCCAGATGTTCAGGCTGGTTTTAGAAAAGGCAGAGGAACCAGAGATCAAATTGCCAACATCTGCTGGATCATCAAAAAAATCAAGAGAGTTCCAGAAAAACATCTATTTCTGCTTTATTGACTATGCCAAAGCCTTTGCCTGTGTGGATCATAATAAACTGTGGAAAATTCTGAAAGAGATGAGAATACTAGACCACCTGACCTGCCTCTTGAGAAACCTGTATGCAGGTCAGGAAGCAACAGTTAGAACTGTACATGGAACAACAGACTGGTTCCAAATAGGAAAAGGAATACATCAAGGCTGTATATTGTCACCCTGCTTATTGAACTTACATGCAGAGTACATCATGAGAAACGCTGGGCTGGAGGAAGCACAAGCTGGAATCAAGACTGCCAGGAGAAATATCAATAACCTCAGATATGCAGATGACACCACCCTTATGGCAGAAAGTGAAGAAGAACTAAAAAGCCTCTTTGATGAAAGTGAAAGAGGAGAGTGAAAATGTTGGCTTAAAGCTCAACATTCAGAAAACTAAGATCATGGCATCTGGTCCCATCACTTCATGGCAAATAGATGGGGAAACAGTGGAAACAGTGTCAGACTTTATTTTGGGGGGCTCCAAAGTCACTACAGATGGTGATTGCAGCCATGAAATTAAAAGACGCTTACTCCTTGGAAGAAAAGTTATGACCAACCTAAATAGCATATTGAAAAGCAGAAAAACATTACTTTGCCAACAAAGGTCCGTCTAGTCAAGGCTATGGTTTTTCCAGTGGTCATGTATGGATGTGAGAGTTGGACTGTGAAGAAGGCTGAGCACCGAAGAATTGATGCGTTTGAACTGTGGTGTTGGAGAAGACTCTTGAGAGTCCCTTGGACTGCAAGGACATCCAACCAGTCCATTCTGAAGGAGATCAGTCCTGGGTGTTCATTGGAAGGACTGATGTTGAAGCTGAAACTCCAATACTTTGGCCACTTGATGCATAGAACTGACTCATTTGAAAAGACCTTGAAGCTGGGAAAGATTGAGGGCAGTAGGAGAAGGGGACTACAGAGGATACGATGGTTAGATGGCATCACCGACTCAATGGACATGGGTTTGGGTGGACTCCGGGAGATGGTGCTGGATAGGGAGGCCTGGCGTGCTGCAGTTCATGGGGTCTCAAAGAGTCAGACAGGACTGAGCGATTGAACTGAACTGAACTGACCATAAAGTCTGTGCTCTCAAGCACTGAGGTGGGAAATGACTGTGTATGTATTAAATACCTGAGTGAATGAATAAATGAATGGTCAAAACACTCCTGAAGGGACTTCCCTGGTGGTCCAGTGGCTAAAAATCTGCATTACAATTCAGGGGGCAGAGGGTTCGGGGAACTAAGGTCTCACATGCCACAGGACAACTCAGTCAAGGCGCCACAACTAAAGAGAGAAGCCCAGGAGATTCTGCCAGCTGCAAGTAAGACCTAATGAAGCCATTAATTAATTAATTAATATTAAAACAACAACAACAAACCAACAAACGAAAACCACACTCCTAAAAGGGCTCAACTGGAGGATGAGTGCAATGCTAGATCAGGAAGATCCCCTGGAGAAGGAGATGGCAACTCACTCCAGTATTCTTGCCTGGAGAATCCCATGGACAGAGGAGCCTGGTGGGCTACAGCCCACGAGATCACAAAAGGTCTGACACGACTGAGCGAGTAACACTTTCACGTACTCTGCTCACCTGCCTGCTAGTTGTTGACCATAAACAAAAAAGCACAGCCTAAAGGCTGAAGATTATGCTTTATTTGGTGCACTGGCTGAGGACTTAAGACCCAAAAGTAGCCTGTCAGATAGCTTGGAGACACTGCTCCAAAGAGGTAGGAGAGGAGTCAGGATATACAGGAGTTTTTGCAACAGAAACTGGGTACTGGGAACATTAAAAGATTACTGTTAATTAAAGAAAAAGCAAATATCTCAATGTAAGGAATGTACATTTTCTATGTATGGGAAAATGCATGAATCTGGGCTCATTGGAATCATTCCTTTGATATGCATCTCAGCTATCTGGGGCCAGTATCATTTTTCTCTCTTTTCTGAATCCCCTCAGGGTACACAATCCAGGTAGCTAAAGTGGCTGATGGCTTTAAAAAAAAAATATTTATTAGGGTATAATTGACTAACAATGTTGTGCTAACTTCAGGTGTACAACAACATGAATCTGTTATACAAATACATATATCCACTCTTTTTTAGATTCTTTTCCCATATAGGCCATTATGGAGTATTGAGTAGGGTTCCCTGTGCTATACAGTAGGTCCTTATTAGTTATCTATTATAGTAGTGTATATATGTCAATTCCAATCTTCCAATTTATCCCTCCCCTCCTCTTTGCCTCTGGTAACCATAAGTTTGTTTTCTACATCTGTGACTCTACCTCTGTTTTGTAAATAAGTTTACTTGTAGCCTTTTTTTAGATTCCACATATAAGTGATATCATATATTTGTCTTTGTCTGACTTCAGTCAGTATGAGAACCTCTAGGCCCACCCATGTTGCTCCAAATAGCATTATTTTGTACTTTTTTATGGCTGAGTAATATTCTTTTGTGGGGCTTACCAGATGGCTCAGTGGGTAAAGAATCTGCCTGCAATGCAAGAGACACAGGAGACTCGAGTTCAGTCCCTGGGTTGGGAAGATCCCTTGGAGGAGGGCATGGCAACCCACTCCAGTATTCTTGCCTGGTGAATCCCAGGGACAGAGGAGCCTGGCGGGCTATAGTCCATGGGGTTAGAAGAGTCAGAGACGACTGAAGAACTGAGCACACACACATATTCTGTTATGTTTATGTACTATATCTTCTTTATCCATTCCTCTGTGGGTGGACATTTAGGTTGCTTCTATGTCCTGGCTATTGTGACTAGTATTGCAATGAACATTTTCTCTAAGATCAGGAACAAGACAAGGATGTCTGGTCTTACCAGACTTAATGGTAAGTCTTAAGTGGTCTTACCACTTTTATTCAACACTTCTAAAGTCCTAACCATGGCTATCAGAGAAGAGAAAGAAAGAAAAAGAATCCAAATTGGAAATGAAGAAGTATTGTGACTGTTTGCAAATGACATGATAGTATACATAGAAAATCATAAAGATGCTTCTGGAGAGCTCATCAGTGAATTTGGTAAAGTTGCAGGATACAAAATGAATACACAGAAATCTCCTGCATTCCTATACACTACAATGAAAGATCAGAAAGAGAGATTAAGGAAACAATCCCATTTACCATTGCATCAAAAAGAATAAAATATAAACAAAAAGAATAAACCTACCTAAGGGGGCTGATGGCATGATGACCACAACATCCTTTGTTTACTGATTTGGCAGGCGACATTTTTCATACACATAGTTCAGGGGTTGGCAAACTTTTCTAAAGGGCCATACAATAAATATTTTAGATTTTGCAGGTCAAGTACAGCCTACATACTCTTTTTTTTTAACCTTTAAATCTTTTTTTTAACCTTTTAAAAATGTGAAAACCATTCAGTTCAATTCAATCGCTCAGTCGTATCCAGCTCTTTGCGACCCCATGAACCGCAGCACGCCAGGCCTCCCTGTCCCTTACCAACTCCCGGAATCCACCCAAACCCATGTCCATTGAGTCGGTGATGCCATCCAACCATCTCATCCTCTGTCATCCCCTTGTCCTGCCCTCAATCTTTCGCAGCATCAGGGTCTTTTCAAAGGAGTCAGTTCTTTGCATCAGGTAGCCAAAGTACTGGAGTTTCAGCTTCAACATCAGTCCTGCCAATGAACACCCAGGACTGATCTCCTTTAGGATGGACTGGTTGGATGTCCTTGCAGTCCAAGGGACTCTCAAGAGCCTTCTCCAACACCACAGTTCAAAAGCATCAATTCTTTGGTGCTCAGCTTTCTTTATAGTCCAACTCTCACATCCATACATGACCACTGTGACCTCTTTCTACTAGCCTAGCCCAGTGACTGGAGGGCGGGATGTGATGGGTGAAACATCCCAATCGCACGAGGCAAGAGATAACCATTTTAACTCATACAGTTTCTGCCTTGTGACTGCCACCTATCTGCCCCTCTTGTCCACTCCTTTTTATTCCTGATTCTGTTACCCTGGTCAAAGTGATGGCTGTGGGTCCTGCTAGATAATTTGGATTTGCTGAGCCATCCTTGTCATGCCCCAGCCATTCCTTCATCCTTTTCTTGAGAATCACTGGTGTGATTTTTCATGGTTTTTCCTCTATTGGGTGGTCTTTCTGTCACCCAGGGATCGAACCCATATCTCCTGCATTGCAGGGTCTGCATTTGCCTGTTCATTTTAAGATGATCAGACGTTTTCTAAAAACTTCCTTTTTCTCAGCATCTGATGTAGGTCATACCATCTACTGCTTAACAGAGGCTGTTCTGTGTCTAGGTGAAGTGGATTTGCAAAGATGCTAGTTTGATAGACAAGAAGAGGCAGAACCTGAAGCAATGTTCCCAATCTGTTTTCTTTAGTCAGCATTACTTAGATTCTGGGTTTGTTTGTTTGTTTTTCTGTTTTGAAGTTGCAATTTGTATACAGTAAAATTCACTCCTTTTGGTGGTATAGTTCTGTGTTTTGATAAATGCAGACAGTTGTGAAATTATACTATAACTAAAATATAGAAAAGTCTCGTTGCCCCAAAGATCCCCCCAGGCCCCACTGTTGCCAAGCCCTGCCCCTACTCCCAGTCCCTGGAACTACTAACCAGTTTACTGCTATCATACGTTTCCCTTTTCCAGGCAGTCATAGAAACAGAATCATAGAATATGTAGTTTTTTGTATCTGGGTTCCCTCATTTTGCATGATACATTCCTCCAGGTTTTTGCATGTGTCAGTGGTTGTTCCTGTTTTATCACTGAAGAATGTTTTATGATATTGTTGTACTTAGTTTGTACAGTCATCCATTGAGAGGTATTTGGATTGCTTATAGTTTTTACCAATTATGAATTAAGCCTAGGTTTATTTATGAAGTTTTTTCTGTGTGAACATAAAACTTCCTCTCTTTAAGGTCAACATCCAAGAGTGAGATTTCTGGGTCTCATAGGGAGTGTATATTTACTGTCCAACCATTTTTCGAAGTGGCTGTATCATTTTAAATTCCCATCAGGAAATTATGAGAATTCTGGCTGCCCCTCATCTTCACCAGTTTCTTGGCACTGCCATTATCCTTAAGAATGTTATCGATTATGATAGCAGTGCAGTGGTATTTCTTTGTGGGTTTCATTTAAATTTTCCTAATAACTAATGACGCTGAGCTTGTTTTCATGTGCTTATTTGCCATCAATGAATCTTCTTTAATGAAGTGTCTCTTCTAAATCTTAGCCCATTTATTATTTGGATTATTTGTTTTCTTACTATTGATTTTCCAGAGTTCTTTTTTTATTTTTTAAGAGATAACCTACAAACCATAAAATTTACCCTTTTAGTCAAGACAGTGATTTTTAGTATATTCACAAATTGATGCAACCATTCCTACTGTCTAATTTCAGAACATCTTCATCACTTCAACAAGACCCCTTAGTCACTAGTAGTCACTCTCTATTCTCCCTTCTCTACTTTCTGGAAATCGCTAATCTATTTTGCATCTCTACAGATTTGCCTATTTTAGACAATTCATATAAATGGAATCATACAATGTGTAAACTTTTGTGTCTGGCTTCATTCACTCAGTATAATGTTTTCATGGTTCAGCCATGTTGTAGCATGTGTCAGTACTTCTTCCTTTTTACTGCTGAAAAATATTTCATTATATGAATATACCAGATTTTGCTGATCCATTAACAAGTTGATGGACATTTTGGATTGTTTTCACTTTTTCACTATTATAAATAATGTTGCTATGGCACCCACTCCAGTACTCTTGCCTGGAAAATCCCATGGACAGAGGAGCCTGGTGGGCTGCAGTCCATGGGGTCGCACAGAGTCGGACACAACTGAAGCAACTTAGCAGCAGCAGCAGCAGCAGCAGAACATTTGTATACAAGTTTTTTGCATGGGTGTATGTTTTCATTTCTCTTGTATATTTAACTAGGAGTAGAGTTGCTGAATCATATAATAAATCTATACTTCAAGAATGACCAAATTTTTCCACAGCAGCCGCACTATTTTACATTCTCACCAGCAATGTATGAGGGTTCCAATTTTTCCCCATCCTTGTCAACACTTGTTATTATCTTTTTTATTATGTCATCCCAGTGAGTGTAAAGTAGTATCTTATTGTGGTTTTGATTTGCATTTCTCTAATAACTGATGACCACCTGATGCGAAGATCTGACTCATTAGGAAAAAAAACCCTGATGCTGGGGAAAGACTGAAGGCAGGAGAAGAAGGGGATGACAGAGGATGAGATGGTTGGATGGCATCACTGAGTCAATGGACATGAGTTTGAGTGGTGAAGAACAGGGAAGGCTGGCGTGCTGCAGTCCATGGGGTCACAAAGAGTCAGACATGTCTGAGCAACTGAACAACAACAAAATGACTAATGACAGTAAACATCTTTTCATGTGCTTATTGGCCATTTGTATATCTTTTTTGGAAAGAGTGTCTACTCAAATCCTTCTGAATTTGATTAATTGGGTCTTTTCTATTTAAGTTTTAAAGTTCTTTATGTATTCTTGATACAAGTCCTTTATTAGGTATATGATTTACAAGTATTTTTCCCATTCTGTAGGTTGTCTTTTCACTTTCTTGATGATGTCCTTTAAAGCACAGAAGTTCCATAGCTTTGACAATGGCCAATTTATCTATTTTTTGTTTGTTTTTTCTTTTGGCATCATGGTTATAAAGATTTATATCTGTCTTTTTTCCTAGCAGTTTTATAGTTTTAGCACTTTCATTTAGGTAAAAATTTTGGTTACTGATTGTGTGGAATAGATTTTTCCATTTTTTTACTTTCAATGTATTTGTGTCTTTGAGACTAATGTATGTCTCCTGTAAACATCATAGAGTCGGAGCATGTTTTTCTTATGCATTCTGCCAATCTCTGTCTTCTGATTAGAGTGTTTCTAGGGAATGGCCAGGAAAAAGTCAGATAATGAGTATTCTGCTGGAATAGGGCTTTTGGAGAGCTCCAAAATTCTTTTGTACCCAGTGGCTGCTAGGTTGCTAGTTTTCACAGCTTCTTTTGTTGTAACACTGTTGGATTTCAAGACTTAGGAGAATCTGGGAAGAAGAGGACGTTATGAGGCAAGTTAAAGTACCACAAAGCTCCCTATTCTTACTGAGATGCCACTGTTTTTGCTTGAATAAGCATTCCTTGAATTGTTGCAAGCCTTTGGTTACTTTCAGAGTTCTAAAAAGGTTGATGTGAACAATTGTTATCAGTGTTCTCATTGTTCTTACAGAGGAGTGAATTCTTGGAAGTCCTTACACACCATTCCCATGGATGTCATTCCTCCAAATGTGCTTTTTATCTAACCACCCATGAAGAAAAATATTTCATTTTTTTATGAAAAATTAAAGCATCTATCTACTTTTCTTTACTAAAAATGTAAAATGGAAAACATCTTAACAGGCAAGCACAATTAGGAGATACAAAGAAATAAGGAGCAGAGAATAAATTTTATATATAATTCAGAAAGATAAGGAGCAATTTGAAGCAGTAGAACAAAGTAACCCATATTTTCATTTTGTATTTTACAGAACTCAGCAAGTTAAGGCACCCAAACTAGAAACTCCCTGAACTTTTTCCTTCTAGCAGCTGAATCTTCCTAAGAGACTATACTAGTTCTCTATTGCTGCCATATCAAACTACCACAAACCTAGCAGCTTAAAACAACACCATTTATTTGCTCACCATTCCATATGTCAGAAGTCTCAGCAATCTCAGATGTTTTATCTGCTCTAGGTTTCATAAGGCTGAAATTAAGGTGCTGGCCAGGTTGCATTTGTTTCTGGAGGCTCTGAAGAATATTTCTCTCTTAGACTATGGCTCAGCTGGTAAAGAATCCACCTGCCATGCGGGAGACCTGGGTTCGATTCCTGGGTTGGGAAGATCCTCTGGAGAAGGGAAAGGCTACCCACTCCAGTATTCTGGCCTAGAGAATTCCATGGACTGTACAGTCCGTGGGATCGCAAAGGGTCGGACACGACTGAGTGACTTTCACTTCATTTCACAAACCATTGAGGGAGTTCCCTGGTGTGCTATAGTCCATGGGGTCACAAAGAGTTGGACACGACTGAGCAACTGAACTGAACTGAACTATCTACCAACTAGATTCAAGTTAAAATTTTGCCATGCTAGTGTGTTACTTACCTCGACTCTGCTTATCAGGGACAATAACCAGGACCTATGTCTACTCCTGTTTCCTGTGCCTACTGACCCATAATCACCATGCATGAGTGCACCTCCATCCACGTTGGCCAGGCTGGTGTCCAGATTGGCAATGCCTGCTAGGAGCTCTACAGCCTCATGGCCAGATGCCAAGTGACAATACTGGGGGAGGAGACTCCTTCAAAACCTTCTTCAGTGAGACAGGTGCTGGCAAGCATGTGCTCAGGGCAGTATTTGTATACATGGAAACCACAGTCATTGATGAGATTCTCACTGGCACCTACTGCCAGCTCTTCCACCCTGAGCAGCTCATCACAGGCAAAGAAGATGCTGCCAATAACTATGCCCAAGGTCACTGCACCATTGGCAAGGAGATCATTGACCTCTTCTTGGACCGAATTCGGAAAATGGCTGACTAGGGCACAGGTCTTTGGGGCTTCTTTGTTTTCCACAGCTTTGGTGTGGGAACTGGTTCTCGGTTCACCTCCCTGCTGATGGAATGTCTCTGTCGATTATGGCAAGAAGTCCAAGCTGGAGTTCTCCATTTACCCAGCCCCCCAGGTTTCCACAGCTGTCGTTGAGCCCTACAACTCCATCCTCATCCCACACCACCCTGGAGCACTCTGATTGTGCCTTCATGGTAGACAGTGAGGCCATCTATGACATCTGTAGTAGAAATCTTGACATTGAGCACCCAACCTACATGAATCTTAACTAGCTTATTAGCTAGATAGGGTCCTCCATCACTGCTTCCCTGAGGTTTGATGGAGCCCTGAATGTGGATCTGACAGATTTCCAGACCAACCTGGTGCCCTATCCCCACATCTACTTCCCTCTGGCCACATACACCCCTGTCATCTCTGCTGAGAAAGCCTACCAGGAACAGCTTTCTGTAGCAGAGATCACCAATGCTTGCTTTGAGCCAACCAACCAGATAGTGAAATGTGACCCTCACCATGGTAAATACATGGCCTGCTGCCTGTTGTACCGTGGCGACGTGGTTCCCAAAGATGTCAATGCTGTCATTGCCACCACCAAGACCAAGCGCAGCATCCAGTTTGTGGACTGGTGCCCCACTGGCTTCAAGGTTGGCAGTAATTACCAGCCTCCCACTGTGGTACCTGGCAGAGACCTGGCCAAAGTACAGTGAGCTGTGTGCATGCTGAGCAACACCACAGCCATCACTGAGGCCTGGGCTTGCCTGGACCACAAGTTTGACCTGATGTATGCCAAGCGTGCCTTTGTTCACTGGTACATGGGTGAGGGCATGGAGGAAGGAGAGTTTTCTGAGGCCCAGGAGGACATGGCTGCCCTTGAGAAGGATTATGAGGAGGTTGGTGTGGATTCTGTTGAGGTAGAGGGAGAGGAAGAAGGAGAGGAATACTAATCACCATTCCTTCGAGCCCTGCAGCATGTCATAGCTTCAGCATTAGCTGATAGGTGTAAAAACTTTCTGACTAGATTGTCTTCACTTTCAACTATGATCATGAATTGCTTTTCCATGAGTGTCTGTAAGACTTATGTCCTGTCTCAAAAGTAAAGATTTTAAGAAAGAAAAAAAAATGTATTTTGCCTTAATAGTCTTTTCTATCAAGTATCATGATATCACACTCCTGATGTTTTTGAACGTGTATCTCCCAAGAATAAGGATATTTTCTTATATCACCACAATGCCATTTCATACCTAAGAAAAGTAATGATATTTCCTCTAAAATATCTACTATGTAGTCCATATTCAAATCTCAATTGTCCAAATATGTTTTATACAGCTACTTTTATTTCAAAAAATGATCCAAAGTTAATGAAATGCATTTTTTTGTAATTTCTTTGTTATTGTTGTTTTTTTAACCTAAAACTGTCTCCGTGTCTTTTAAATTTGCATTTCAATGACTTTGAAGAGGCAAGATCAATTTGTAGCCCTATAGAATGTCTTCCATCTTTCTGGATTTGACTGTTTCCTTGTGGTATCATTTAACTTATTCTCCTAGCCACTGTATCCCATGCAAAAGGTTGAAAGACAATAATATTTCATAGATTATGCCATTTACTTCATACTGTGTCATACAAGGAGTACAAAATATCAGACTGCCACACTCTTAATGTTGTTAAATTTGATCCCTGACTTAAAATGACAACCACCAGATTTCTCCATTGCAAAGGTACACTTTTCCCTTTATAACAAGCAAATTATCTCTGAGGTAACAATTTGGCACCATGCAACAAACCTATTTATCAACAGCTTGACATCTAATGGTTTTGCCATCCATTGATAACCTCTTTCTGAATCAATTATGTCACTATCATTTGCACAATGGTGACTTTCTAATTTGATCATCCATTATATTTATCAGTTGTAATTCTTAAGAAGAAGCTTCTTTGTTCACTTAAAATAAGAGAATACTTAACTTTTTTTCGAATTACAAATCTTTGGAGAAAAAGTTGATGCAAAGATCATCATCAGGAATTTCCTGGCAGTTCAGTGGTTCAGACACTACATTTTCACTATTGAGGGCCCAGGTTTGATCCCTGGTGGGGGAAGTAAGATCCCACAAGCCAAGGGGCATGGCCAAAAAAAAGTCATTTTTAATGCTGGCAAATGAATGTTTTTTCTTTCTCTTTCTTGTTTTTATTAATATAAATGTATGAATTTTGTCCTTCTCCAGGGGATCTTCCTGACCCAGGGATCAAACCCAGGTCTCCTGCATTGCAGGCAAATTCTCTACCAGCTGAGCCACCAGGGGAGCCCTTACTTATTTATAATCAATTATATTTATCATCATCATCATTAATGTGTGTCTGAATCACACTGATTCCATTTTGTCAGTTCCATTTTGATACCAGCCTGCAGTCTTTACCCCCTCCCCTTTCCACATAACTGAGCTTTAGCTTACTCAGAAGGAATGCACGCAAGCCAGAGAAGTTCCCAGTCAACGTCTACTCTTGCCTTCATCTGATCTGAAAAGTGGAAGAGTGCCTTTTGCTGAAACAGATGGTTAATGGTCATGAGACACCTCCCACCCCAGGGGGAACCCCCCTAGTTTCCATCCATGCAGATGTGTTTCTCCCTAGTAGTCAGATTCTATTTTTAGCGTTGGCCCATTTAAATTCCCCCGTACCCCTTTCTTCAGTGTGGAGTGCAGCTGTGAATGCCTCTGGATGATCATCTGCCCAGTCCTGCCTGTATGTAAGTTACCCGCAATAAACTTCATAATTGTACTTTATGGAGTAGCCTGCTGCATTTTTCAAAGTTCCTTCTCATTTTGGAGGATATTATTCAACATCTCCACCTCCCAGCCATTATCATTATTTGATGCTCAAATTGCTCATTCAAATTGACCAGTGGGAACACTTTCAGTATGATGCCGATCTTAGAGGTTTCTTATTTTTGTTTTGCTCTCTGCCAGAAGGCAACCCAGGCTTATCTTAAACATTTTCTGCCTTAGATCTGGAGTCAGCTATCTCTCCAAGAAGACTTGATTCCTTTTAGTGGGAAATAGAATTCAGAAACCAAAATGTAGGTGCTAAATGTTCTCATTGCTGTTGGGTGCACAGGCGCGGAGTCTAGACCAGGGGTCAGAAAACTTAAACCACTGCCTGTTTTTGTAAATAAAATTGTATTGGAACTTAGTCTTGCTCGTTTGTTTACACATTGTCTGTGGCTGCTTTCACACAATAAGAACAGAGTTGAATACTTGCAATAGAAACGATATGACCTGCAAAGCCTGAACTGTTTACCATCTAGCCATTTACAGAAAAAGTTTGCCAACCCTGGTGTAAACATGTAGAAATTATATTTTACTGTAATAACATTCTATGTTTTTAATTCAAATTGGACTTCAAGTGTTTTCTTAATGCCTTTGATTTTTCTATTTGTTTCTCTGCTTTCTTGACTGAAATTCTTGATTCTTAATAAAATGAATGTAGTTAGATATTTTGCTTTCCCCTATAATATATAAAAATAGTTTCAAAAATGCAATGTCAGTATTACTTCTGAAAATAAAATGAGCAAAGTTTAAGATGTCTTTGTAGCCTCTTATGTCTTTATGATATATTCCACCAAAAATGTACAGTATTGTGCTCAAGTCATTTAAAAATAAATCTTTTCTCTGTGGGTAATGCTACTGATTTGATATACTCTAAAGGTTCATCTATTTCACTTTATATTTAATTTGGGGATTTGCTTTACATCCCTTTTTATACTGATATTATTTTGTAATATGTAAAGCACAATTCTAAAGGAGAATTTTAACAGGCTTATTAGAAATTAATAAATTAAGACTATAAAACACCAGTAAGAAACTATAGGAGACTTAGGCAATACAATTAGCAAGCTTGAGAAAGCTACTTAGTTAAATTCATAAAGTTAATACAGTCTTGATACCAATAACAAAAAAAGAGAGTGTAGAAAAAGTATAGGCCAATCACTCTTAAAAAGACTGGTATTCAAACCTCTAACTACAAAAAAAAATTAGCAAACCAAATTCAGTGGTATGTGTGTGTTAGATAGGTATTTGATAGATGGATAGATAGACAGACAGACAGGGAAGCAGTATGACATGGAAGCTGAAACAGCAGACTATGAAGCCAGAGCATAAGTTTTGAATCTCAAGTTTCACTAATTACTATCTGCGTAACTCAGGTAAATCATTTAACTTTTCTTTTCCTTAGTTTCTTCCTGTGCAAAATGGAGATAATAATAGTAACTATCCTATAGGGTTGTTGCAAGGCATCAATCAATTAGCATATGTAAAATACCTCACACAGAGAGTGTTATATCAGGGTCTGCTGCCATTGTTTCTGTTTTTATTACCATCCATAGAGTGGTTGCCGCTCATAGTTTCTACCCAGAGTTAGCCATTCTTGAGGTTAAGGGCTCCAGTGGTGTATGAGGGACATAAGACTAGGTTAAGAGTTCTGACTTGAAAACAGTAAAATGATGGAGATTTCCCACAGAGTACAGAGTGGTAGACCTCACCTCCCCAAATCTGTCTCATCCACTTGTAGGGACAACAGTGATGACACCAGGAAGCCAAACAGATGAAGCCACGTCACCTAAGTGCCCCAACCAGTGTCCCACATCTGGAAGGCAATGTATTAATAGCATAGTGTTAAGGAGAGAGGATTCTGGATTCAGACTGCCTGAGTTTAAAACCTGGCTCTATTGTATTCAAAACATTACCTATTGCAAGATTCTTAATCTTGCTAAGTCTTACTCTGCCTCTCTCTAAAACAGAAATTATATTAGTATTACATCATTGATTTGCAGGGATTAAATAAAATAATAGTGCCTGGCTCTAAGTGTCAGCTATAATTATTATTCTCTACACTGTTTATGAACTTATCCTAGAGGTAGACCTTTAGCAATGAGAACCCTTTTCCTCTCTCCTGGTCCTGAAGAAACGGCAGTGGTGGACAACAGGAGGGATTTCAGTAGCCACACAGATTTAGAAAGTTAGAACTGGAAGAAGGGTCCTCAGTGAGTTCCCCGCCAGGCTCGCCTCTGGAAGTTGGGATGGCGCATGCGCTAACGGGGCGCAGCAGGAGAGTAAGTAAGGCTGAGCATTTGGCTTGAATTGCTCAGAAAAGGGAAATCTGATAAGGGAGATAGCTGCATGGACTCCTATTACATATAGCCCTGGCGATATTTTCCTCCTTAGGCTAGGCAGCAGCGCTTCCTTTCAATCACGTGACTTGAGAGATACCAGCTCCTGATCAGTTACACAAACAGGGGCTGCTTCTCATTTTTCCCCTCTTGTTATCAACGTCAGACTCTCAGTGTTTCAGTGACCTGCTCAGAGGGGCCTCAGACGGTTTCCAGAGTTCCCTGTGCTTGGCTGGAATCTGAGCTGCAGATGACAGAAAGCCAACTGAAATCGCTTATGCCAAAGATTTGCTGAAAGGGCTGCGGGAAGCTCCGAGAAGCAAGTGATTTGCTAAATAAACAAGAGTCGCAGAGGCAAAATCAGGACAGCTCCAGGGACCTCATACATTGGAAGGAAGTTCCTCAGGACCAGCATTCGTCTCTGCAGCTGTACTCCGTGTTTCTCTCTGCATCTGTTACATTCTCTCCGCCTAGCTTTTGCCCAGAGGCTGAGACCAAGGCCCTGGCAGCTTTGGGGTCCACATACATTCAGAGTGACCTCTTTCTTTTTTTGTTCCAATTAAAAACTCCTGGAGGCCACGGGCCCATCTTAGGTCACAAGTTCATCCCTGAGTCCCATTGCTGTGGCCAGGGATCAGGCCAGTTTAGTCAGGTGCCACCTCTAGCCAATCACTGTGGTAGAGGAGGTTGGGTCTGTCAGAAGATGACAATTCCCCTTTGACCCTAGGGTTAAAGGAGCATCTCCCAGAAGAAAGCAGAGTCTTCCATCAGAAGGAAGGAGGGAGGGCACTGGGCAAAAGAAATGAATAGATAACCCTCCAGTCTCATTAGAGACACAAATCTAATCCTTGATCCCTCATACTAATCAACATGACTTCCACAGCCATTTCAGATGAATATTCATAATGCAGGAAGTCCTGATTCAACAATATATGAGAAAACGTTTCCACATACGTGATTTTTCTAGGTAACTGAATGTTATCCCTTTAAATGTTAAAGTGTGTTCCTTTAGATCATTTTCTATAGTTTCTTTATAATATGGCAGGAACAATTATTCCTGCTTTTATAAAAAGCGTGTCCTGAGCAAAATTTAACCCTGACTTGTCACCAAGTAAAAGTTATCAGTGATTGCATATTAATGATGTTCTCCTGGATTGCTGAGGACTATAGAGCTATTTGCCCATGTACCATGGGCACCAGACTAACATGTGCTGATTTCTGAGGTTGTTTCTGTGTTTGGTCTCCTGTTCTCAGATGTTATTCCCCACAGTCACTGTGCCTGTCTCTAGCATATTTTCCCCTTAAACACTTCCTCCCTTGCTTATTTGCCAATTCTAATCCACCATGCTGTGGGAAACCAGATGACCAAAAATGTTACAATATTGTGTAAAGTATTTTCAAATTCAGAAGCTAAAATTTACTTCTCTGTGAAGAAACAGTCTCTGAAAGACAGCTGAGGAACTCGTCCATGAATAAATTATGAGAGCTTTTTAACATTCATCAAAAACAAGTATTTCTACATACTTGTAATTTCCTTCCCTAGGTTCACTTGTCTTGGTTCACAGATGTATACTAGGTGATTGAGGTACCAAAAGTATGATTTTATAAGAGCTGAGATATTTCTTGACTTCTTTTCTTCATATTAGCTCTTTTCTAGATTACATTCTCTTTCTCCCATTTTTAAATATCCAGTTGTCTGTGAGTCCTCACTCCACTATTTTGGAGTAATGGCCTGAATATTTATTTCCAAGAAGTCAAAAACATAAACATACCCCACTCCCCACCTTAAATCAGCAAATGAATATGCAAAAAAAAAATAGCATTAAAATATACACTGACCCATCAGCTTCCTGTCATGGAGAGAGAAAATTATAGAGATGACTTTTTCTGTAAATAAATCACTATTAAGTGCTGTGATTTCAAAATGAACAGTGGGCAGTGCCAAATTCAGGAGAGGAATGAAAACATTTCCTTGTGGGTAAAGAAAGCCTGCAACAACCAAAATCGTCACGGAGTTGAGAAAAGATCTTTCCCATAGATAATAAAAAGAGGAGAAAAAAAAATCAGCCCCTTCTCTGCTCCTAAATGAGGGTCAGTTGAAATGACTATGGCCCACATGTCCCAGATATGAAGACCTAAACTGAAAACTTCGTATCCAAAAATAACAAGTCTGGCTCTGCTTACATCCGGCTAAACAAGTCAGATTGGTGGATTCAGGGAAAAATAAAACGGATTGTATGACAGAATTAAGTAGGTATTCCAGTTCCTCAGCTGTGTAATAAATCACCCCAAAACTTAGTCATTTAAAATAGCAACATTTATCTCGCTTACAAATTTGCAATCTAAGCAGGGCTCGGAAGGGACGACTGGTCCCTGTTCTGCTCCGTGTCAGCTGAGGTGACTCAAAGGCCAGCTCCATTTGGCATCAACAAGGGTGGCGCAGAGACTGGGGCCCAGATCCATCCAAACCTCACCCACTCACACGTCTGGAGGTTGAGGCTGCGGAGACTCACCCAGCTGTGGGCTGACACAGCTGTTGCTCCTTGGGTATCTCTCTCCACCTCTGTGTGGTCACTCTAGCATGGAGGCTTCTGGCAGACAGGCTTCTTATGTGATGGTTTTGATATCCCAAGGCAAGAGAGAATCTCAAGAGAGCAACAACCTGGCAGAAGCTGTATTACCTTTTATGACCTACCATCAACAGTCACCCAAGGTCACTTTCTCCACATTCTATCCGTTGGATGTGAGTCGTCATGGGCCAACTCACATTCAAGGGGAGGGGAGAGACTCCACCTTGGAGGTTGTAGTGTCCACTAATTTATGGGAACTGTTTTTTTCCATAATTTTTAAAAATTGAAGTATAGTCAATTTACAATGTTAAATTAGTTTCAAGTATACAGCAATGTGATTCAGTTATACTTATAAATATTCTTTTTCAGATTCTTTTCCCTTACAAATTATTACAAAATATTCAGTAGAGTTCCCTGTGCTATACAGTAGGTCCTTGTTGTTTATCTATTTTATGTATAGTACTGTGTGTATGTTAATCCTAACCTCCTAATTTATCCCTCCCCCCTTCCTGATTGGTAACCATAAGTTTTTTTCTATGTCTGTGAGTCTATTTCTGTTTTGTATATAAGTTCATTTGTATCATTTTTTTAGATTCTGCATATAAGTGACATCATATGATATTTGCCTTTCTCTATCTGGCTTACTTCACTAGTATGATATTCTCTAGGTCCACCCAAGTTGCTGCAAAGAACATTTTAAAACACCAGTGGGTGACTCTGTCTGCCTGAGGAAGTTCAGTTCAGTTCAGTCGCTCAGTCGTGTCCGACTCTTTGTGACCCCATGAATCGCAGCACGCCAGGCCTCCCTGTCCATCACCAACTCCTGGAGTTCACCCAAACTCATGTCCATCGAGTCGGTGATGCCATCCAGCCATCTCATCCTCTGTTGTCCCCTTTACCTCCTGCTCCCAATCCCTCCCAGCATCAGAGTCTTTTCCAATGAGTCAACTCTTCACATCAGGTGGCCAAAGTATTGGAGTTTCAGCTTTAGCATCAGTCCTTCCAAAGAACACCCAGGACTGATCTCCTTTAGAATGGACTGGTTGGATCTCCTTGTAGTCCAAGGGACTCTTAAGAGTCTTTTCCAACAACACAGTTCAAAAGCATCAATTCTTTGACACTGAGGAAGGGACAACAACTATTGCTGGATCAAGCTTCTTCATGTGGCAACTCCAGACCTAATTCCATTCCCTCCTAATCATTCTGGCCAGTGAGGAGCTCTTCCTAGCATCTCTCCAAAATGCATCAACTTTCATGTATGTGCTGACTAAGTGCTCATTTGGGGATGATTCTGACAACAAGGGAGAGAAGGAATGACTGGGCTAAGTTAGTGACTACCCCTTCCCAGAGGCCTGACAGTGAGGCAGCTCTGCTGAGATCAAAGCAGCCTCCTAGGCCCACCATTTGGGTTTTATCAGAACAAGATCCTTAAACCCAAGGGCTCCATGGATGCCACAGTGGTAATAATTTCAGAGAACCCAGTGAGGAAGTAAGAGAACTCAGGTTTACAAGTGCCTCAGAGTCACCAGGTGGTCCCTCCATAGTCATTTATGTTCATGATGCAAGGGTTTTTAAAAATAAGAGCACTCATAATACATGCTTTAGAGTTGTAAGTTACTGTTGGCTTTGTAAAGTATAGCCACATAAATCCTCTCCTGTTCTGCTCTGTTGTAGCAGAAATTTGATTACTTCTCCTCTATCAAATGGCAACAGAGGCCACTATCAAGTTCATCTTTAAGGAGGAAATTGGATCAGTCTTTGAAAAGATGGCTTCCTATGATGAGGGAGGCTTGGGCAGCTTGCTTGCAGTGGTGATGTCCATTGATCAGAGCGAGTTACCAGGTTTTTCATAAATCTTTCTCGGTACTGAAGCTAGAAGTAACTGCTCTTTTCTCTTCACTCTCATAGCACAATGATCACACCTTTATTTCACATTTATTCTCTTCCAGGTGCCTTTTTGATTAGCTCTTTTCACATCCCTACCCTCACTAGTAATTTGTGAACTTTTGAGCATTAAGAACCATTTTATTCCATTGTTACTCCCTAAAGCACCCATGTGATGCCTTGCATGTTTGTTTGTTGAGGGGTGAATGTATAAGTGAATAAGTGAATGGTCATGAAAATGTTTTATACAGAGCCTAAGAAAATTTAAAAATGTGGAACTGCTTAGTCAGCCACAAAAAAGAACAAAGTACTGTTAACATAACACAACATGAATGAACCTTGAAAACATTATGTTAAGGGAAAGAAATCATTCACAAAAAAATCACATATTGTATAATTCCATCTATATGAAATATCTAGAATAGACAAGTCTTTAGAGGTAGAAAGCAAATTAGTATTTGGTTAAGGTGGCAAGGGGAATGAATTGAGGGGAAATGGAAAGTGACCTAATGAGAATAGGGTTTCTTTGGGGATGACAAAAAATGTTCTAAAATTTCAAGAATGTTATGCAACTCTGCGCACTGAAAACTACTGAATTATACACTTTAAATAGGTGAATTGTATGTTATGTTAATTATCTCAATAAAAATATATAACTATAAAATACGTGAAGATGTATGTCACTCAGTTGTGTCTGACTCTTTGCAACCCCGTGATCTGTAACCCACCAGGCTCCCCTGTCCGATGGAATTCTCCAGGCAAGAATACTGGACTGGGTTGCCATGCCCTCCTCCAGGGGATCTTCCCAACCAAGGGACTGAAAACAGGTCTCCCACATTGCAGGCAGATTCTTTACCATCTGAGCCACCAGGGAAGTCTATAAAGTATGTGAAGATGTATGAATACCACACTCATTAAGGTGGACGGTGTCTCTTCCAACTAGAAAATACTAAGAAAAAATGAAATAAAAGCATATCATATTGTTTATGGTATGAAGAACTAGTTCAATATCACCATCTATCTGGACCTAAATATGATCATACTAAGTAAAGTTAGACAGAGAAAGATTAAGATCATATGATGTCACCTACATATAGAATCTAAGAAATGATACAAATGAACTTATTTACAAAACAAAAACAGACTCACAGACATAGAAAACAAAGCTATAGTTACCAAAGGGGAAAAGGGGTTGGGGAGGAATAAATTAGAGTTTGGGATTGACAGATACAAACAACTAAATATAAAACAGATGAACAATAAAGTCCTACTGTATAAGATATTTAATATCTTATAATAAGCTATAATGGAAAAGAAAAAAATATTCTCATCTATCCTTTTTGATAAGCATGTGCTTGGTGCATCTTAGTGGGCCTACATCAATATTTTCATCATTCTCATCAACAGAGAACAGACTTTTAATATTTTATAGCAATTTTATGACCATCTCTTTTGAAAATTGCATGGATATTATGAAAGACTCATTATTTTAATAAGCTGGATTTATAGAAGACATTTCTAGTATCAGATGAAGAGGAGCCTCATCATACTTTCATTGTAAATGACTTTTCATATTGCCAACTCAATTATTATGGTTCTGAGACACTGAACCCAGAAAATCATTTCAGAGTCAAGAATGCTCGATTTGTAAGATGTGAAATGAATGAATGTCTTTGCTTTGAATTACTGTGAAAACCAAAGATAGACAACTTTTGGAGGGAAGAAGACTAGAGGCCAATGACATGAGACTAATTCTTCACCTCATGGTCAAGGAGCTCATTGTACATGTAAAAAAAAAACAAATCATGGGTTTCATATAAGGGACAATGCCACTCACTCTATAAGCAGAACAGAGGATGATTTGACTTCTTTGAGGTCATGGGGCCCTGAGTGCCTGCTGGTGCAACCTGGAGCCAGGAGAAAGAGAGTGGGTTTCGATGCACCTGGATCCTGGCAATGGCCATTCTAACTCAGTTAAGGTTGGGCCACAGTCCTCCCGTCCCCCTCTCCTGGAGTCAACTGATCTGCTTTCTGATTTTCAATGCACAGAAACAATCTCACCGGGGATCTACCTGGTGGTCCTGTGGTTAAGGATCTGCCTTGCAGTGCGGGGGATTCAGGTTCATCCCTGGTCAGGGAACTAAGATCCCATAAGCCACAGGGAAACTGAGCCCACACACCACAACTAGGGAGCCCATGTGCTGCAACAACAGAACCCACATGCTGCAACTAAGCCCCGACACAGCCAAGAGAATAAATACCATCTCAAGACAATTTTAAAAAAGGAAAAAGAAATAATCTCATTCAATTAGTGTAATAGAAGAATCCCACCTGCTGTAAGGGACACAAGATTCTTTTAAACACAATTTATTTCTTTATTTTTTGCTTCACTGGGTCTTTGTGTGCTGGCTTTCTCTAGTTTCGGTGCACAGGCTTCTTATTGTGCTGGCTTCTCTTGTTGCAGAGCACAGGCGCTAGGCGCGTTGAGTTTCAGTAGTTGCAACTTTCAAGCTCTAGAGCACGGGCTCAGTAGCTGTGGCGCATGGATCTGTTGCTCAGAGGCATGTGGAATCTTGCTGGACCAGGGACTGAACCCATGTCCCCTGCACTGGCAGTGTGGATTCTTATCCACTGTGCCACCAGGGAAGTCCAGGGGCACACATTTTGCTCAAACGTATACATCTCTGGGAGAAATGGAGAGGGCAAAGCAGATGTCATTCCTCTCCATCTTTGGGAAGGGATGGGCCTTGAATAGAAAAAAAAAAATGGGAAGATCATCCTCGACTGAGGGTTTGTTCCACGTGTAACTTGCATTGGGTCATGCCCCCAAAGGAAGAAACAAGTTCATTACAGTGAGGAATACCAGTCACCCTCCAAACCCTCAAAATTCATCTGAATCCCAGAACTACTTATTTCCCTCCCTGACAGTTTGAAGGTCCTTGAGACTCCACTTGCATCCTGAGAATTTCCTTTTTCTTACCTTTCATTCTACATCTTCTCATGGCTTCTGTGCTGACACTTGCCAACCCAAGCCCCAGTTACTCCTCCTGGCTCCTAAGTTCTCATTTTCCTAACCATTCTGTGCTACATCTTCAGCTGAAAGGTGGGGAGAGGGCCCATCTGTCTCCAGGGTGTCTTTGTTCAGAGGCACAAAGCAGAGCCCAGGATCCTTGCCCCAGGCTCTTCCTGAAACCCTCAAGACTGAGGACCACAATCTCCACCAGTCTCTGCATTTTCCCTTAGACACCTACTTCCCTTGGGAAGCTCCAACATGACACGGTGCAAGGGGCACTGCTTATTGCCAATGATGAATGTTCTCTCCCTGTGATGTCCTGTCTCTCAGGCTGTGCCCTGCTTCTCTTCCCTCAATGTGAACTCCTGATCCATCCATTCCTGTCCAGCACATAAGAGATGCTTGGTAATCTCCAGATTTGGGGTGTTATAGCCCTGATGATTGAGGGGTACAAATGTCAGGAGCCATTAACATGAAGAGGTATATTGCACACACCCAAACCAGACCATTCCAAGTGGCCAGCTAACATGAGCTGAATGGGTCACTGCCAGCATGCAGGAGTGTAAGAGACCCAAGAAGAAAGATCTCAAGGCCTGACAAAGCCAGAAGGAGCCACATTCAAAGAAGTCCATCCTGGCATGTGGTTCTGGGGTGGGGTTTCAAAAGCAGAGGTGGAAAGTCACAACTATGCCTGGGAACCCAGAGGTGCCTGTATTGAAAGGGCAGAGTATTAACCACTGGACTGCCAGGGAAGTCCCAGTAAAAGCTTTAGAAAAGCTAAGAAGCCCTGGAGCTCATGTTACTTGATTGAGTGGCATAAGCCACACCACTTCTGTCACCCAGTGCCCTATGAGGGCTATTCCCCAGGTCATGAAGAACTCTTCCATAGCTGAGCCTTCAATGGCTACACAGTAAATACTTCTCCACGTGGATAAACCAAAGTGCTTCCATTATTTGCTTGCTATTGGGCATCCTGACTGCCTCCAGTTTTCCACAAAGCTTTTTCCTTCTTTGTTAAATTAAAGCCAACCCTAGCAGCAGTATGGAGTTCTCATCGGATGAGAGAGAGAGAGACTCAAGACCAGTGTAGCCAGTTATGTGGCAATGGTTAAGAATGAGATCTTGACTCCAAGTGGAGGCAGAAGAAAGAGGGTAGAATAGACCAAAGCAGATTTGCAAGAGAAAAGACATTTGGGCTCTTTTGAAATATCTGTTTTAATCCACAACCATAGCTTCAACTTTTAGTTTCAAGTCATGGCAACTTAACCAAGACTAATTTGTTAACCTGCCTGCTTTTTTTGATTTTGCTTTTATTGGAGTATCAGTTCAGTTGCTCAGTCATGTCCGATGCTTTGTGAACCCATGCACTGCAGCACGCTTTGGAGTAACTGATAAAGAAGAAATAAATGTTTTTCTGGAACTCTCTTGCTTTCTCAATGATCCAACAGATGTTGGCCATGTGATCTCTGGTTCCTCTCCGTTTTCTAAAAAGAGCTTGAACATCTGGAATTTCACGGTTCACATACTGTTGAAGCTTGGCTTGGAGAATTATAAGCATTACTTTGTTAGCCTGTGAGATGAGTGCAATTGTGCGGTAGTTTGAGCATTCTTTGGCATTACCTTTCTTTGGGACTGGAATGAAAACTGACCTTTTCCAGTCCTGTGGCCACTGCTGAGTTTTCCAAATTTGCTGACATATGGAGTACAACACTTTCACAGCATCATCTTTCAGGATTTCAAACAGTTCAACTATAAATTCCATCACCTCCACTAGCTTTGTTCGTAGCCATCCTTGCTGAGGCCCACTTGACTTCACATTCCAGGATGTCTGGCTCTAAGTGAGTGATCACACCATGGTTGTTATCTGGGTCATGAAGATCTTTTTTGTACAGTTCTTCTGTGTATTCTTGCCATCTCTTCTTAATATCTTCTGCTTCTGTTAGGTCCATAGCATTTCTGTCCTTTACTGTGCCCATCTTTGCATGAAATGTTCCCTTTGTATCTCTAATTTTCTTGAAGAAATTTCTAGTCTTTCCCATTCTATTGTTTTCCTCTATTTCTTTGCATTGATAGCTGAGAAAGGCTTTCTTATCTCTCCTCGCTATTCTTTGGAACTCTGCATTCAGATGGGCATATCTTTCCTTTTCTCCTTTGCCTTTTGCCTTTCACTTCCTTCTTTTCTCAGCTATTTGTAAGGCCTCCCCAGACAGCCATTTTGCCTTTTTGCACTTCTTTTTCTTGGGGATGGTTTTGATCACTGCCTCCTGTACAATATTATGAACTTCTGTCCATAGTTCATCAGGTACTCTGTCTATCAGATCTAGTCCCTTGAATCTATTTCTCACTTCCACTGTATAATTGTAAGGCACTTGATTTAGGTCATCCCCAAATGGTCTAGTGGCTTTCCCTACTTTCTTCAATTTAAGTCTGAATTTGGCAATAAGGAGTTCATGATCTGAGCCACAGTCAGCTCCTGGTCTTGTTTTTGCTGACTGTATAGAGCTTCTCCATCTTTGGCTGCAAAGAATATAATCAATCTGATTTTGGTATTGACCATCTGATGATGTCCATGTGTAGAGTGTTCTCTTGTGTTGTTGGAAGAGGGTGTTTTCTATGACCAGTGTGTTCTTTTGGCAAAACTCTGTTAGCCTTTGCCCTGCTTCATTCTGTACTCCAAGGTCAAATTTACCTGTTACTCCAGGTATCTCTTGACTTCCTACTTTTGCATTCCAGTCCCCTAAGAAGAAAAGGACATCTTTTGGGGGTGTTAGTTCTAGAAGATCTTGTAGGTCTTTGTAGAACCATTCAATTTCAGCTTTTTCAGTGTTACTGGTTGGGGCATAGAATTGTATTACTGTGATACTGAATGGTTTACCTTGGAAATGAATAGAGATCTTTCTGTCATTTTTGAGATTGCACCCAAGTACTGCATTTCGGGCTCTTTTGTTGACTATGAGGGTTACTCCATTTCTTCTAAGGGATTCTTGCCCACAGTAGTATATATAATGGTCATCTGAACTAAATTCACCCATTCCAGTCCATTTTAGTTCGCTGATTCCTAAAACGTCAATGTTCACTCTTGCCATCTCCTGTTTGACCACTTCTAATGTACCCTGATTCATGGTTCAAACATTCCAGATTTCTATGCAATATTGCTCTTTACAGCATCGGACTTTACTTCCATCACCAGTCACATCTACAACTGGGCGTTGTTTTTGCTTTGGCTCTGTCTCTTCATTCTTTCTGGAGTTATTTCTCCACTCTTCTCCAGTAGCATAGTAGGCACCTATATCTGAGGATAGTTGATTTATAATGCTGTGCTTGTGTCAGTGTACACAAAGTGATTTAGTTATACATATATCCCTTCTTCCTTTTCTCAAATAGGCTTTTACACAATACTGAGTTCCCTGTGCTATACAGTAGGTCCCTGTTGGTTATTTATCTTATATATAACTGAGTGTATATGTTCATCCCAAGCTCCTGAGTTATCCGTCCCCTCTAAAACCTGCTTTCTTGAAACTTAACTGAGCAACCAGGTTTCTGGGCTATTGCTTCTTCTCCATTTTCCCCTTGAGCAAATGCTGACCGCTGTCAGGGGCTCACTGGTTCTTTGGGGGTCCTCTGCCATTACATATCTTCCTTGAGGACAAGTGGCAGGTTGCACACGTCTGCCAGAAGCCAAGGTTGACAAAAATGAAGCACTCCCATTTTCCCAGAACTATTCACATCACTAAATGGAGAAAAACATTATCTTTACATTTTATGATTTTTCTCTACAGAAAGGCATTGCTCTTACCAAGAGAGAATCTACTAGCTTAGGCATCTAAATGTTTTCCTTAAGAGAATACCTTCAGGGACTTCCCTGGTGGTTCAGTGGTTGATTCTGAGCTTCCAATGCAGGGGGCGAGGGTTCAATCCCTGGTCCAGGAACTAAGATCACACATGCCACGCTGTGCAGCCAAACAAACAAAAAGAGAATACGTTCAGATCTAAGAGTTGAGAGTCAAGATTCTGGATGTTGGGATAAATTTATTTGACTTTTTAGCAATACCAATTTTTAAAATTCAAATTTAGAGATGCTGACTCCTGATGTTTTGGTTATATATAAGTATTCAAAGTAAAGATCCTTGCGAGAGCACCACATGAGATATTCACCACATCACTGCATTGGAAGCCTATGTGACATTCTGAAATGTGTCTTAACACCTTGCCAAGCAAATAACATGAGCCTCATAGTGAATTCAGAAATCTGCTCTGCTCTCTTACGGGTGCATGCTTCTGTCAAAACAGATTGCTTTTTTCGAACATTCTAGAATTTGGTTGCTATCAGATTCTCACTTAGCTCTTCAGCCTTGAGAACTTCCCTTAAAGAAGAAGCCGTATGCTGGGGAGAAACAATTCTTCCACTTAGTTTCTATGTTAACTGTACCACCTTTTTTCAGGAAAATTTGATAAAAATCGCTTATCCCTGTTTTCAGGTGTTCAAGACAACAGAAAATTCTCTCAGGGGTTGTGATGAATTCTAAAGAAATGTCCAGCTCCAAGAGTCTGTGCGTTTTTTTTTTTTTAATTTATGTATTGTTAATTGAAGAATAATTATTTTACAGTATTGTGTTTGTTTCTACCAAACATCAATATGAATCAGCCATAGGGTTAACCCACGTCCCCTCCCACTTGAACATCCCTCCCACCTCCCTCCCCAGAGTCTATGGTTTTTCAAATCTAAGTTCAAGTTGTTTTTAGAAATAGGTTTCTCAACTGGTAACAAAAGTAAACTCTGAATTTTCCTTCTACAGCTGTCCTGTGTTCCCTGAGATAGTCAAGGTCAAGGTCAGCTGTGAACTTGATACCAAAGCCACACTTAATATCTCAAGTCCAAGACAGTCACAGCAAAGCAGAAACTAGGAAGATTGCTGAAGCAGCATGGCAGAAACTAGAACCAGAGAAAGTGGTAATAAGCCTCTTGGCTAAGAAATAAGAAAAAGTGTATAAAAATCATGGGAGCAAGCTGTGTAATGAAATCCAAACACTTTATTTTGGCCAGTGAAGTAGAAACACAACACAATTTGAGGAAACATGAAATTCACGACCTGGGCCCACAGAAAGCTATTGCCCAAGTGTCAGCAAATGTTGCCATCTATACTGCCTGCATCACTGTGACCTGAGGTCCTTGTAACCCTCAGCAGAGAAGCCCTCTAGTTGTGACTGGTGTGAGCCTGCGAGGGGGAATCATTGGCCCTTGTTCATATTGTTCCCTTTACACAAGCTTTTTTCTTTCTTTCTTTTTTTTTTTTTTTTTTGAGAATTAAATCTCCACATTTAAAACAAAACAAAACAAAAAAACTGCATTTCAGCTGTTACTTCCATCCAGGGTCATTGCCTCTGAAGTAACACTTGGATAATTCTGAAACTTTTTTTTTTGTTTTAATTTTAATTGAAGGCTAATTACTTTTCAATATTGTGGTGGGTTTTGCCATACATTCACATGAATCAGCCATGAGTGTTCATGTGTTCCCCATCCTGACCCTCCCTCCTACCTCCCTCCCCACCCCATCCCTCTGGGTCATCTCAGTGCACCAGCCCTGAGCACCCTGTCTCATGCATCGAACCTGGACTGGTGATCTATTTCACATATGATAATATACATGTTTCAGTACTATTCTCTCAAATCATCCCACCTTCGCCTTCTCCCACAGAGTCCAACAGTCTGTTCTTTACATCTGTGTCTCTTTTGCTGTCTTGCATACAGGATCATGGTTACCATCTTTCTAAAATATATATGCATTAATATACTGTATTGGTGTTTTTCTTTCTGACTTACTTGGCTGTGTATAATAGGTTCTGGTTTCATCCACTTCATTAGAACTGACTCAAATGTATTCTTTTTAATGGCTGAGTAATACTGCATTGTGTATATGTACCACAGCTTTCTTATCCATTTATCTGCTGAAGGACATCTTCCCACGTCCTGGCTATTGTAAACAGTGCTGCAGTGAACATTGGGGTACATGTGTATCTTTCAATTCTGGTTTCCTCAGTGCCCTTTACACAAGCTTCTTTGAATTCCTTGACTCTACCAAGCCCAGTGCTGCAAAGCATTGGCCTGGTGTGAAGGACAATGACATGAGAGTTAGGAGTCTTGCTCCAGCCCTCCACATGCTAAAACATGGGGCAGGGGGTAATCAGAAACCTGTCTCATTGGCATTCTGGGCTTTGTTTTCCTCTTTGGTAAAATACAGGACTTGGTCTAGACTTGGTCTATAATTATTCCTTTCTTTCCCATGTAAACATCACTCTGAATTTAGAACTCAAGTTCAGGAAAACAAATGAGATTCTGAACTATAAACATGGTACAATTGTCACTGTACTATCAATTAACATTGAAACAATACTGTTTATCAGATTCTCAAATCTTATTTCAATTCTTCCAATTATGTCTGTTATAGAAAAAAGTCTTGTGGTTCAGCATCAAATCTTTGATTACACATTGCATTCAATTGTCACATTACTTTAGCCACTTTTTTTTTTTTTTACTTTATTTTACTTTACAATACTGTACTGGTTTTGCCATACATCAGCATGAATCCACCACCTGGAACATTTCCACTGTCTTTTTTTGTCTTTCATGATCTTGACATGGTTGAGCAGTATAAACCAGGTATTCTATATAATGTGGATCAATTTGGTTTATCTGATGTTTCCACATGTTTAGACTCAGATTATCTATTTGGGGCCAGACTACTGGAAAACTGATGCCTTTCTCTGTGCATTCAATCAGGAGACACATGATGTCAGTTGGTTCCATTATTGGCGATGTTAGTTGGTTGAGATATCTGCCAGTCCAAATCTCCCTTTGTATTGACTCTTATGCAGACAAACCCCACATTCTTAATCACTGTGCTATAGAAATAACTGCTTTAGGCAACTGGCACTGTGGTAGCCATTGAGGATAAAAGTCTTGGAGGAATTGTCTTCATAGAAAGCTTACAAAGTTATTGGGAAGAATGGTGTATGATGTATTGCTTCAGCATCTGTCCACGAATTGTTCTGTGAGTCACCCAAACAAATCAGAGTCAGAGGAATTCAGAAGTAGAAGTGACTTTGGAGGGCTTAGAGCTGTTCCAGTGAGGGAATTAAGAAGGATGAATTGGTTTGGCCTTTGGGCACTTCAGGGCCGTGCAGAGCCTTAACCAGGAGGTGGAAGGGATCAGAAAGAGTCTAGGTACTGATTTAAGAGGGCCAAAACACAGTATCATTTTCTCACACAAGCAGATTCTGGCAGCAATTCCGGGAAGCTGCTGGCAGGGCCGATTGGCTAGACTGAAAGAAGTTGGAATTCAAGACCTCCTGGGAATCAGAGGATGTGGCCATATGCAGGGGTAGGATGGCCAACCCAGAAGAGCTCTGAAGACTAGCTAAGTCACTCTCTTGGTCCTCGGCTCTCGTTTCATCAGAAGCCTTGACATACATGTTCTTGGAAAGTGTTCAGGGTATTTCCAGTGCCAAGACCAAGGATGTTTGGCCAGAGCAGAGGCTGTCTGTGGAGGAATAATGTGAGCTAAGGTAGGAGGGATAGATGGGCTTGATTGGGAAACAGGTAATCAGGTGCTCCACTTAAGAACTGTTTGCACAGTCTTAACATAGAGTTCTATCTTGTGTATATACAACAGAGTGATGGAGTAAGAGGTTAAAATTATATATCTCACTTCACTGGCTACTTCTAAACTCAAATTAGAGTCTTTTCAGAACACCATCTTCACCTGCTTCTACAGTAAGAATAGGAACTGGCACTTCTCTAAAGTACCCTTTGCTTCTAATCTGCCTCAGAATTAAAGTGCACCAATTAAATGGAGACTTCATTATATTCTCCTCTAATCTGCAACACAATCATAATGCAGTGATTACCTTGAATTATTATTGCACATACTTCCACCAACTTATTATTATATGTCTCTGTACTTTAATTATGTTTCAATGAATATAATTCCATACCCTTCAATACTTAAATAATATTCACTTTAAATATAACTGCATGCCGATAATTTACTGTAAGTGTGAGCGCTTGCATTGCAAATAATGAAAATTAGTACCACTCCGGAGGCTGAAACAAACTCAGCTGTGCCTGAAAGAAAGCAGTTGGCATTTTAATAGAATTTTAAAACACTGAAATTTGTTACCAATTTATTTTTTCAAAAAACACATTAAGAGGGTGATTTTTGGAGCCTTAACAACAACAACAACAAAATCTTTAAAAGGAAATAGCGATTCTCTAGAGGTTTTTGTTGCCTACAAATCACTTCACCAGAGAGTTTGATCCCAGTAGGAAGTCCACTTTTTTAAAAAGATTTTGCACTTAGATTTAGTATATATTTCTTTGTTTGTTTTGTATATATATATATATGTGGATATATGTGTATATCTATCCATATATATATATCTCCATATATGATGTATATAGATATATATAGACCTATAAGACACACAGACATATATATATATATATATATATATATCTCCCCAACATTAGCACTGAAGGAAATTCCCTAGGGAATTTGATGTGTCAAAGGCGAAATCTCAGAATCAAAAGTCACATAATTGGCATGAGTTCTTCTTCTTACCCAGCAAAAGGGGTGATACTAACCTTACATTGTTTCTGGAAAGCAATCTTAGGAAATTGTATGCAGTCATACATGATATCCATGGGGATAAGTTCCAGGACTCCACAGCAGATATCTAAATCCACGGATGCTTAAATCCCTCCTAGAAAATGGTACAGTACAGTTGTCCCTCTGTATCCACAGGTTCCATATCTGCAAATTCAACCAACTACAAATCTGGAATTGGTTGAATCTGTGGATGTGGAACCTACAGATCCAGACGGCCAACTGCATTCTCCTATTTCTGCTGGGATGTGTCTCAGGGGAGACTTTGTCTTTGGAAATTTGGGACATTCAGTTACATTTACTAGTATAGTTACAATAGCTATAGTGCTTTTGCTGTTGTTGTTGCTATTCAGTTGCTAAGTCATTTCCAACTCTTTGCGACTCCATGGACACTGGTTGGTATTTATTTCAAACATATGATCAATAATAACTTGGACTGAAAAGTAACCACTTATGATAAATTAATTCATGATTTCATGCCATAGGACTGTGCTCCCAAAGAACCAGAGAAATGGTAATCCTGTCCTTCCTTTATAGTCTCTGATTTTAAAATATAGTATATGAGCTAGAGACCTCAGGAATAGGTTTGTTAACAGTAGAGAGAACTAAAACAGAATGAGATTTTGATCATCTTTGATAAGGAGAGAACAGTGAGTAGGTTTTATATACCTTCAGGGTATATAAATCCTACAAGTTCAATCTTGCTCCCCCATTGCAAACTATTCAAAACTCATTGTCCAGGCAGAATGTCTGCCATTATCACTGTTGGAAAGAATTCTAGTTATTAAAATAACAGTTCTTCATGAAAAAAAATAACAATTCTTTCTGAAAAATATATCTGCAAAATTGGCCATTCAACAAGTCTGCAGAATAAGTCAAACCATTAAATAAATTGGTTGTTAAAGTTTTATCTCAAAAGAAGGTAAATAAAAGGTGGGAAGAGATGCCAAACTGGGTGGTTATGTAAGAAGTAAAGAGAGTTAAAATTTTTTTAACTTTTGTGCTGAATCAGTAATTGTGGATCTGTTCCTTCATGGGTGCATTTGGCATAATAATGACTAAATCAACTCAATCAAATATTCTAATATTTAAACATATGTTCTATTTTTAAAAAAGTATAATCCATTGTGATACAGTGAGTCAATCACCTAGAAACCATGTTCTGTGTATGGTTCTCTTTCCTTGAAAACTGATTAGTTACGGTTCCTTTTTTCATGGAAATTCTTCAGACTGATCTATTGGTTTATCAAGGTAATTTAGCCTATAATATTATTTGATACTGGATACAATTCATTACCTTAACTTTCACCTTAAGAAGAAAATACATAAAACCAGTAATCATGAATTAACGTGAAAATCAAAGGCAAAGATTACCACTTGTAGCATGACTATGTGAAGAGTTCCATAGACCCTTCCCCAGAGAAACTGGCAAAACTCATTTTTAAAAACACTTGTCCAGACCTCTGGAAACAGTTCGGAGGGCATACAGCAAATGAAGAGACATTTATTCAGAAAAATCAACTAAAACTTGGAAAGGACAGATAGAGTCTGTGGTACTTGGGCCAATAATCAGCTGTCTCTCTCCCCTTTTCCAGCTTAGCAAGATGGAAGTTCCACCCCAGGCTGCTGTAGCTGAGTGTATAGGACTCTCCCCAGCTCCTAGTACAAGGGATAGTTAGCATCTGGGAACGGGCGGGATGTGAGAATTTCTTACCTTGTCCCCAGCTACCTGCTGCTGAGGCTAAGTTCTAGACAAGTACAGCGAGTTCAGTCCCTGAGTTGGGAAGATCCCCTGGAGTAGGAAATGGTGACCCACTCCAGTATTCTTGTCTGGGACAGAGCCTGGTGGGCTACAGTCCATGGGGTCACAAAGAGTCAGACACAACTTAGCGACTGAGCATGCAGGGACTTTCTTTTTTCATTAGCTCTCATTCATGAGATGGAAGTTCTATTATGGATGAAGCACTGTTGAGAATACCGGGGCCCCAGTTCCCCTTGCCCCAGCTTATATGGCAGAGGTTCCATGGGGGAGCCATAAGCTGAGAAGTCCTGAAGCTTCTGCCCTCTTACACCAAATGCTCAGCTCCTAAAGTTGGGGTGTCACTCAAGGAGAAACACACCATTGTTTCTACCCACAATTCCAGAGCCATGGCTCAGAAATTTTCCCTGGGGGGAGAGATAGCCTATTATACAGAGAGCTCTGAATCTCTCCCTAAAGGATTTGACTTCATTTGTGACTGAAATGTGGGAAGTTTAAGCCTAGGGCATTCTCAAATAGTGGAGGTTGTGGTGGAAGTTAATTGGAAGGTAATTGGTAGAGTCACTGAAAAGTTAGGCTAAACTGCAGTCTGGCTGATTTCCTAGAGACAACAGGGGAGGAGACAACTGGGAGGAGCTCTTCTAGGATGAGAACAAATCTCAAGCACTGACCTCAAGAAGTATACTTTGAAAGGATGCAGATTAATGGGATCAGTCTGTGGAGAAATTTTATACCTCAAGACATTGTTGAAAACAATAGAGTCAGCTAGTGAGGATTCCCTGGTGGTCCAGTGGTTAGGACTCCATGCTTCCACTGCAGGGGCATGGGTTGCATCTGGTCAAAGAATTAAGATCCCACAAGCTGCATGGCACTGGTAATTAATGGAGCTTAACAGTTGGGTATAGTGAGGGAAAGAAACTGTCAAAGAGAGTCCTGCCAACTACTGTCATCATAGGGTGACTTTGGGCATACCATTGGTTGCACTCCCTAAAGATCAACATCAGAGACTTCACATGACAGGGAGACAGTGGAAGGTGGAACAGAATAAACTTCACTAAAATAATCCAGTCAGTCACTAAAAAAATAAACAAGCAAATACCAATAATAAGCAACAAGCTCCTGAGTTTAGGGCGGGAAGGTGGGAACCATATTTAAAGTGCTCAAAGAAAAAACTTTCAACCAATAATACTATATTTAGCAAAGCTAATTTTTTAAATAAAGGTGAAATAAAGACATTCCCTAAATGGCTCAGACAGTAAAGAATCAGCCTACAATGCAAGAGGCATGGGTTCAATTCCTGGGTTGGGAAGATCCCCTGGAGAAGGGAATGGCAACCCATTTCAGTGTTCTTGCGTGGAGAATTCCATGGACAGAGGAGCCTGGTGGGCTATAGTCCATGGGGCCGCAAAGAGTTGGACATGACTGACTGACTAACACTTCACTTCACTTCACTTCACTTCAGTCGTTCAGTCGTGTCCGACTCTTTGCAACCCCATGAATTGAAGCATGCCAGGCCTCCCTGTCCATCACCACCTCCTGGAGTCTACCCAAACTCAAGTCCATTGAGTCGGTGATGCCATCCAGCCATCTCATCCTCTGTCATCCCCTTCTCCTCCTGCCCCCAATCCCTCCCAGCATCAGAGTCTTTTCCAATGAGTCAACTCTTCATGAGGTGGTCAAAGTACTGGAGTTTCAGCTTTAGCATCATTCCTTCCAAAGAACACCCAGGACTGATCTCCTTTAGGATGGACTGGTTGGACCTCCTTGCAGTCCAAGGGACTCTCAAGAGTCTTCTCCAACACCACAGTTCAAAAGCAACAATTCTTCAGCGCTCAGCTTTCTTTACAGTCCAACTCTCACATTCATACATGACTACTGGAAAAACCATAGCCTTGACTAGACGGACCTTTGTTGGCAAATTGATATCTCTGCTTTTGAATATGCTGATTAGGTTGGTCATAACTTTCCTTCCAAGGAGTAAGCATCTTTTAATTTCATGGCTGCAATCACCATCTGCAGTGATTTTGGAGCCCAAAAAATAAAGTCTGACACTGTTTCCACTGTTTCCCCATCTATTTCCCATGAAGTGATGGGACCGGATGCCATGATCTTCGTTTTCTGAATGTTGAGCTTTAAGCCAACTTTTTCACTCTCCTCTTTCATTTTCATCAAGAGGCTTTTTAGTTCCTCTTCACTTTCTGCCATAAGGGTGGTGTCATCTGCATATCTGAGGTTATTGATATTTCTCCCAGCATCTTGATTCCAGCTTGTGCTTCCTCCAGCCCAGCGTTTCTCATGATGTACCCTGCATATAAGTTAAATAAGCAGGGTGATAATATAAAGCCTTGACAAACTCCTTTTCCTATTTGGAACCAGTCTGTTGTTCCATATCCAGTTCTAACTGTTGCTTCCTGACCTGTATATAGGTTTCTCAAGAGGCAGTTAGGAATAAACAAAAACTGAGAAAATGTGTTGCGATCAGACCTGCCTTATAAGAAAAATCAAGAATGATCTCAAATCAGTAACCTTACGGTCCATCTCAAGATACTGTGAAAAAGAAGAGCAAACTAAACCTAAAACAAGCAGAAAGAAGGAAGCAATAAAGATTAGAGTGGAAATTAATGAAATTGTAAAAAAGAAAAACAATAGCCAAAATCAATGAAACCAAAAGCTGGTTGTTTGAAAGATTAACAAATTTGACATATCTTTAGATAGACTGACCAAGAAAAAAATAGAGATGACTCAAATAGCTAGAACTGGAAATGAAAAAGGAGAAATTAATACCAACTTTACAGAGATAAGAATTTTAAAGAAATAAAAATAATTATATGCCAATAAATTAGATAACTTAGATGAAATGGAAAAATTCTCAGACTGACACAAACTACCCATATGGATTCAAGAAAAAAAGTATTCTTGGTAGGCCTATAACTAGCAAGGAGATTGAATCAGTTATCAAAAACTTGTCAACAAAGAGAAATCCAGAACCAAAAGCCTTCACTGATAATTTCTATCAAACATTTAAAGAACAATTAATACCAATCCTCAAGCTCTTTTAGGAAATGAAAAAAGAAGATACAATTCCTAACTCATTCTATGAGCCCAGAATTATCCCAACCCTGTAGTCAGATAAAGGGCTTCCCTTGTGGCTCAGATGGTAAAGAATCTGCCTGCAATGAGGGAGACCTGGGTTCGATCCCTAGGTTGGGAAGATCCCCTGGAGGAGGGCATGGCAACCCACTCCAGTGTTCTTGCCTGGAGAATCACCATGGACAGAGGAGCCTGGCAGGCTACAGTCCATAGGGTCACAAAAAGCTGTACATGACTGAGCAACTAAGCACATAGCACATAGTCAGATAAAGACACTGCATGAAAAGAAAAATCACAGACGAATATCTCTTATCAATAGTGATGCAAAACTTCTCAACAAACCAACCCTAGCAACATATAAAAAGAATTATACACCATGACTAAGCAGGATTTATCCCAAGAATACAAGGCTTAATATCTAAAAACCCAATTAATGTAATAATACACCACATCAATAGAATAAAAAACAAAAGCCACATGATCATCTCCATAAACATAGAAAAGCTTTTGACGAAATCCAACACTCTTTCATGACCAAAAAGAGAAAAAAAACCCAAACATGGCACACTAGGAATAGAAGGGAGCTTTCTCAACTTGATAAAGGACATAATAAAAAACCAACAGCAAATATCACATTTAATGGCAAAAGACCAGCTGCTTTCTTCCTAGGATTATGAATAAGAAAAGAATATTTGCTATAGCCACTTGTATTCAATGTTGTACTGGAGGTTCTAGCAAGGGAAGTTGTTGTACATTATGTTGTTGTGGTCGGTGGAGTCCAACTCTTTGTGACTCCATGGACTATACCCCTCCAGTCTCCTCTGCCTGTGGGATTTCCCAGGCAGAATACTGGAGTGGGTTGAGCAAGGGTAGTTAGGCAACAAAAAGAAAGAAATGGCATCTAGATTGGAAAGGAAGATGTAAAACTATGTGCATTCACAGATAACATCTTTGATACAAAAATTCCTGAATAATCCACTAAAAAACTATTATAACTAATGATGAGTTCAGATAGATTGCAAAATACAAGATCAATTTACAAAAACCAAGTATATTACTACACTTGTAATGAACCATCAAAAGGTGAAATTAAGAAAACAGTTCAATTGATAATACCATCAGAATAAAATACTGAAGTCAGAAAGAGAAAGACAAACGCCATATGATATCACTTATATGTGGAATCCAAACTAGGACACAGATGAACTTGTCTATGAAACAGAAACAGACATAGAGAACTTGCCAAGAGGAGGGGCAGAGGGAGTAGTGGGGAGGGATGGATTGGGAGTTTGGGGTGAGCAGGTGGAAAGTATCCAATGTTCCCGCCTCCAGCGTTTATTCCTATCACTTGTGTGGCCCTGTTAAAGAGACTGTGGCCGTGTTAAAGAGACAAACCAGCCTCCTGTCTGAAGTTTCTATTAAGTGCAACCACTGTCATTCAATGAGAGATATAGTCTAGAAAAGTTATAAACCATACGTCAGGAAAGCGTGGACATAGAGTGATTTATATGACTTGGGGGGAAGGGAAGTGGGAAGAAAAAACTTCACAGAGGAAATATTTGAACCTTTAAAATTTTTTTCTTTGGTTCAATGACTTGAGAACCATTTTTCTAATAATAAAAGTAATGCATGTCTAATGTTGGAAATTTGGAAAATACAGAAAAAAATAGGAGAAAATGTAAAAGACTATTAAAATGTAGACAGCTGAAAAAGTCAGGAAGTAAGTCTTTTTGTCCTGAAGTCTTTTTGTTTTTGTTTTTGTTTTTTTTGTCCTGAAGTCTTGTAATCAATTTTCCCTACATTGACTGCATACAGTCACTCAAGAACAGACCTAAAATTCACTAACATATCAAAGTGAGTTGAATTCAAGAAAAGGTAAAACTTTAAGCTTTGGCTCCTGAGGGAATCACTTCTGAGTTTAGAACTTTTATCTCAGTTTTTCTCAAAGCGTAACACATAGACCCACCTGCATCAGAGCTACCTGGGACAACTGTATGAAAATACAGATTCCTGACCTACCTGAAGACCTACTGAATGAGAAGATCTAAGAAAAGGGCAGTAATCAGCATTTTAATACACCTTTTGGGTTATTCTTATCCACAGTAAAGTTTAGCAACCATTTTTTAAAAAGCTTTTTGGGGATTTCCTTAGTGGTCCAGTGGTTAAGAATCCACCTGCCAATGCAGGGGACAATGGTTCAATTCCTGATCTGGGAAGACCCTACATGCCACTTGCCGACTAAGGCCATGCACCACAACTACTGAGCTGGTGCGGTGCAACGACTGAAGCCCAAACGTTCTAGAGCCTGTGCTCTGCAACAAGAGAAGCCACCACAATGAGAAACCCAAGCACCACAAATAGAAAAAGCCCAGGTGCAGCAACCAAGATCCAGCACAGCCAAATATAAATAAATCAATAAGGTTTTAAAAGCTCTTGGGGATGATAGAAACGATGATTTGGTGATGTGAACATGGATACTTTAAAACACATTTGAAGAAATTGGAACACTTACTCTCAGCTGATGGGAATGTAAAATAGTGTAATCATTTGGAAAAATTCGTATGGCAGTTCTTCAAAAAAGTAAACATAGAATTACCCTATGATCCAAAAATTTCACTTCTAAAGATATGACCAAAAGAATTGAAAGCAGGGACTCAAAACCCATGTATATAGCAGCATTATTCACAATACCCAACAGGTAAAAACAACCCAAGTATCCAGGTATCAACAGATGAATGGATAAACAAAATATGGAATATATGTATAATGGAATATTATTCAGCCTTGAAAAGGAGTGAGATTCTGACACATTACAATATGTGCAGACCTTAAAGACACTATGCTAAGTGAAATAAGTCAGTCATAAAAGGACAAATACTGTGTGTTTCTACCTATATGAGTTACCTAGAGTAGTCAAATTCATTGAGACAGAGAACAGTGGTGGTTGCCAAAGGCTGGGAGACAGGGAACGAGAAGTTGGTGTTTAGTGGGTATTGGAGAACATGGAAAAGCTCAGCAAGTGGATGGTGGTGATGTTTGCATAGCAATGGAAATATACTTAGGGCCATACAACTGCATACTTAAAAATGAATAAAATGATATACTTGTGTTACGTATATTTTCCCCAATTCAACACACATCTGAGACCAGAGATTCCTCTGCTTTATCTGAAGTAGAAATCCAAAAGGCTTTCACCAGGAGGCAACCACAGAAATATAGGCGGAGTTCAAGACCAAATGTGAGAAGGTTATAATCATCTCACAAAATGTCCAGCCTTATCAGAGGACAAAGGCTTCCAATTTGTTACTGGGTGTGATTTAAGCTGTGTTCCTTTGGGGCTTCTAGATCTGGTTAGTGAAAAGTCAGCATTGTCCCCGATTAGCCCAGCAAGATGAGAAATTACAGCCCTGAACTCAAAGCAGAAACAAAAGAGTGCTCTTTTCCCCTGCAGGGTTTGAAAACCTTAGTTAACAGTTGTGTAAGGCTGAAACTACTTGCGTCTCCTACTAAAACCCTGGCTTTAGAGAGCCAACCTTGTTAGTTTAAAAAGTAATATTGGTTACTGCCAATCCATATTTTCTTTCTTCTTTGCTGTTGGGAAACTGACCAATTTTACTACATAAAGGGCAAATTCAAGTGGTTTACAGGCTATTTAGAGTAATTTTTTGACAAGTGCAGGCTGCTTTAAAAAAAAAAAAAAAACTTGGGAAGGCTGATGGCAGAATCAATAGAGAATTTCTAAACTCAATAAACTGTAATACAATCTCACTAAGATGACTTTTTAAAAATATCTGAGTTATGGATTTCTAAAATGAGACATTTTTTTTTCACAAGCAAGCAGTGAATAAATGACAAGATCGTGGGAGACATCCTTGAATGAAGCAATATGAATCTATTCTATTTTTAGGACCTGACCTTATTTTCAAGTTCAAGTATCTCTGCAAATTGGTTCAGCCTTATTCCCTTTCTATCTGCTGGCCCTGGACAGACCAACCCCCTGAGGCTCATATAAGACTCTGACACGGGAAGTGTTCCCACTACCTTGTTAAGTAAAACAAATGGATCCACAGTAGAAACAGACAACACAGTACATGCGAGTCAGGATTTTTTTAATGTGTTATATATACATAGAAAAATGACCAGAAGGAAATCTACCCAAATTTTAACAGTGCTTATCTCTAGGTTGGAGGCTTGTTGGTAAGGTTTATTTATGTGTGAGTGAAAATTTAATTTTGTTGTTCAGTATTTCCCAAATGTTCTACAATGAGCATATAATGTTTTATAACCAAATAAAAAGAAATACATGTTATTTAAAATAAAAGGAAAACATTTGCCTTTGAATCCATTTTCTTTGGAGCTGGTGTTTTCCATTACTTGCCCACTCTTTACCTTTGGTCACTCTTGTTCCTGCCTTAGCAGTGGGCTACTATGCTGACCTTTGGACATGAATTTTGCCTTCTGTCTCTTGCCCACTCCCCTTGGTTGTGAACTATGATTCTCTGTATGTGCCTTAACTGCCGTTAGATTTCTGAGTCTGTCTCCCTGGTAACTGGAGAGTTGCCCACACACCTTCTTGGCCTTTGCTGTGGCTTTTCATAGAGTGCATGAATAAAGCATAGGTTTGGGCTTTTTCTGTAAAAATACTGTAGATCCTTGTATTGTCAGTGTATTAGTTTGCTCCAGTTGCTAAAATGGAATACCATGGGCTGAGTGGCCTAAAGAAGACAAATTTATTTTTTCATAGTTCTGAAGGCTAGAAGTCCTAAATCAAGGTGTCCACAGGACTAGCTTCCTCTGAGGCCTCTTTCCTTGGCTTGCAAACTGCCACCTTCTGTATCCTCAAATGGCCTTTCCTCTGTGCATATGCCCTGCTGTCTCTTCCTCTTCTTATAAAGACATCAGTTGGATTATATTAGCATTTATCCTAAGAGACCCTTTGGACTGTATGTAGCCCACCAGGCTCCTTTGTCCATGGGATTCTCCCTGCAAGAATACTGGAATGGATTGCCATTTTCCATCTCCAGGGAGTCTTCCTGACCCAGGAATTGAACCCTGTCTCCTGAATTGCAGGAAAATCATTTAACCACTGAGCCATCAGGGAAGCACCTTAAGGGCCTGCTTTAATCTTTAAAGGCGTTATCTCCAAATACAGTCAGATTCTGAGGTCCTGGAAATTAAGGCTTCAACATATGAATGGGGGTAGAGACACAAATTCTCGAAGCTAGGCTTCAGCAATACGTGAACCATGAACTTCCAGATGTTCAAGCTGGTTTTAGAAAAGACAGAGGAACCAGAGATCAAATTGCCAACATCCCCTGGATCATCGAAAAAGCAAGAGAGTTCCTGAAAAACAGCTATTTCTGCTTTATTGACTATGCCAAAGCCTTTGACTGTGTGAATCACAATAAACTGTGGAAAATTCTGAAAGTGATGGGAATACCAGACCACCTGATGTGCCTTTTGAGAAATCTATGTGCAGGTCAGGAAGCAACAGTTAGAACTGGACATGGAACAACAGACTGGTTCCAAAGAGGAAAAGGAGTGCATCAAGGCTGTATATTGTCACCCTGCTTATTTAACTTATATGCAGGGTACATCATGAGAAACGCTGGGCTGGAAGAAGCACAAGCTGGAATCAAGATTGCCGGGAGAAATATCAATAACCTCAGATATGCAGATGACACCACCCTTATGGCAGAAAGTGAAGAGGAACTAAAACGCTTCTTGATGAAAGTGAAAGAGGAGAGTGAAAAAGTTGGCTTTAAGCTCAACATTCAGAAAACTAAGATCATGGCATCTGGTCCCATCACTTCATGGCAATAGATGGGGAAACAGTGGAAACAGTGTCAGACTTTATTTTTTGGGCTCCCAAATCACTGCAGATGGTGATTGCAGCCATGAAATTAAAAGACACTTACTCCTTGGAAGGAAAGTTATGACCAACCTAGATAGCATATTCAAAAGCAGAGATATTAATTTGCCAACAAAGGTCCATCTAGTCAAGGCTATGGTTTTTCCTGTGGTCATGTATGGATGTGAGAGTTGGACTGTAAAGAAAGCTGAGCACCAAAGAATTAATGCTTTTGAACTCTGGTGTTGGAGAAGACTTTTGAGAGTCCCTTGGACTGCAAGGAGGTCCAACCAATCCATCCTAAAGGAGATCAGTCCTGGGTGTTCTTTGGAAGGACTGATGCTAAAGCTGAAACTCCAATACTTTGGCCACCTCATGTGAAGAGTTGACTCATTGGAAAAGACCCTGATGCTGGGAGGAATTAGGGGCAGGAGGAGAAGGGGATGACAGAGGATGAGATGGCTGGATGGCATCACCGACTCAATGGACATGAGTTTGGGTAAACTCCGGGAGTTGGTGATAGACAGGGAGGCCTGGCGTGCTACGATTCATGGGGTCACAAAGAGTTGGATACGACTGAGCGATTGAACTGAACTGAGAGACACAATTCAGTACATAACAATCAAGGTTCTTAGTTGTGAACAAAACTTACTCTAAAGGCTTCCCTGGTGGTCCAGTGGCTAAGACACCACATTCCCAATGTAGTGGGCCCAGGTTCGATCCCTGGTTGGGGAACAAGGTGCCACATGCCACAACTAAGACCCAACACAGCCAAATAGATAAATAAATTAAAAAAAAAAAAAAACCCTCATTCTAGGTAGAGCAGAAGTGGGATTTATGAAAGGGTGCTAAATAATTCACAGAATCTCCTGGAAGACAGGAGAATCTGGCAGAGAGGCTTCACAGCCCAGATAAGACCCCAACCACATGTCAGAACTGCTCCTATGAAGATCCTACAGCCACCATCACCAAGCCAAGAAGGTTCCTACTAGGATTTCAGCCACCTCTGGCTTTGAAAAGTGAATGCCATTCAGCCATGGATTCCATGGGATGTTTGCCTCCTAATGTCATGGGCTTCTGAAGAGAAGTTTCACCTCTATTGCTCTGTCTGGTCACAAAGAGCCTTGATCAAAGAATTGTGCCTTAGATACAAGACATTCTGGGAAAATGAACCATTGTCTTTGACACTAGGGGACTTAGAGAGTCATGCGATTGGAAAATCCTAAATTCCTAAATAGGAAGGATTTCAAAAGGTTCTTGGCAGCCAAAGGTAAGAAAAATAGCTATTACACTGAAGATAAATACATTTAGGAGCATGGTGAATTACATTCTTGAATGGTTCCCACTCACTCTTTCCATCTTGAGTTTGATTTTCTTTTTTGTTGTTTGATTTTTATTCAGTTCTAATTGTGGAAGTAATAATTATGGAATTAATTTTTCTCAAGGGAGAAAAATTTGAAAACATAAAAGAACACAAGGAAAAAATTTTGAATACCTATAATCTTACCACCTAGAGATAATCACTGTTGCCATTTTGATAAGTTCCCTTACATTCTTCTTTATATGTGTATATATATATATATATAAAACTCTAATATACATATGCTATTTTGTAGTAGTCTGCTTTTACTTATCAATATATTATGAATGCTGGGTTTTCTGAGTCAGTTTCCCCCACAAATAACTTTACACTATGAAAGGGTCTACCTAATAGCTTTTAATTTAGCCTCTATCAAGATCAGAAATTTTTTATTTACTTAGAGCTAATTTTTAATGTTGTTTAGTTGCTAAGTTGTGTCTGACTCTTTTGTGAACCCATGTATCTCTCCTCTATTTGTACATTTTGAGGGGGAAAAATCCAATATAACAAAACCAAAAAATATTTTGAGTTTTTCTTCTCTTCAAATGAAGATCCTCCTGTGACTTTATTGGCTGTTACTATATTCACCCATACTGTTCATGGGGTTCTCAAGGCAAGAATACTGAAGTGGTTTCCCATTCCCTTTTCCAGTGGACAACATTCTGTCTTTGAGAACCCCATGAACAGTATGAAAAGGCAAAATAATAGGATACTGAATGAGAAACTCCCCAGGTCAGTAGGTGTCCAATATGCTACTGGAGATCAGTGGAGAAATAACTCCAGAAAGAAAGAAGGGATGGAGCCAAAGCAAAAACAATACCCAGCGGTGGATGTGACTGGTGATAGAAACAAAGTCTGATGCAGTAAAGAGCAATATTGCATAGGAACCTGGAATGTCAGGTCCATGAATCAAGGCAAACAAGAGATGGCAAGAGTGAACATTGACATTCTAGGAATCAGCGAACTAAAATGGACTGGAATGGGTGAATTTAACTCAGATGACCATTATATCTACTACTGCAGGCAGGAATCCCTGAGAAGAAATGGAGTAGCCATTATGGTCAGCAAAAGAGTCTGAAATGCAGTACTTGGATGCAATCTCAAAAATGACAGAATGATCTCTGTTCATGTTCAAGGCAAACCATTCAATATCACCATAATCCAAGTCTATGCCCCAACCAGTAATGCTGAACAAGCTGAAGTTGAATGGTTCTATGAAGACCTACAAGACCTTGTAGAACTAACACCCAAAAAAGATGTCCTTTTCATTATAGGGGACTGGAATCCAAAAGTAGGAAGTCAAGAAACACCTGGAGTGACAGGCAAATTTGGCCTTGGAATGCAGAATGAAGCAGGGCAAAGACTAATAGAGTTTTGCCAAGAAAATGCACGGGTCATAGCAAACACCCTCTTCCAACGACACAAGAGAAGACTCTACACATGGACATCACCAGATGGTCAACACCGAAATCAGATTGATTATATTCTTTGCAGCCAAAAATGGAGACGCTCTATACAGTCAGCAAAAACAAGACCGGGAGCTGACTATGGCTCAGATCATGAACTCCTTATTGCCAAATTCAGACTTAAATTGAAGAAAGTAGGGAAAACCGCTAGACCATTTAGGTATGACCTAAATCAAATCCCTTATGATTATACAGTGGAAGTGAGAAATAGATTTAAGGGACTAGATCTGATAGAGTGCCTGATGAACTATGGAATGAGGTTCGTGACATTGTACAGGAAACAGGGATCAAGACCATCCCCATGGAAAAGAAATGCAAAAAAGCAAAATGGCTGTCTGGGGAGGCCTTTCAAATAGCTGTGAAAAGAAGAGAGGTGAAAAGCAAAGGAGAAAAGGAGAGATATAAGCATCTGAATGCAGAGATCCAAAGAATAGCAAGAAGAGATAAGAAAGCCTTCTTCAGCGATCAATGCAAAGAAATAGAGGAAAAGAACAGAATGGGAAAGACTAGAAATCTCTTCAAGAAAATTAGAGATACCAAGGGAACATTTCATGCAAAGATGGGCTCGATAAAGGACAGAAATGCTATGGACCTAACAGAAGCAGAGATATTAAGAAGAGGTGGCAAGAATACACAGAAGAACTGTACAAAAAAGATCTTCATGACCTGGATAATCACGATGGTGTGATCACTCACCTAGAGCCACACATCCTGGAGTGTGAAGTCAAGTGGACCTTAGAAAGCATCATGACGAACAAAGCTAGTGGAGGTGATGGAATTCCAGTGGAGCTATTTCAAATCCTGAAAGATGATGCTGTGAAAGTGTTGCATTCAATATGCCAACATATTTGGAAATCACAGCAGTGGCCACAGGACTGGAAAAGGTCAGTTTCCATTCCAATCCCAAAGAAAAGCAATGCCAAAGAATGCTCAAACTACACACTCAAACTACACACTCATCTCACACGCTAGTAAAGTAACGCTCAAAATTCTCCAAGCCAGGCTTCAACAATATGTGAACCGTGAACTTCCAGATGTTCAAGCTGGTTTTAGAAAAGGCAGAGGAACCAGAGATCAAATTGCCAACATCCACTGGATCATGGAAAAAGCAAGAGGGTTCCAGAAAAACATCTCTTTCTGCTTTATTGACTATGCCAAAGCCTTTGCCTGTGTGGATCACAATAAACTGTGGAAAATTCTGAAAGAGATGGGAATACCAGACCACCTGACCTGCCTCTTGAGAAACCTATATGCAGGTCAGGAAGCAACAGTTAGAACTGGACATGGAACAACAGACTGGTTCCAAATAGGAAAAGGAGTGCATCAAGGCTATATATTGTCACCCTGCTTATTTAACTTATATGCAGAGTACATCATGAGAAACGGTGGACTGGAAGAAACACAAGCTGGAATCAAGATTGCCGGAAGAAATATCAATAACCTCAGATATGCAGATGACACCACCCTTATGGCAGAAAGTGAAGAGGAACTAAAAAGCCTCTTGATGAAAGTGAAAGAGGAGAGTGAAAACGTTGGCTTAAAGCTCAACATTCAGAAAATGAAGATCATGGCATCTGGTCCCATCACTTCATGGGAAATAGATGGGGAAACAGTGGAAACAGTGTCAGACTTTATTTTTCTGGGCTCCAAAATCACTGCAGATGGTGACTGCAGCCATGAAATTAAAAGATGCTTACTCCTTGGAAGAAAAGTTATGACCAACCTAGATAGCATATTCAAAAGCAGAGACGTTACTTTGCCAACCAAGGTCCATCTAGTCAAGGCTATGGTTTTTCCAGTGGTCACGTATGGATGTGAGAGTTGGACTGTGAAGAACGCAGAGCGCCGAAGAATTGATGCGTTTGAACTGTGGTTTTGGAGAAGACTCTTGAGAGTCCTTTGGACTGCAAGGAGATCCAACCAGTCCATTCTGAAGGAGATCAACCCTGGGATTTCTTTGGAAGGAATGATGCTAAAGCTGAAACTCCAGTACTTTGGCCACCTCATGCAAAGATTGGCTTTTTGGAAAAGACTCTGATGCTGGGAGGGGTTGGGGGCAGGAGGAGAAGGGGACGACCCAGCATGAGATGGCTGGATGGCATCACTGACTTGATGAATGTGAGTCTGAGTGAACTCTGGGAGTTGGTGATGGACAGGGAGGCCTGGCGTGCTGCAATTCATGGGGTCGCAAAGAGTCGGACACGACTGAGTGACTGAACTGAACTGATATTCACCCAAATTAATATGATAATGAGCCTTTGTAGTTATTAATATTTTATTTGATTTTTTCTTTTTTTGGCCACACCATGCAGCATGCAGGATCTTAGTTCCCCAACCAGGGATGGAACCCTTTCCCCCTGCTGTGGAAGCACAGAGTCTTAACCAGTGGACTGCCAAGGAAGTCCCCTTGGATTTTTAAACATTTTATCCCATAACTGATAGATAAAATAATGTTTGTATTAACCAGAGAATATCCAATCTCATTTAAAATCCTCTTGTCAGATGTCCCTATATCTACAGAGGATTTTCTAGTATTTTGTTCTTAGGGCTGCAATTCATGGGGTTGCAAAGAGTCGGACATGACTGAGCGACTGAACTAAACTGAAAGAGGTCGCCGAGGGACCCAAGAAAGCACACAGATATTTTCCCAGAAGGTTTGCCATTCTGTCAGGGTCTGAGTCAAGCTCCAGGACTGGAGCAATACATATTCATCCCTATCTTCACTCTAAAGTCCTTGACTAATTGATCTATTTTAGAACAATATCTGGGCTTGTCTGTCGTTCATCTCCAAGACTCCAAACTCCTATATTCACCTGCCAAACAGGAAGTCATTCAGATACAAAGGTACCATGCTTTATAGTAAGTGCTATAGTAACTCAAGAAAGCTGTTGATATCTGTGTTTGAAATCCCAATTTCATGACAAATCTTCAGTCTGATTTGTTGTTGTTTTCTTCTCTGTGATAGGTGGAATAATGGACTCTCAAAGATGTCCCACCATTGAAACAAGTATATATGTAATGCTACATGGCCAAAGGGAATTTGTAGATGTGATTAAGTTTATGGACCTTAATATAAGGTGATTATTTTAGATTATCCATATGGGCTAAATCTGATCACATGAGTCCTTAAAAACAGAGAACTTCCTCTAACTCAAAGCAGAGGAGAGATGTGGCAGAAGGAAAAGCCAGAGAGAGTTGGAGCATAAGAAGAACTTGACATTGCTGTGGGGGTGGGGGTCACATGGAAAGCATGAGAAGGAATGTGGGCAGCCTCTAGGGGCAAAGACTACCCCTGACTGATAGCCAGTGAGGAAATGAGGACCTCAGTTTTACAATCACAAGGAACTAAATTTGACCAACCCTCTGGATGATCTTACCCATCTATTTGCCAAGAAGTGATGGGACCAGATGTCATGATCTTAGTTTTCTGAATGTTGAGTTTCAAACCAATTTTTTCACTCTCCTCTTTCACTTTCATCAGGAGGCTCTTTAGTTCTTCACTTTCTGCCATAAGGGTGGTGTCATCTGCATATCTGAGGTTATTGATGGGGAAACAGTGGAAACAGTGTCAGACTTTATTTTGGGGGGCTCCAAAATCACTACAGATGGTGACTGCAGTAGTGAAATTAAAAGAAGCTTGCTCCTTGGAAGAAAAGTTATGACCAACCTAGACAGCTTATTGAAAAGCAGAGACATTACTTTGCCAACAAAGTAGTCAAAGCTATGGTTTTTCCAGTAGTCATGTATGGATGTGAGAGTTGGACTATAAAGAAAGTTGTGTGTGTGTTACTCAGTCGTGTCCAACTCTTTGTGACCCAATGGACTGTACTCTGCCAGACTCCTCTGTCCATGGAATTCTCCAGACAAGAATGCTGGAGTGGGTTGCCATTTCCTTCTCCATGAATAAAGAAAGCTGAGTGCCAAAGAATTGATGCTTTTGAACTGTGGTGTTGGAGAAGATTCTTGAGAGTCCCTTGGACTGCAAGGAGATCCAACCAGTCCATTCTGAAGGAGATCAACCCTGGGATTTCTTTGGAAGGAATGATGCTAAAGCTGAAGCTCCAATATTTTGGCCACCTGATTCGAAGAACTGACTCATTTGAAAAGCCCCTGATGCTGGGAAAGATTGAGGGCAGGAGGAAAAGGGGGTGACAGAGGATGAGGTGGTTGGATGGCATCACTGACTCAATGGACATGAGTTTGAGCAAATTCCGCAAGTTGGTGATAGGCAGGGAGTTCTGGAGTGCTGCACTCCATGGGGTCACAAAGAGTCGGACACGACTGAGTGACAGAACTGAACTGAACTGAACTGAACTGAACTGGATGAACTTGGAGAGGATTTTTCTTCCTGAAAGGTTCTGCCAACATCTTGATTTGGGCATTGTTAGACTCTAAGCAGAATACCCACCTAAGCTATACTGTACCCAGACCTCTGACCTACAGAACTGTGAACTAATAAATGAGGCTGGTTTCAAGGCACAAATCTGTGGTAATTTGCAATGACAGCCAGGGAAACTAATACATGGTCTGAAATCTAAATCCACTCTTGAGAGGTAAGATACATTTTAAAGGTTAATAATTAAGTTAAAAATAGAGCTTTGTTAACCTAGGAATATTAACACATGAATTATGATAACATTATGATTCATTCAGAAAACTTCAAAGCAATTATGGCATTACTATAGACCAGTCAAAATGGGGCTCAACACTTTGTAAATCCCCTATTTGCTTCTAGGGATAACTCCTTCAGAGGGTTGTGGATATATTTATCATGTTTAAAAAAGAAAAAGGAACAAACATTCTTATAAAAATGAAAACAGATTCTAATTAAAGGACTCTGTATGTTGTCTTCTCTGTATACGGAGGGGATACAAATGTGTGAAGCTATTTTTAAATAATACCAATAGGTAGTCCTAAAAACACAGAGAAATTTAAAATTCCAATCTCATTATCCAAGGTAGCAGTTTTCCTACTCTCCATTCCAGCAAAGTCAGAACATATTGAAAAGCAATTCTAGCCAGGCAGAAATTAAGAGACAGAGTTGTTAAAAACGGTCCCCAGAAACAAGAAGCAGCCACAGTTTTGCAGGCAGCCAATTTCAGGGGTCAAAACATTGACTGTGTCTATCTTTTTAAATCACTATATTTTGCTTCTGGCTTTGATGTGGTCAGAGAAAAGAAGACACAGAGAAATACCTCAGGGATGCCCTAATGATGTGCAAAGAGGGCTGCGGGGAGTCTGAACCCAACAGAGATGCTTCCTTGTTATTTCTAATAATTGTTTATCATCACTGGATGGTTGCCTGAGATCATTTAGGAAATAAAAAAATTTTTAAACACTGACATACAGACGTAATTTTTGTGATCCATGTTATTTTTCAGATGTTCCAGGCGTCTGCATCAAGATCAAACGCATGTTTACTTTGGTTTTCACGATTTCTCAGGTAGACAGTAAGAAAGATGAGTTCCATTGTTTTATTTAAATGTTTACTGAAAAATACAGATGTCTTGATATCCCCTATCCCAGAAGCCACATTAGAATAAGCATATAAAGTATAATTGCAATTGAAACAGAACTATATTTATATTATTTACACCCAAGAGTATTCCCAATGAGAGTAAGACTAGACACATAGTTGAAACTTATTAAGTAGATTGCTTATTTAAAGTGTCAGGATAAATAACCATAGAATACCATTCCAGGTGAAATGAACACAGTATTACTAAGATTATATGTGCAACAGTTACCTCTGTAATCAAATTTCTAAATTTTATTTGGAATAGTGAAGTTACCTTTGTTGATTTTGTGCCAGATTTATAACTGTGCACAACTTTTAGTCTCCACTGCTACTCTTAGCAACTGTAATATATTAAGTAGCAATTTCAAAGACATATTGCATTAAAAAGGAAAAATAGTCATTTTACTATGGAGAAGTGTGGGGGTTACTTCCTTAACCAAGTAATTCAAGTTAACTACATCCGTACCGGGGCAAGCTGACCGCCTGATCTTATGCACTGGAAAGCACACAGTATCATTTCTCTGATGTTTCTACCAAACATGCACAATTTGAATCTATGCATGAAGAAACATGCAAACCTAAATTGAGGGATATTCTACTAAACAACTGACCCGTTCTATTTTTTAAATGTCAATGTCATGAAAGACAAAGAACAATGGAAAAATTGTTCCAGATTTTAAAAGCTTAAAGAAGATATGACTGCTAAATGTGGAGTATGATCCTGGATTGGATCCTAGATCAAAGAGGGGGAAAGTTGCTAAAAAAAAAAATTATTGGGACAACTGGCAAAATGTAAGGCCTGTATACTAGCTCATAATATTGCATCAATATTATATTTTCTGAATGTGATTATTTTCATATAGTTATGAGGGAGAATGTCCATGTTCTTTTTTTTTAATTGAAGTATAATCGGCTTACAATGTTTTGTTAATTTCTGCTATACAGCAAAGTGATTCAGTTATACATATATACATATTCTTTTTCATATTCTTTTTTTATTATTGTTTATTACAAAGCATTGAATATAGTTCTGTATGCTATACAGTAGGACCTTGTTGTTTATCTATCCTATATATACTAATTTGTATCTGCTAATCCCAAACTCCCAGTTCATTCCTCCTCATCCTTCTCCCTTTTGGCAATTGACAGTCTGTTCTCTATGTCTGTGAATCTGTTTCTGTTTTGTAGATAAGTTCATTTGTGTCATATTTTAGATTCCACATATAAATGATACCATATAGTAGTTGTCTTTTCCTTTCTGACTTACTTCATTAGAGTGACAATCTGTGGTTGTATCCATGTTGCTACAAATGGCATTGTTTCATTCCTTTTTATGGCTGAGCAGTATTCCATTGTCTGTATGGAATATATACAGATCTTTATCCATTCATCTGTTGATGGAAGAATGTCCCTCTTCTTAATAAATATACATTGAATTATTTAAGGGGAAAAGGGACACAAGTTCTGTGACTTATTCTCAGATGGTTTCAGTTCAGTCACTCAGACGTGTCCAACTCTTTGTGACCCTATGAACCACAGCACGCCAGGCCTCCTGGTCCATTACCAACTCCTGGAGTCCATCCAAACCCATGTGCATTGAGTCGGTGATGCCATCCAACCATCTCATCCTCCGTCGTCCCCTTCTCCTCCTGCCCTCAATCTTTCCCAGTATCAGGGGCTCTTCAAATGAGTCAGCTCTTCTCATCAGGTGGCCAAAGTATTGGAGTTTCAGCTTCAACATTAGTCCTTCCAATGAACACCCAGGACTGATCTCCTTTAGGATGGACTAGTTGGATCTTCTTGCAGTCCAAGGGACTCTCAAGAGTCTTCTCCAACACCACAGTTCAAAAGCATCTGTTCTTTGGTGCTCAGCTTTCTTTATAGTCCAACTCTCACATCCATACATGACCACTGGAAAAACCATAGCTTTGACTAGATGGACCTTTGTTGGCAAAGTAATGTCTCTGCTTTTTAATATGCTGTGTAGGTTGGTCATAACTTTCCTTCCAAGGAATAAGCATCTTTTAATTTCATGTCTGCAATCACCATCTGCAGTGATTTTGGAGCCCAGAAAAAATAAAGTCAGCCACTGTTTCCACTGTTTCCCCATCTATTTGCCATGAAGTGATGGGACTGGATGCCATGATCTTCGTTTTCTGAATGTTGAGCTTTAAGCCAACTTTTTCACTCTCCTCTTTCACTTTCATCAAGAGGCTCTTTAGTTCTTCTTCACTTTCTACTATTTTCAGATGGTTTAGAAACTAATAATAATAATGAATACAATTAAATATATACACAAAATATATCTTTATAAATATAAGTATATATATAAATATGTATAAATATTTACAGAGAGAGAAGAGAGACAGAGAAGGATAAAGTGATAAAGTGCTTGCAAAATGTTAACAACTGGTAAATCTGAGTGAAGGATGTACCAAAGACCTTCATATTATTTTGTTTTCTAGATGAGACTCATCTGTAAATGTTAATTATTTCAAAGTAAAAAGTTAAAATTAATAAATATATAATATATAATAAAGAAATAAATGTTCAAACTAATACATATAATATAATAAAGAAATAAACCTAAAAAACATACTGTAGTAGTGACAACAACTTTGGGGCCTTCCCTGGCAGTCCAGTGGTTAAGACACCAAGTTCCACTGCAGGAAGCACAGGTTTGATCCCTGATTGGGAAACTAAGATACCGCATGACATACAGCACGGTCAAAAAACAGGAAAAAAAAATAGTGACAATTCTGGGACTCCAACTACACATCCTGACCCCAAATAAGCAAATGTTAATTCAGCTCAAACTGGTATATAAGTCTTTTGGTTAAATTTGTTAATGAATATTTCACACCAAATTAACGTTGATTCCTTATCACTGTCCTCCTTGTTTTCTCACCAACAGATATTCTGCAATGGGGTGTTACTAAATACCACATTGAGCTGAACGATGGATTTTCTGATTTATACTTCCTCAAAGCAACCCAGAGGGTCTGAAATAGGCAGAGTTCAAATGCACCCATTACCCAAGATATTTACATCCCTATTTCAGTGTTACTCTTAAGTCAACTCTGAGAAATAAGATGCATTCATGGAGATTTATGCATGCCAAATCTCCAGAAATTAGCTTATACCAAACTTTTCAATAAGAAATTGGGTGACTCAACTCTCTTTTTTCACTACTGTTATCACAACTGCAGAAATATGACAATGTTAGCACTATAAAATTAAATTCTGTTTATTTAGACAAGAGCAAAGGGACTGCCATTTCATTTTTCAACAATTCTGCTTTTAATAGTATATTTGAAAATAGTCTCTCCCTAAAAAAGGAAAGCATGATGTGTACATTTATCCAATTAAGAATGGAATTTTCTATTACAGCACCCATATCTCTATTGTTGTCAACGACTGTGCACAGTTTAGTTAGCATATTTTAGGTTGGAAAATAAAGTGTGTCAGAAAAATGCATTATACCTTAAGACTTTAAATTTCCCTCAACCTATTTATGACCAATACGGTTAGTTAATGAAAAAGAAAAGAAATAAAAATATAGGAAAGAATCCTATCCTTTCTCACTGCTTCATGCCCATAGCCATGGTCTTCCCAGGGATGAGTTATAATTGCCTCCTGGGACTGAAAAAGAAGACACACAAAATCGGGTTTTAATTATGAAGGGATTGCTAATCACCAAGACAACAACCACCACAGGACTAAACTACCAAATCCAGGGACCACAAGCAAATGAGTCAGCAGCAATTATTTAACAGTCAAAAAATTAGCTCGATGGGAGAAATTCTTTAGGGTCCCCTGACTGTAGAGGGTACTGAGCTCTCTTTAAAGCAGACCTGTGCAAAGTCTTCACATCTTTAGAAATCATCTTAAAGATCCAATACCAATGCCGTGTTTTGGTATCCATTTTTATTCAGCAGCATATCATTTTGCAAAATTTCAAACTTTCAGAAAAGTTGCAAGAATAGTAAAGTGGACACCCATATACTCTCCACCAAGATTCACCAAATGTGCCAAGTTTTCTTTCTCTCTCTCCCTCTCTCTCTTTTCTCTTCCCCTATGTATATGTCTTTTCTTTTCTTTCTTTTTCCATATTTCTTTTTTGCTCTCCTTCTTTTTTCTTTTTCTGAACCATTTGAGAGTTCATTGCAGACATGACACTTCAATGTGTATCTTTTAAGAATAAGGACATTCTGCTTATAAAATCACAGTATAGTTACCACATTTGCAAAATTAACATTAATGCAATGCTATTGTCTAATATACAGTCCTCATTTAAATGTTCTCAACTTTCCCCAAAACCCAGTCTCTAATGAAGGATCACACACTACATGTCTCTTTAGTCTCCTTGAATCTAAAAAAGTTCTTAGTTGTTTTTCCTTGCATGTTCTTTGGTCTTTCATGATATTGATATTTACAAAAAAAGAAATCAGGCCAGTTGTTTGTAGCTTTGGCATAAATTTGGTGGGGGGAGGGGAGTGGTAAACTTGAGCCCCAAAGTAAATTCGAAATGGAACGGAATAATAACTTTATAGCTGGATTCAAAGTCCGCTTTGGCAGTGACTTAGAACACATTTCTTAATCTTCTCTGAGCCTTGGTTATCTGATCTGTTAAATGAGAATAACGATCCTCATTTTAAAAGGCAGTTGTGAGAATTATAAACTGATGCAATCTTTCCAGAAAGCAGTTTGAGAATCTGTCTCAAGAGTCTTAAACATACCTGTGTTCTTGGATCTAGTAATTCTATTTCTCCCAATTTATCCTTAGGAAATTATCAGAGGTAAGTGCACATACGGGCAGTGGTGATCATTACTGTGGATGTCAAGATAGCAGGTGGGTAAAACATGCTACATCCTTCATTTCCTTCCGCATCATCCTCAGGCCCCTTCCCTTCATCACTCACAGGTAACATTTAGTAACGGTTACCTTGTGTCCAGCACTATGCTGAGTTACAGGTTGCTGTGGCAAGCTTGAAAGTCATGCTTAGGAGGAGCACTTGGTAACATGGAAGAGAAGTAAGAATGTACCATTTAGTGAGGAATCCAGACAAGTCTGTATATACAATGGGATTCCAACTTTGTTTTATGTTTATGGGATCATGTTTAGAGAGAAACCTAGAAAGAAGTACAATAAAATGTTTACACTAGGTGGTGAGTTTGGGGTAAGTTTTATTTATAACAACAAAAACAAGGCAAATTCTTATGCAAATTATGTACCAGTATGCAGTTCTACTCATGGTTATTTGGCAATAACTGGTGATAAGGCCCCTCATAGTGGAAAGCTGGACTTGAAAATTTAATCCTTGACAGATCAGCTACTTCCCAGCTTTATCTCTGTATAAAAGAGAAAAGAGTTCAATGGATAGCTAGATATCTCTGTCACATCATACAATCTTTTTGAGTCTGATGCTAACATACACTACATTCCTTTTTGTTAGTCCTTGCTACCCCATTATCTTTTCCTAAACTTTTATTTTCAATTTTTCTGGCATTGTGCATTGTTGGTAAACAGCACAAACCCAGAACTTCTTTTTCTATATTATTTATTTATTTTTTTATATTTTCTGTTTTTTTATTTTGGTTGCACTGTGTCTTCATTGCTGAGCAGAGGCTACTCTTCCTTGTGGTGCATAGGCTTCTCCTTGTAGTGGCTTCTCTTGCTGCAGGGCACAGGCACACAAGTTGTGTAGTTCCTGGGATCTAGAGTGCAGGGGTTCAGTAGTTGGGGCACAGGGGCTTAGTTGCTCTGTGCCATGTGGAATATTCCTGGACCACGGACTGAACCCATGTGCCCTGCATTGGCAGATGGATTCTTATCCTCTGTACCACAAGGGAAATCCCAAATCTGGATCTTTTTTCTTTAAACTGACACTCTCTGAAACTTACCTGATAAACGTGTGTGTGTTAGTTGCTCAGTGGTGTCGGACTCTTTGCAACCCCATGGACTGTAGCTCTCCAGCTCCTATGTCCATAAAATTCAGCAGGCAAGAATACTGGAGTGGGTTGCCATTCCCTCTTCCCAACCCAGAGATCAAATCTAAGTCTCCTGCATTGTAGGCAGATTCTTTACTATCTGAGCCACCATGGAAGCTCTTGATAAACGTAGTCCATTTTATTTACTGTGATTGCTGATGCCTCTGCAATTATTTCTGCCATCTTATTTATGCCTTCTGTTTTTTCCACTTTTCCTGTGCTTTTTCCCCCTCCTTTCCTGTCTAATTTATGACTAAGCTTTTAAATTTTATTTTATTTCCTTTTTTGTTCTGGAATTGTGCATCCTATTCTTATGATTTCTATAGTTACCTGGAATGGTATTATATGGTTACTTATCCTGACACTTTAAATAAGCAATCTACTTAATATGTTCCAACTTTGTGTCTAGTCTTACTCTCATTGGGAATACTCTTGGGTGTAGATAATATAAATATAGTTCTGTTTCTACTGCAATTATACTTTATATGCTTATTCTAATGTGGCTTCTGGGATAGGGGACATCAAGACATTTGTATTTTTCAGTAAATATTTAAATAAAGCAGTAGAACACATCTTTCTTACTGTCTACCTGAGAAATTGTGAAAACCAAAGTAAACATGAGTTTGATCACAATGAAGACACCTGGAACATTTGAAAAATAACATGGATCACAGAAATATGCTTCTGTATGTCAGTGTTGAAAAAAACGTTTATTCCTATAGTTACCTATTCATGCATGCTAAGTCACCTCAATTGTGTCCAACTCTATGTGATCCCATGGACTGTAGCCTGCCAGGCTCCTCTGTCCGTGAGATTCTCCAGGCAAGAATACAGAGCGAGTTGCCATGCTCTCCTCCAGGGGATCTTCCCGACCCAGGGAATGAACCTGCATCTCTTGCATTGGCAGGCAGGTTCTTTATCAGCCCTTCTATAGTTACGCAATAACTCAAAATGTTAGCATACATGTATACTTAATTTAATATTATTCAATATTTCTTTATCCTTCATGAACAATACAAGGAATTTAGAATACTCTAAGTCCAATTAGATCAGCCATCTCTTGTGCTTCATATTATCAGTTCATAACTTATTTTGTCCTACCTTAATTTTTATGATACAAATTGAACATTATTACTATTGACAGAGTCAATATGTGTTTGAATTCCCTTCTTCCATTTTTACCAGTTTATTTGTTTACCATTCATTCTTATATCTCATATCTTTATTATGGGATCCTTCTTCGTTAAAGAAGTATGGTGGCAAATTCTCAGTTTTTCTTTATCTGGAAATACCTTTACTTTCCCCTCACTCTTAAAAGACAATTCTCTAAAACACAAACAAAAAGTAACTCTTAATTTTTAAAAAAAGAGTACAAGAAAAATATAAATATCAAAATCAAATTTCCTCCCCCTACTCTCTACCATCTGACTTCAGGCCAAGATATAATCACTGCTAACCGAAATCAGATCAATTATATTCTTTGCAGCCAAAAAAGGAGAAGCTCTATACAGTCAGCAAAAACAAGACCAGGAACTGACTATGGCTCAGATCATGAACTCCTTATTGCCAAATTCAGACTTAAATTGAAGAAAGTGGGGAAAACCACTAGACCATTCAGGTATGACCTAAATCAAATCCCATATGACTATACAGTGGAAGTGAGAAATAGATTTAAGGGCCTAGATCTGATAGACAGAGTGCCTGATGAACTATGGACAGAGGTTTGTGACATTGTACTGGAGATAGGGATCAAGACTGTCCCCAAGAAAAAGAAATGCAAAAAGCCAAAATGGCTGTCTGAGGAGGCCTTACAAATAGCTGTGAAAAGAAGAGATGCAAACAGCAAAGGAGAAAAGGAAAGATATTCCCATTTGAATGCAGAGTTCCAAAAAATAGCAAAGAGAGATAAGAAAGCCTTCCTCAGAGATCAATGCAAAGAAAGAGAGGAAAACAGCACAATGGGAACACTAGAGATCTCTTCAAGAAAATTAGAGATACCAAGGGAACATTTCATGCAAAGATGGGCTCGATAAAAGACAGAAATGGTATGAACCTAACAGAAGCAGAAGATATTAAGAAGAGGTGGCAAGAATACACAGAACTGTACAAAAAAGATCTTTACAACCAAGATAATCACGATGGTGTGATCACTCACCTAGAGCCAGACATCCTGGAGTCAAGTGGGCCTTAGGAAGCATCACTACAAACAAAGCTAGTGGAGGTGATGGAATTCCAGTTGAGCTATTTCAAATCCTGAAAGATGATGCTGTGAAAGTGCTGCACTCAATATGCCAGCAAATTTGGAAAACTCAGCAGTGGCCACAGGACTGGCAAAGGTCAGTTTTCATTCCAATCCCAAAGAAAGGCAATGCCAAGGAATGCTCAGACCAGTACACAATTGCACTCATCTCACACGCTAGTAAAGTAATGCTCAAAATGCTCCAAGCCAGGCTTCAGCAATACGTGAACCATGGACTTCCAGATGTTCAAGCTGGTTTTAGAAAAGGTAGAGGAACCAGAGATCAAATTTCCAATATCCGCTGGATCATGGGAAAAGCACGAGAGTTCCAGAAAAACATCTCTTTCTGCTTTATTGACTATGTCAAAGCCTTTGACTGTGTGGCCTCCCTGTCTATCACCAACTCCTGGAATCCACCCAAACCCATGTCCATTGAGTCGGTGATGCCATCCAACCATCTCATCTTCTTTTTTTTTTTTTTTCTTTTTTTTCCATCTCATCTTCTGTCGTCCCCTTCTCCTCCTGCCCTCAATCTTTCCCAGCATCAGAGTCTCTTCCAATGAGTCAGCTCTTCTCATCAGGTGGCCAAAGTATTGGAGTTTCAGCTTCAACATCAGTCCTTCCAATGAACATCCAGGACTGATCTCCTTTAGGATGGACTGGCTGGACCTCCTTGCAGTCCAAGGGACTCTCAAGAATCTTCTCCAACACCACAGTTCAAAAGCATCAGTTCTTTGGTGCTCAGCTTTCTTTATAGTCCAACTCTCACATCCATACATGACCACTGGAAAAACCATAGCTTTGACTAGATGGACCTTTGTTGGCAAAGTAATGTCTCTGCTTTTTAATATGCTGTGTAGGTTGGTCATAACTTTCCTTCCAAGGAGTAAGCGTCTTTTAATTTCATGGCTGCAATCATCATCTGCAGTGATTTTGGAACCCCAAAAAATAAAGTCAGCCACTGTTTCCACTGTTTCCCCATCTATTTGCCATGAAGTGATTGTTGAGCTTTAAGCCAACTTTTTCACTCTCCTCTTTCACTTTCATCAAGAGGCTCTTTTAGTTCTTCTTCACTTTCTGCCATAAGGGTGGTGTCATCTGCATATATGAGGTTATTGATATTTCTCCCGGCAATCTTGATTCCAGCCTGTGCTTCCTCCAGCCCAGCATTTCTCATTATGTATTCTGCATATAAGTTAAATAAGCAGGGTGACAGTATACAGCCTTGACGTACTCCTTTTCCTATTTGGAACCAGTCTGTTGTTCCATGTCCAGTTCTAACTGTTGCTTCCTGACCTGCATATAGGTTTCTCAAGAAGCAGGTCAGGTGGTCTGGTATTCCCATCTCTTTCAGAATTTTCCACAGTTTATTGTGATCCACACAGGCAAAGGCTTTGGCATAGTCAATTAAGCAGAAAGAGATGTTTTTCTGGAACCCTCTTGCTTTTTCCATGATCCAGCGGATATTGGAAATTTGATCTCTGGTTCCTCTGCCTTTTCTAAAACCAGCTTGAACATCTGGAAGTCCACGGTTCACATATTGCTGAAGCCTGGCTTGGAGAATTTTGAGCATTACTTTACTAGCATGTGAGACGAGTGCAATTGTGCGGTAGTTTGAGCATTCTTTGGCATTGCCTTTCTTTGGGATTGGAATGAAAACTGACCTTTTCCAGTCCTGTGGCCACTGCTGAGTTTTCCAAATTTGCTGGCATATTGAGTGCAGCACTTTCACAGCATCATCATTTAGGATTTGAAAGAGCTCCACTGGAATTCCATCACCTCCACTGGCTTTATTTGTAGTGATGTTTCCTAAGGCCCACTTGACTTCACACTCCAGGATGTCTGGCTCTAGGTGAGTGATCACACCATCGTGATTATCTTGGTTGTGAAGATCTTTTTTGTACAGTTCTTCTGTGTATTCTTGCCACCTCTTCTTAATATCTTCTGCTTATGTTAGGTTCTTACCATTTCTGTCCTTTCTTGAGCCCATCCACATGAAATGTTCTCTTGGTATTTCTAATTTTCTTGAAGAGATCTCTAGTCTTTCCCATTCTGTTCTTTTCCTCTATTTCTTTGCATTGATCGCTTAGGAAGGCTTTCTTATCTCTCCTTGCTATTTTTTGGAACTCCAGCAGTGAAGATCCAGCACAGCCTAAATAAACAAAATTGTTAAAAAAAAAAAAAAAAGCGGGGGGGGGGGGGGCGGATTTCTTGGGTGGTCCAATCGCTAAGATTCTGTGCTCCCAACGGAGGGGGCCTGGATTCGATCCCTGGTCAGGGAACTAGATCCCACATGCTGTATGTAACTAAGACTCAACGCAACCAAATAAAATAAATGAAATATATTTTTTAAAAAAGAATTTGGAACTATATTCAATATCCTGTGATAAAATGAATAAGGACATACATATATATACGGAGAATCCCATGGACAGAGGAGCCTAGCAGGTCACAAAAAGTCGGACACGACTGAAGCGACAGAGCACAGCACAGCATAAATATATATACGTAATCACTTTGCTGTACAGCAAAAATTAAACACAACCTTGTGAATCAATTATATTACAGTAAATTTTTTTTTAAATCCCCTCAGAGTTCTACATTCCTCTCAGTGGCAACCGCAAGTGATTTTGGGGCTTGCCTATCATTTGGTTTATGCTTTCTGTCTCTTTTGGGCACCCAGAGATTTTCTTTACTTTCTAGGGAGCTTGTATCTAAGATTTCTAGATCCTTTATCATAGAAAAGTTTATCAGACTATCCAGTCTTTCGTGTTATCTGAAGTAGAATACCCAGGCTCCTTTAATCTTTACAACAACCTTACAAATTAAGCATTATTATTCTCATTTTATTATTGTGGAAATTGAGGCTCAGTATGGATATGTGACCATGTAAAGCCGCTCAGTCATGTCCGACTCTTTGCGACTCCATGGACTGTAACCTACCAGGCTCCTCTGTCCATGGGATTTTACAGGCAAGAGTACTGGAGTGGGTTGCCATTTCCTTCTCCAGGGAATCTTCCCAACCCAGGGATCGAACCTGGGTCTCCTGCACTGCAGGCAGAAGCTTTACCATCTGAGCCAGCAGGGAAGCCCAGATTGGATATAGATTCTATCAAGAAGCAGAGTCTAGATTTGAACCCAGTACTGGCACCAAAGTTGGTTGTTTAAATACTAAGGTATATCGCCTTTGTTTTTCTGTGTACTTTCTCTTCTTTTAGAAAATGTTGATTTTGTCTATCCTCAGAAAAAAATAAAACTTTTAAAGAGACTGTAAATTGAAAAATCAAAAAAGATCGCTTGCTTATAACATGTGTTTATTTGTTAAACCTGAGAAGTTGGGCTATCAAAGCTCTAGAGCTAGGCCTGGGTCATCCATTGTATCTGTCAAGTACCATATGGAGAGAACTGAGTGTTTTCCTATGCATAAATGATAAATAATACCTGAGCCAGAGTATTATCATACTTTCCCTTCCCTTGATTTTGTTGTGCTTACCTTTTCCCTATGAGCCCATCGTTTTCTCCACCACGCTCTCCTCAGGCTGCTACTAGCTCTAAAGAGTAGTAATAAATAAGATTGCATCCCTGCTACATTTTTGGCAGGCAGGAAAATCTTCTTGGACACAGTGGATATAGACCTTATCTGTCTAGGTTGTTGATTAGAAAAGCATGCTGAAGGACATGTAAGCCTTAATGAAGTTTGAATAGATTACATCTACTTCTTCCCTAGGATCAGCATGACATGGCACTCCGAGCAGAAAACAGAATCAGTCTGGCACACAGGCTCACCATGAGACGATAATGCTTGCCACTGAGGTTTGCTTTCCTAAGTGCTGGAAAATTGATTGGTTTATAATTCGTTCTGGTATTTTCCCAAGTATCTAAGTGTCTACAATTACCTGCCTTATACTTTTTTCCCCCATTTTAAAGCACACATGTACACACACACACACATGGTGGCTGTACGTGTGCTCACACACAATCTACCCTGTCTCAGGCAATAAAGATCCTCCTGGACTCTTGGAAATTCAGAGCACTGGAGGGTCTCTAATGAAATTCACCAGAACTTTAAGTTCCCTGAGATGAATATTATCAAACTTTGATAATTTTATTTTATGCTGGTCCTCACTCTAAGTTAACCTATTTACAAGGAAATTGGGAAAGGGTGGGCTCATCTAAGAGTCTGTCCAAATAAATCTAGTCCAGAGAGTACTCATTCGTGTGTGCATGCAGGCACTCACTCATTCCACACGTATTTGTTGAGTACCTATTGTGTGTCAGGCTCTGATTTATGTTGCAGTGGTAACTCTTTTAGACAAGTCTCTGCTCTCATGAAGTAAATGATCTAATATGGCAATTAAATAAACAAATACACAATATCAGATGACTATAAATATTACAAAGTATTTAAAACAGATGATAAACACAGAGGGAATGAATTGAGGGTAGAATGCCACTTTAGAGTTTTTTAGAGATGTTGGCTAAGAAAGACTTCAGAATCTGCTGTCACTTTTTTTTTTTTTTTTTTTGGTTGTGCTGGGTCTTCACTGCTGCATGGGTTTTTCTCTAGTTGTGATTAGTGGGCACTACTCTTTAGTTGAGGTATGTGGGCTTCTCATTGCAGTGGCTTCTCTTTTTGTGGAGCACAGGCTCTAGGGCACATGGGCTGTCCTCAATAGCTGTAGCGGACGGGCTTAGTTGCCCTGCAGCATGTGGGATCTTCCCAGACCAGGGATCGAACTCTTGTCTCCTGCATTGGCTGGCAGATTCTTTACCATTAAGCCACCAGGGAAGCCCTTTCTGCTCTCTTCCAACCTCACTAGCTGCTTTTTCTCAGTCTTCTACAAAGATTTCCCTTCATCTTTCCAACCTCCAAATATTGGAATATCCCAGGGATTATCCTTGGGCTTCTTTTTGATCTACATTCACTCCCTAGATCTCATTCAGCCCCTGGATTTTAAAAATATTCTATATTTTACCCTAAAATAAGCAAAGTATGTATAGAACATTAACATTTTTCTAAGAAATGGGTAGGGTGGAAGACAAAAATGTAAGTGCTTTCAAGAACTGTGAAGGTCTGAGACTTACCCAACTTGCAAGCTATCAAGTTAAATTATCACAGTTTTTGTGTCTAGCAGAAGACACAAGGTTCATGGATCTTGTAATTCCATCTATTTCTTTCACAATAATTTAATTAATTTGACTATTAACTAATGTCACTCTAATTTCTTTGGGGGAGGGGATGGAATGACTGTTGAATAAGATTGGAAAGACTTTTCAATGCATTTCTTTTGATATCAAACCTATTGATTAAATTGATAAAATTAAACTTAAAATAACTTTTTAAATATATTAATTTTGTAGTTTGAATTTGATACATCTAATATCTGAAATTCAGGAGTCTCAAATGTATCCAGAATCAGTCCTCTTGTCATTACCTTCTTGCTCCATGCCCATCCTTGTTTCCTTTGCACTAGTTTTTCAACAGCCTCCTATTTCCATCCTCGCATACCTATCATGAGACCATCTACACCACAGCCAGAATGATCCTTTTAAAGTGTGTACAATTATGTCCCTGTAAGATCAAGGCACTTCTTTGCTCAAAATTCTCTGATCACAAGGGAGAAACAAAAGAGCAATAGCATTTTACTCATAGAAATAGCACTAATCAGAGTGTCGGCATTTGAGCTGGTTCTCCAAGCTTCAATTCCAAAACCTGAAAAGGATCATGTGATGCCTGCACATGCAGTGGGTTACATTATAGGAAAGGAACTCTCAGCTTTGGGAACCTGAATATTTTATAATGGGAGTAAACCGGCCAGTCCCATGCTCCCAAGGGAGACACTATTTCTATCTTCAAAGTCATTAGTGATACAAACATCTTTAAAAAGATAGTCTGAAACAAAAGCTATCAGTGAGTTCACAAGATGTACAGAAACATGAGAATCATGAAGAATTATCTCCCAACATGTTTTTGCTTGCACTTTTTGTAAACAAAAGGATAAACAAAAACCTTTTTTTAATTGAAATATAGTTGATTTACAATATTGTCTTGGTTTCAGGTGTACAACCAAGTGATTCAGTTACCCTTTTTTTTTTCAGATTATTTTCCATTATAGGTTATTACAATGTATTGATAGTTTCTTGTGCTGTATAGTAAATCTTTGTGGCTTATCTATTTTTTATATAATGGTTTGTATCTGTTAATCCCATACTCTTAATTTAGGCCTCCCCCTCTTTTCCCCTTTGGTAACCATAAAGAAAGAAAGAAAGAAAGAAAGAAAGAAAGAAAATGAAGTCGCTCATTCGTGTCCGAATCTTCTGTAGCTTATCAGGCTCCTCCGTCCATGGGATTCTCCAGGCAAGAATACTGAAATGGGTTGCCATTTCCTTCTCCAGGAGATCTTTCCAACCCAGGGATTGAACCCGGGTCTCCCGCGTTGTAGACAGAAGCTTTACCATCTAAGCCACTAAGGAAGTCCATAAGTTTGTTTTATTTAGTGTCTGTTTCTGTTTTGTATATAGATTCATTGTATTTTTTTAGATTCCACATATAAGTGATATCATATAACATTTATTTGTCTTTCTCTGTCTGACTAACTTCACTTAGTAGAATATTCTCTAAGGCCATCCATGTGCCTGCAAATAGCAATATTTCATTCTTTATTATACTGAGTAATATTCTATTGTGTATGTGCATATATACAAGATATACATATATATAATTATATTTATACATATATCTCACATCTTCTTTATTCAATCATCTGTTGATGAGTATTTGGGTTGTTTCCATGTCTTGGCCACTGTAAATAGTGTTCCTATGAACATCAGGGTGCTTGTATCTTTTTGAATTAGTGTTTTCAACTTTTCTGGATATATGCCCAGGAGTGGGATTGCTGGATTATAGGGTAGCTCTATTTTTAGGCTGTTGTTGGTTTGTTTTTTTTTTTTTTTTGAGAAACCTCCATATTGTTCTCCATAGTGGCTGTACCAATTTACATTCCCACCAACAGTGTAGCAGGGTTCCTTTTTCTCCACTCCCACTCCAGTGTTTATTGTTTCTAGACTTTTTGATGATAGCCATTCTGACTGGTGTGAGGTAATACCACATTGTAGTTTTGATTTGCATTTCTCTGATAATTAGACTGTTGAGCATCTTTTCATGTGCCTGTTGGCCATCTGCATGTATTCTTTGAAGAAATGTCTATTTAAGTCTTCTGCCCATTTTTTTTGATTTAGCTTTTTGTTTTCTCAATATTGAGTTGTATGTGTTATTTGTATAGTTTGGATATTAACCCCTTGTTGATTGCATTGTTTGTAAATATTTTCTCCCAGTAGGTTGTCTTTTCATTTTTCTTTTTCTATACAAAAGCTTTAATTTTTATTAGATCTCATTTGTTTATTTTTGCTTTCATTTTTTTTTTGCCTTGGGAAATTGATCTCAGAAAATATTGCTACAACTGATATTTGAGAATGAAAAACATTTTTTAAAGTTACTAAGAAAGAGACAGAGGGAACAGGGTGGGAGGGAAAAGAATGGAAGCTAGATTTCTCTGAATATATCTTGTTTTTGTATATTTGATTTTGAAACCATCTCTTTTAACTAGAAAATGAAATCAAATTTTTAAAAAGCAATCTCTAAAAACCAAAAACTGCATGAAACAAATGAACCAAATTGTCTATCAAATAGGTAGAAAAACCACACAGAGAATAATTATTTCAAGTTACTATTTTTAAGTACAGTAATTTGTCTATATCTCTCCAGGGATATTCTCCTAAAGGCAAAAGCAAATCCAAAAACATCTTAACTCTTTTCAGTAATTGTGTTAGTGGTAGTGTTGGTGTTAGTATTCTGAGGCTATTTCATGTAATATATTGATGAAATTGGGAACCAAAATTTTTAGTATGAGAGTATAGAGATACAGATTAAATATCAAGAGGTTAAATAAAACCCCGTAGTTCTGGATTTGAATTAAAAGTGTTATGTATGAATTCATGATGTATTTTACCTTTATAGAAAAAAAAAAAAACCAACACATATCTATCCAAACTCTGTCATTGAAAAGTTCTAGAAACAATGACCTTTATTGGACCCCGTGGCAGTTGAACTCTTCCTCTGCCAAAGCCTCCCTACTCTCCTTGCCTCCCATGGGTGCTGATCCCAAGGGCGCTCCCTAATGAACAGCTTGCATTCTAATAACCAGCCATAGAAAATGCTCAGTCCTTAATATCGAATAGACCTTCCTTTTTTGAAATGTTCCCAAACAGATCCAACCAACGACTCCTAAATGTAGGTACATATCAGTTAGAAAGCCTCCCCTTTCTTCCAAAACTCCCCTTCTTCTGAAGGGGGTCTCCCAGAACTCCCTCCATAATAGAATATGTACCAATCAGAGACAGTTTCAGCATTTCCTCTTTTTATGTCTTTAATACCCTTGAACCCAGGCTGAAATGAAAGCAGTAGTAGATGGGTTCCCTTGCCCCAGGTTTATGAATGAAAAGCTTGTGTTAATCTTCTCTTGAAGTTAGTTTTGTCTTTGACACATCTCAGAGTCATCTTCCCAGGGAATCCAACAAGTGATAATTCATCTATTTATTTGCTTGTTGTCTGTCTCCCCCAACACTCCCTGGGAGTAGTAGGGCGTTGTGGAGTCTCCTAGTTCTTTAACCAGCTAAAGCAGTGCCTCACACTGGAAGCCGCTCAATACCAATTATGCTGGATCCAAAAGTTAAATGACATTTAAACTGAGGCCTGAAAGACAAAAAGATAACCAGGCAAAGATCTTGTGAAAGAGCATTTGGGGTGTTGGGAACAGCAAGAAAATTCCAGAGCTCTTTCCTTCCTGTTTTGGTCCCAGATCTTTACAACTACTATTAAGTATTTCAGAGAGTTAAAATATTTTTGTTTGTTTTTGGTGTTGATTTTGTTTCCTATTTCTTCTTCACTCCTGTTTCAGGATCACTTGATTTTTATAAATTTAGCTTCAGGAACATACAGACCAATGTATAACTAATCAATCTTAGATTTCTGATCATGAGCCCATACCAAACACAAGGTAATTTCACTCCATTATTTATACAGAACATTTGTTTGTGGGAGGATACGGTAGTTATTATGAACTTGACTTCAGGAAGTTTAGTATCTATCAGGAATCTCTTATGATTACCCCAAGAAATAGACCAGAGTTGGAGTCCATGAGTCCATGGCCCCAAGGGCATTGGGGAGACTCTGGATCAGAATGGTCTGGGAAGAATTTTCTGCTTAAGTGTGTGACAGGCTCCTCCACTCTCCCCTCCAGTCATGCTCATTCTCTGTAGAGCCTGACCACGTATTTTGCTTTCTGCTTTAAAAACAAAATACTTTTTAAATGCCTTATTAAAGTAAAATTTGCACATGGTTTAAATATCAAATACTCTAGAAGGGTTTCTCTTACCCTTCCCCCTTATGAAGATAACTCCTTATCTTCTCAGACTTATCTCTGTATCTCTAAGTAATCTGCTTCTACCCCTCTTTACTGGAAAATTGGGTTAAAGATACTGAGCATGGCCCCACCCATCAGAACAAGACCCAGTTTCCCCCTCAGTCAGTCTCTTCCATCAGGAAGTTTCCATAAGCCTCTTATCCTTCTCCATCAGAGGACAGACAGACTGAAAACCACAATCACATAAAATTAACCAACTTATCACATGGACCACAGCCTTGTCTAACTCAAAGAAACTATGAGCCATACCCTATATGGCCACCCAAGACAGAAGGGTCATGGTGGAGAGTTCTGACAACATGGTCCACTGAAGAAGGGAATGGCAAACCACTTCAGTATTCTTGCCTTGAGAACCCCATGAACTGTATGAAAAGGCAAAAACATAGGACCCTGAAAGATGAACTCCTCAGGTCGGTAGGTACCCAATATGCTACTGGAGATCAGTGGAGAAATAACTCCAGAAAGAATGAGGAGACAGAGCTAAAGCAAAAACAACACCCAGTTGTGGATGTGACAGGTGATGGAAGTAAACTCCCATGCTACAAAGAGCAATATTGCATAGGAACCTGGAATGTTAGGTCCATGAATCAACGCAAATTGGAAGTGGTCAAACAGGAGATGGCAAGAGTGAACATTGACATTTTAGGAATCAGCAAAACTAAAATGGGCTGGAATGGGTGAATTTAATTCAGATGACCACTATATCTACTACTGTGGGCAAGAATCCCTTAGAAGAAATGGAGTAGCCCTCAGAGTCAACAAAAGAGTCTGAAATGCAGTACTTGGATGCAATCTCAAAAATGACAGAGTGATCTCTGTTCATTTCCAAGGCAAACCATTCAATAACACAGTAATCCAAGTCTATGCCCCATCAGTAATGCTGAAGAAGCTGAAGTTGAATGGTTCTATGAAGACCTACAAGACCTTTTAGAACTAACACCCAAAAAAGGTGTCCTTTTCATTATAGGGGACTGGAATCCAAAAGTAGGAAGTCAAGAAACACCTAGAGTAACAGACAAATTTGGCCTTGAGTACAGAATGAAGCAAGGCAAAAGCTATAATAGTTCTGCCAAGAGAACGCACTGGTCATAGCAAACATCCTCTTCTAACAACACAAGAGAAAACTCTACTCATGGACATCACCAGATGATCAATACCAAAATCAGATTGATTATATTCTTTGCAGCCAAAGATGGAGAAGCTCTATACAGTCAGCAAAAACAAGATCAGGAGTTGACTGTGGCTCAGATCAGAAACTGCTTATTGCCAAATTAGACTTAAATTGAAGAAAGTAGGGAAAACCACTAGACCGTTCAGGGGTGACCTAAATCAAATCCCTTACAATTATACAGTGGAAGTGAGAAATAGATTCAAGGGACTAGATCTGATAGACAGAGTGCCTGATGAACTATGGACAGAAGTTCATAATATTGTACAGGAGGCAGTAATCAAAACCATCCCCAAGAAACAGAAGTGCAAAAAGGCAAAATGGCTGTCTGGGGAGGCCTTACAAATAGCTGAGAAAAGAAGGAAGTGAAAGGCAAAGGAGAAAAGGAAAGATATGCCCATCTGAATGCAGAGTTCCAAAGAATAGCAAGGAGAGATAAGAAAGCCTTCCTCAGCGATCAATGCAAAGAAATAGAGGAAAATAATAGAATGGCAAAGACTAGAGATCTCTTCAAGAAAATTAGAGATACCAAGGGAGCATTTCATGCAAAGATGGGCATAATAAAGGGCAGAAATGGTATGGACCTAACAGAAGCAGAAGATATTAAGAAGAGATGGCAAGAATACACAGAAGAACTGTACAAAAAAGATCTTCATGACCCAGATAACAACCATGGTGAGATCACTCACTTAGAGCCAGACATCCTGGAATTTGAAGTCAAGTGGGCCTGAGGAAGCATCACTACAAACAAAGCTAGTGGAGGTGATGGAATTCCAGTTGAGCTATTTCAAATCCTAAAAGATGATGCTGTGAAAGTGCTGCACTCAATATGCCAGCAAATTTGGAAAACTCAGCAGTGGCCACAGGACTGGAAAAGGTCAGTTTTCATTCCAATCCCAAAGAAAGGCAATGCCAAAGAATGCTCAAACTACCACAATTGCTCTCATCTCACACGCTAGCAAAGTAATGCTCAAAATTCTCTAAGCCAACTTCAACAGTATGTGAATTGTGAACTTCCAGATGTTCAAGCTGGATTTAGAAAAGGCAGAGGAACCAGAGATCAAGTTGCCAACATCCACTGGATCATCGAAAAAGCAAGAGAGTACCAGAAAAACATCTACTTCTGTTTTATTGATTATGCAAAGCCTTTGACTGTGTGGATCACAACAAACTGTGGAAAATTCTGAAAGAGATGGGAATCCCAGACCACCTGACCTGCCTCCTGAGAAATCTGTATGCAGGTTAAGAAGCAACAGTTAGAACTGGACATGGAACAACAGACTTGTTTCAAATTGGGAAAGGAGTACATTAAGGCTGTATATTGTCACCTTGCTTATTTAATTTATATGCAGAGTACATCATGCAAAATGCTGGGGTGGATGAAGCACAGCTGGAATCAAGATTGCAGGGAGAAATATCAGTAACCTCAGATATGCAGATGACACCACCCTTATGGCAGAAAGCGAAGAAGAACTAAAGAGTCTCTTGATGAAAGTGAAAGAGGAGAGTGAAAAAGTTGGCTTAAAACTCAACATCAGGAAACTAAGATCATGGCATCCAGTCCCATCACTTCATGGCAAATAGATGGGGAAACAATGGAAACAGTGACAGACTTTATTTTGGGGGGCTCCAAAATCCCTGAAGATGGTGACTGCAGCTGGTGACTTCAGCCATGAAATTAACAGACACTTGCTCCTTGGAAGAAAAGCTATGACCAACCTAGGCAGCATATTAAAAAACAGAAACATTACCTTGCCAACAAAGGTCTGTCTAGTCAAAGCTATGGTTTTTCCAGTATGGATGTGAGAGTTGGACTGTAAAGAAAGCTGAGCACCAAAGAATTGATGCTCTGGACTGTGGTGTTGGAGAAGACTCTCGAGAGTCCCTTGGACTGCAAGGAGATCTAACCAGTCTATCCTAAAGGAAATCAGTCCTGAATATTCTTTGGAGGGACTGATGTTAAAGCTGAAACTCCAATAGTTTGGCCACCTGATGCAAAGAACTGACTCATTGGAAGGATCCTGAGCTGGGAATGATCGAAGGCAGGAGGAGAAGGGGATGACAGAGGATGAGATGGTTGGATGACATCACCAACTCAATGGACATGAGTTCGAATAAACTACGGGAGTTGGTGTTGGATAGGGAGACCCTGGTATGCTGCAGCCCCTCAGGTCACAAAGAGTTGGACACGACTGAGCGACTGAACTGAACTGAACTGAACTGCTCTTTATTTATCATTTTTAGATAATGTCTGTTCATTTACTGGCAGGACAGTTGAGAATTCAGCTCGGTTACACACACAAACCCCCCAATAACTCTTTCCCTTCAAATATGATTAGAATGTATTTTAGGTTCTTTCATAGATTTTCTTTGTATTTCTTTCCTTTACATGTTGTAAGCTTTTATGAAAAGACTGGTAATCCTTTATTATCATATGTAATAATGAGGAAAGGAAGACAGATTAAGGACTATGTATACTTGGATAGGTCTACTGACTGGCTGAATTTCATCCACTTCAGGGTCAATAGGTTATTGTCTTAGGGACTCCAAGATGCTAACAGTCATATCTTTGCACTTGGGAGTTAAAGCTTCTCCTGCCCTCACCTGATCATTTATTATTGACAGAGTGACTTGTCATTTTTTAATGTTTTGTTGTCTTTCTTATCACTATTGATTACTATTATTTAAACTTAATCTGGACATACTAGCTAATGTAGTAAGGCAAAAGGAACAAAGTAAATGAACAAAATTGAAATGAAAAGGTAAAATTATTATTTACATTTGCTACAATTGTATACCTAGAAAATCAAAATGATCAACTGAAAAATCACTATGAAAATAATTCATTAAAATTTATAGATACAAAATTAATAAATAGAAATATATTCGAAGTTAACATATAGCCTTCATATACACAAACAGGGCTTCCCTGGTGGCTCAGATGGTAAAGAATCTGCCTGTAATGAGGGAGACCTGGGTTCGATCTCTGGGTCAGGAAGATCCCCTAGAGAAGGGAATGGCAACCCACTCTGGTATTCTTTCCTGGAAAATTCCATGGACAGAGGAGCCTGGTGGGCTACAGTGCATGGGGTCACAAAGACTCGGACATGACTGAGTGACTAACATTTCCACTTCCACGTACACAAACTGAAGAGCTATTGGAAGAATACATCCCATTTACAAAAGCCACTAAAAGAAAATGGATAAAATACCTGGGAATATCTTAAAATACTTGCATGATCTATATGAAGAAAACTTTTAAAAATAAAAATACTATACAAACAGCTCATACAACTCAATATTTAAAAAAAAAAACAAATTAAAAAATAAGCAGAAGACCTAAATAGACATTTAACCAAAGAAGATATATAGCTAGCCAATAGGCACATGAAAAGATGCTCAACACCCTAATTATTAGAGAAGCACAAATCAAAACTTGCAAAGAGGCATCACCTCAAAACATCAAAAACTCTAAAAATAATGAATGCTAAGGAGGGTGTGAAGAAAAGAGAACCCTCCTATGCTATAAGTGGGAATGTAAATTGGTGCAGCCACTATGGAGAACAGTATGGAGGTCCCTCAAAAAACTAACACTAGAGCTCCCATATAATCCATCAATCTCACTCCTGGGCTTATATCCAAAATAGTTAAAAACTCTAATTTGAAAATATACATGCACCCCACTGTTCACAGCAGCACTATTTACAATAGCCAAGACATGGGAACAACCTAAATGTCTAGCAACAGAGGATTAAATAAAAAAGATGTTACACACACACACACACACACACACATAAAACAATCAGATGTTATTCAGCCATAAAAAAGAATGAACTATTGCCATTTGTAGCAACATGGATGGACCTAAAGATGTTATATAATAGTAAGTGAAGTAAGTCAGGCAGAGAAAGACAAATAAATGTTATATGATATCACTTGTATGTGGAATCTGAATAATCATACAAATGAAGCTTTATAAAAAAACAGAAACAGATTCACAGGTATAGAAAACAAACTTACGGCTACCAAAGGAGAAGGGGTGTGTGCGTTCTAGGTCACTTCAGTCTGTCTGACTCTTTGTGATCCCATGAACCCACCAGGCTCTCTGTCTATGGGATTCTCCAGGCAAGAATACTGGAGTGGGTTGCCATGCCCTTCTCCAGGGATCTTCCCCACCCAGGGATTGGAACTGCACCTCCTGCATCTCTTGCACTGCAGGCTGATTCTTTACTGCTGAGCCACCAGGGAAGCCCCAAGGCAAAGGAGGGGAGTGGTAAATTAGGAGTGAGGGATTAACAGATACAAACTGTTATACATAAGCGACAAAGATTTACTGTAAATGCAGGCAATTATATTCAATATCTTGTAAAAACCTGTAATGGAAATAATCTGGAATATATATATATGTGTGAACCATTTTGCTGTACACCTGAAAGTAACTGATTCACTAATATTGCTAATCAACTATACATCAATAAAAAAGTGTAGAATGGCCTAAGTTGATTCAGAACACAGAACTGTAAAAAAAATGATTGATATCAGTGATTAAAAATTAAATATTTCTCTGTGGCAAATAGCACCATAAGCAAAGTCAAAAGACAAACAACAGAATAAAACAGATGACTGCAATTCAAATGACATATATAAAGGGCTTCTACAAATCAAAAACAATATACCATCAGCCAGAAAGTAAAGTTGTTGGAGTCTATCAGCAAGCAGTTGACAGAGAAGGAAATGCAAATGGTTTCTAACTGTGGGGGAAAATGTTCAACCTTGCTCATAATAAAAGAAATAAATAATTAAAATTACCCTGAGAAATTCTTCATTTATCAGATTTACAAGCTCCAAAAACTTGATAATCCAGTAAATGGCAAAGATGTCAGGGAAAGACTCAAACATGGCTGATTGGGACTGCAAATCAGTAAGACCTCTAGGGAGGGTGAATGACAATGTCTGTCAAAACTGCAAAAGCACCCAAGAATTCTGCTTCAAGGAATTTATCCTACAGATATACTCAATATACTCACAGGTGCACAAATAGGCATATGCAACATTGCTTGTAACAGTGAAAGTTTGGAAGCAACCAAAATGTCCATCACTAGGTCACTACTGTGTGTATGTTACTCACTCAGTCGTGTCTGACTCTTCGCAACCACATGGACTGCAGCAAGCCAGCCTCCTCTGTCCATGGAGTTTTCCAGGCAAGAAAATGGGTTGCCATTCCCTTCTTCGTGGGATCTTAACCCAGGGGTCAAATTCGAGTCTCCCGCATTGCAGACAGCAGATTCTTTACCATCTGAGCCACCAGAGAAGCCCCAGATCACTAGTTCAGTTCAGTTCAGTTGCTCAGTCATGTCCAACTTTTTGTGACCCCATGGACTGCAGCATGCCAGGCTTCCCTGTCCAACACCAACTCCTGGAGCTTACTCAAACTCATGTCCATGGAGTTGGTGATGCCATCCAACCATCTCATCCTTTGTCATGCCCTTCTCCTTCTACCTTCAATCTTTCCCAGCATCAGGGCTTTTCCAATGAGTCTGTTCTTAGCATCAGGTGGCCAAACTATTGGAGTTTCAGCTTCAGCATCAGTCCTTCTAATGAATATTCAGGACTGATTTCCTTCAGAATGGACTGATTGGATCTCCTTGCAGTCCAAGGGACTCTCAAGAGTCTTCTCCAACACCACAGTTCAAAAGCATCAATTCTTCAGTGATCAGTTTTCTTTACAGTCCAACTCTCACATCCATACATGACTACTGGAAAAACCAAAGCTTTGACTAGACGAACCTTTGTTGGCAAAGTAATGTCTCTGCTTTTTAATATGCTGTCTAGGTTGGTCATAGCTTTTCTTCCAAGGAGCAAGTGTCTTGTAATTTCATGGCTGCAGTCACCATCTCCAGTGATTTTGGAGACCAAAAAAATAGTCTGTCAGTATTTCCACTGTTTCCCCATTTATTTGCCATGAACTGATGGGACTAGATGCCATGATCTTAGTTTTCTGAATGTTGAAAAAGCAAAAAAAAAAAAAAAATCCAAAAAACAAGAGAATTCCAGAAAAAAATCTATTTCTGCTTTATTGACTATGCCAAAGCCTTTGACTGTGTGGATCACCAAAAACTGTGAAAAATTCTCAAAGCGATAAGAATACCAGACCACCTGACCTGCCTCCTGAGAAATCTGTTTGCAGGTCAAGAAGCAACAGTTAGAACTGGACATGGAACAACAGACTGGTTCCAAATTGGGAAAGAAGTACATCAAGGCTGTATATTGTCACCCTGCTTATTTAACTTATATGCAGAGTACATCATGAGAAACACTGGGCTGGATGAAGCACAAGCTGGAATCAAGATTGCTGGGAGAATCAATAACTTCAGATATGCAGATGACACCACCCTTATGGCAGAAAGTGAAGAAGAACTAAAGAGCCTCTTGATGAAAGTGAAAGAGGAGAGTGAAAAAGCTGGCTTAAAACTCAACATTCAGAAAACTAAGATCACTAGAAAAGGTCAAATAAATTATGGTTCACTCAATAGAACACAATGCAGTCATTAAAATGAGTGTGGGATCTGTTTAGATACTAATATGGAGCTTCAAGATACATTAAGAAAAAAAAAAAACAAGGTACAGAACATTCAGTTCAGTTCAGTCGCTCAGCCGTGTCCGACTCTTTGCAACCCCATGAATCACAGCACGCCAGGCCTCCCTGTCCATCACCAACTCCCGGAGTTCACTCAGACTCATATCCATCGAGTCAGTGATGCCATCCAGCCATCTCATCCTCTGTCGTCTCCTTCTCCTCCTGCCCCCAATCCCTCCCAGCATCAGGGTCTTTTCCAATGACTCAAATCTTTGCATGAGGTGGCCAAAGTATTTTTCAGCTTTAGCATCATTCCTTCCAAAGAAATCCCAGGACTGATCTCCTTCAGAATGGACTGGTTGGATCTCCTTACAGTCCAAGGGACTCTCAAGAGTCTTCTCCAACACCACAGTTCAAAAGCAACAATTCTTCGGCGCTCAGCTTTCTTCACAGTCCAACTCTCACATCCATACATGACCACAGGAAAAACCATAGCCTTGACTAGACGGACCTTAGTCAGCAAAGTAATGTCTCTGCTTTTGAATATGCTGTCTAGGTTGGTCATAACTTTTCTTCCAAGGAGTAAGCGTCTTTTAATGTCATGGCTGCAGTCACCATCTGCAGTGATTTTGGAGCCCCAAAAAATAAAGTCTGACACTGTTTCCACTGTTTCCCCATCTATTTCCCATGAAGTGATGGGACCGGATGCCATGATCTTCGTTTTCTGAATGTTGAGCTTTCATAAAATATAATATCATTTGTGGAAATGTATTTGTTTGCATATTAAAAAAAAATCTCTGGAGGAATATGTAAGCAATGGATACAGTGTGTTACTTCCAGGGAGAAGAACTAGGTCATTGGTTAGAAGGGAAACTTTCACTCTATTTATTTTTATACCTTTTGAATTTTGAATCACATCCTATGTACTGTCTATCCAAAAAAAAAATTGTTTAGATAGATTTTAATAAAATAAATGTGCCTCCAATCTGCCTATTTCTCCCCATCTCCATTGCCACTTCTGTTTTCTTAATGACTTCGTGACTTAAATGGATTGTCCTACAAAGAATTTCCCCTAACTATTCTTAGTAGTTTCAGGTCTAAAGCTATGAAGGTAATGAATACTTTGTAATTATATGCTTCATTTTGTTTCATTCACTCATCGCTGATCACCTGTTTCCCTGCCCCATAAGGGCAGGAAATTCTTAATAACTGATTCACGACTGTAAACCCAGTACTTAGGCGATTGTCTGGCAAAATCAATATTTATCAAATGATTGAAAATTCACAAAGAATAAGATTGTCTCACACTGATATTCTTCCCAGCAAAGGCAGACACTATCACCCTCATTTTCTGGATGAGGAAATTTAAACTCAGAAAGGATTCATTTGAAACCACACAGCTGGTAAAGTGGCAAAACTGAAACTTCTGCTCTCAATCCAGGGTTTTTTACAACAGTGTGTCTATACTTTTCAAAATCTTAGGACCACTCTGCTGGAGACCCACCCTCACCTCCACTCCAAGGTACTCCAGGCTTTATCCACAAATACAGAGGTTCTTAACAGGGACCACCATGGTAAGTTTTAGCAGGTCTATCGACCTTTCTTCATTGCATGGAGAATTTTACATGTAGGTTCATTTCTATAGAGAAAGTCTCCAAGGTTTTCATCAGCTTCTCAAAGAGCCTGTGACACACCTCCATTGAGTGAGTTCGCACGTCAGAGATTCATCCATCTTCAGTTCACCTTGCTGGACAGGAGGGGTGTAAAGGAATCTGAAGCACTGCCTTTGGAAATGAGACAGGAGGGAAGGTGGCAGGGCACAATCATTGAAAGAATGACACAGCCATTGAGGACACAACAAAAACTGGTTAGACTCTATTAGGCCCAAGATGGAAGCAAGATTCGACTTCTAGTTGAACTTGAGCCTCATTATACACTCATTGTAATATATTAGCATATACTGAACGACACACCCACAGGTGGCATGACAGTTCCGAGGCTGACCATAAAAGGCCAAAAGGGAGCAGTGATTCAGTTCCTGGAAAACCGTGTCCCTTCACTTAACAGCCTCTGTAATTACCCAGCCCATAAAAATTAACCATCCTGGCCCCTGGGGGCCACTCTCACCTCCTAAGATGGCCTGCATTCTGCCTATGGAATGTATATCTCTCTAAATAAACCTGCTTTCATTCTGCTATGTGTCACTCTTGAAATCTTTCCTTTGTGAAGCCAAGGACCCTCCCAGGCCCATCGCAGGAACTCTCCTGAGACTTGGGACATGACTGTCCTCTTGTGCCCCATTCTCCTGCAACAGAATCACTAGTGTAAGCCTTGAAAATTGGCGTTAATGAGAGCAGAAAAGCAGAACTGACAAAATCTGAACCTCTCATCCTCCCGACCACCTCAATACCACCTGCACTCTTATTCACATTTGCCCTCAAGAGAGACTAGAAAACATGCCCCTTTGCTTATTACCCTCTGAAACAATTAAGCATTAAAAAAAAATCTGTAAAAACATTTTGTATCTCTTTTCTTCATTGTGATTTAGTCTACCAGGAAGTGCATCACAGGATCTGTAGATCAGTTCCAAATCCAGTTACAAGGCTTATATTGCAGGAAAGGAAACAACTTCCAAGGCTCGAGAGTGGGCTCTTGTCTAACACTGAATTGTCTGAGTACACACATGTGCTGACAAAGCAAGAGACTTTATTGGAAAGAGGCACCCGGGTGGAGAACAGTAAGGTAAGAGAACCCAGGAGAACTGCTCTGCCACGTGGCTCACAGTCTCAGGTTTTACAGTGATGAGGTTAGTTTCTGGGTTGTCTTTGACCAATTGTTCTCACTCGGGGTCTGCAAGCATTACTCAGCCAAGATGAATGCAGCAAGAAGAATTCTGGGAGATTGGTAGGACATATGAAAGGGCATCTCTTCTCTGCTTTCAACCTTTCCCGAATTCTTCCAGTTAGTGGTAGCTTGTTAGTTCCACATTCCTTACCAGGAACTCCTGTTGTAAGATAACTCAGGCAAGTGGTTACTAACAGGCCTGGCAAGAGTGGGCGGTTTCAGTCAGTGGTTGCTTTAACACTTAGATCTTGTACAGTTGGCAGTCTGTCATATCCCTTGCTTTCACAAGTGCAAATTCAACCAGCTTTGATAGAAAATACTCCACACCCCCTAAATTCCAGAAAGTTTCAAAAAAGCACAGATAGAATTTTCCAGGCTCTGGCAACAATTTACATAGTATTTACACTGTATTTACAACTATTTACGAAACACTTACATTGTATTAGGTATTGTAAGTAACCTAGCAATGATTTAAAGTATATGGGAGGAGGTGTGTAGGTTATAAGAAACTTAATTATCCATGGATTTTTGATATGAGGGTATGGGTGGCCCTGGAACCAATTCCTGGAGCATACTGTAATTTACTTCTTCAGGACAATTTCCTTATCTGCTTCAGGCTTTTGTGAGGAACAAATTAACAATTGTTCAATGTATTGTGAAGCGTGGTCAAAAAGGCAGTCTCTAGCCTTGACAGAAAATCTACATGACCATAGCTTATCTTCTTTAATATTCCCCCTCCTGCTCTTCTTCCCCTCTTTCCTTCCTCCCTCCCTCCCCCAACCCCAGGAAGAGATTCTAGGCTGATTTCTCTCCTGCATTACCAATATCCTCTTCTTTACCCTCAGGGTAAAACTGCTGCTCTGGAAATAAGATATTCTTGAGCTAGAAATAAACCTAGCTCCAGTGCTTATTTCCTGTGTAGCTTTGGGCAAGTCATATGCTCTGTCTGAGGCCCAGTTTTCTCATCCATAAAATAGAAGTAATACTCAAATTTCAGGGTAGTGCCAGGCCCTTAAGCATTCAGTAATGGTGGTTATCATTATAGCTGTGTGCTGTTTCCAACCCAGGCCCTTGGCCAGATTCTCTTCTATGGAGCAGCCTGGAACTATGTCTGCACAGAGAAAAAATAAACAGAAGCAGGAACATGTAATGTAAATGGAATCATAACATTATGTAATCTTTTGTGTGAGACTTCTTTTATTCAGTACAATATTTTGAAATTCATCTATGTCTTAGGTACATCAGTAGTAGATATATTTTATTGTATGAATATACCACAGTTCAGCCTTTCTGCTCATACATATCTAAGCTATTTCCAGATTTTTGTCTATTACCAGTACAGCTGTTAATTATAGTCTAATATAAGTCTTTGAATGTGTGTTCTTTCTCTTGGGTAAATACCTAGGAGTGGAATTGCTAGGTCATAAAAAGGTACATTTTTAACTTCACCATTTCCCACTCCTATCAACAATATATGAGAGTTCCAGTTGCTCCACAGCCTCACCAACCAGAAGTGGGTTTTGTAATCCAATCATCATGTAGAAGGAAGGATTTGCTGAAATGAAATCTCTCCTCTTTCTTCTTGACGTCAGCTTCCTCATTAGATTTCTAAGGCCTCATGTGGCTCCCTAAGAACTCTTCAATCTCTTGCAAGTATCGAAGACAAGCAAACTCTACCCAGAGAGGAACTAACCTGAATGAGTTTGGATTTGTTGAAACTAAACAGAAAATGCATGTGCACAAAAATTGATCAGCCTCCTAAACATCATGAGAATTTCTGAGACTTGTTAACTGAAAACAAGTTGAAAATTGTGTTTCATTTGGTGGAAGTACTAAGGACTTAACCACAGGAGACAGTTTCTTAGATAACTCTGAGGGATTGTTTGGAGGAGGTGAGAGCCAAGATATGCAGCAGTTTGCAAAAACAAACCAGGTGGTTGAACACCAAAAGATTTCTGCTAATTAAAGAAAAAACAAAAGTCTCAAGTTAGAGAATTTGGTGCTTTTCTGTGTATGGGAAGATACAAGAGTCTGGGCTCATTGAAATCATTCCTCTGATAAGCACCTAGGGCCAGTATCCTGTTTTTCTCCATCCAGAATCCCCTCAGGGTGCACAGGGGTGGCGCTGGGGGGAGCACTGAAATGGCTGATGGCTTGATAGCCACAACACCCTTTGTTTACTGATATGGCAGGTAACCTCCACAGACTCAAGTTACTTAATTGGTCTATTTTAAATCTAATTTCCTGTATAAATATTTAAGTGTTATTCCTTCCAATAATCGAAGATTGACTAGATTTCTGAATAGTTAGCTAAACTATCCAAACTTCATCTGTTAACTAAATCCCACTTGATGAAGCCCTTTTCAGGTTTATTAAATTTATTGCAAGGGAGGAGTAGAAATTTCCATCACCAACAAGCTTAATTTTGGAAAGACCATCCAAGCCTCACAAAATTTTGTAGGAGGAAGGGGCCTTGAGGTTCACCTCGCCCAGTGGATCTCAAACTCTAGTATGTCTACAAAACAGCTAGAATTGGCAGATTGGTCTGACTTAGAGACTGACTCTGTAGGTTGGGGGCCCAGGAAATTTTCATTTTCAGCAAGCAAGCGTCCACCTGACTCTCATGCCAGTTGTCTGAAGATCTCAGAACACACTTTGGGAAAAACTGATTTGATCTAAACATCCTCCCCCCAATGAAAAAGTAGTTTATGACAGAACAGTTAAGAGGCAACACAAATTAAAAAAAAAAAAAAAAAAAAGAACTGATTTCCTTCATTTTTCTATTCTTACAATCTCCTAAGCCAAGCTACCTTAGAGAAGAAAAAATTACAGTACATTTAAAAGTCTGTTTGTGAAGCTTCTCCCAATTGTAAATGTTCTCATTCTCAGGTTGTTAAAATTCACTATTTTTTGAATTTCATAGAGGGTTAATTTCCAAGAGTCAGTGATAGAAGTGCCAGAAATAAGCTCTGGCACTCTGGTCACACTGGGAGGGCAGGGTCTGGGACCCACACCAGAAGCCTCCTGGAATCTGGTCCTGCCTCAAGACTGATGCCCTGCACTAACGATCAGACTGCTTTATCATGTTCTTCATCTCAACAATGAATTATACTTTAATCTTCTTTAAAATTTCTCCTCCAGGAAATACAGCAATTTCAAATAAGATATAAAGCAAAGGTGAATCTGGTATCTAGGGTAAAATTTTCCTAACACATATTCCTATCCACTGAAAGCTTCCCTCTGCAATTAGGTTTCAGCTGAGCAATATATGGCAGGGAGGGCTCTGCGTTTGCCATCCTCAATTGCCCAAGGCCTGCTTAACTTAATGCTTCAGTTTTAAAATTATGATTGCTTTTAAATTCATAAGATAGTTACTAAATAGACCAAAGCTCTTTCAGTCATTCTATAGCATTTCAGTAGGAAGAGTTGAAACTTTTTTAACAGTGTTGAATCATATTTGACTTAAAATATTTACCAGAAAGAGCATGTAAATGCCAGCATGTATAGGGGATGTGCTATTGTTTCCTTGTGAAAATTTGGAAGGAGATTCATTCTTGATTGTACCAATGACTGATAGTCTCCAGTAATGTCTGCAGTCACCATGCAGCTGCTCCATTGTGTTAACAATGAAGTTGGCTCCATTTGCTTGCTTTATTCTGCTGCAGAACCTAAAATTTATTACATGATTATGCAGGTATCCCTCAAATGAAAGTTCCAAAAAAGTTTGCTGTAAATTTGGATGAAATGAATCTGACTTACCCATTGACTTCTATTATAGAATCAGAAATACATAGCCCAGGGATGGGAAAATTGGTCCTTGAATGTAATACATTTCTACTTAATAATGCATCAGCCTATAATGAGAGATATTCAAAGAGAAAACAATAACTCTCTAATAAAATATTAACAGTAATGCATTTGCACTGAATATGTCATATTATTTTTAAAACCACTGCAAGTAGAGCTATAAACACTGCCAAATTCCAGAAGGTTGACTGTCCCCTTCATTTGTGGTTTCTAAGATGCAATCAGTTATTAAACTTCCACTGTTTACCAGCCTTGAACTGTGAAATACTTAATAACAAAATTTTATCTCTAAAGTAATTATTTTACCACTTTTGCCACATTCTGGGATGGAAAGGAATTAGTGTTCTTCTGCCTGGAAGAACAGGAGGTGACCAAGATGCATTCACTCACTCATTCATTCATTCATTCATTTGATTGCCTGCTGCTGCTGCTGCTGCTGCTACTAAGTCACGCCAGTTGTGTCCGACTCTGTGCGACCCCATAGACGGCAGCCCAACAGACTCCTCTGCCTACTATGTCTCAAACATTCTGCTGGCAGCTGAGGTTATAAAAATAAAATATAAAGTTCCGATTTGAGGGGAGAACAGCAAGAAAGCAGGCAACTGTTTTCCAGAGTTCAGACAGAGTCAAGTACAAGATAGAGTTATCCTAGCCCATTGGAACTGCCCTTAATATAGACTTTGAAAAATGGTGTCACATTTGAATAGTTAATACAAGATCGCAAACTGGTGGCCTTATGGCTCAATCCAGTATGAATGTGAGTTTTATTTGGCCTACTTAGTTCACAAAAGAAAGAGCTAACATTGTAAATTGGAAGATTTCACATGCCAAAAAAAAAAAAAAATCCATTTTCTGGACTGCAGATAGTTCGGTATGGCGGGGGGTGGGGATTGGAAAGTCTACAATGGAAAAGCAAGAGATGACTCAGAAAGAAGTCTAAACCAGTCCTCTTCCAGCACAAAACTGTGTCTAACAGCCTTAAAGAACTGATTCTACATCAGCCCAAGTTTACTTCTTCATTTCAAACACCAAGACAAGCCCTATTTACTTGATTTGAGTTTCAAATAGGATTTCTGTATAAAATACAGGATATCTAGTTAAATTTGAATTCCAGATAAACAATGGATATGTTTTGAGTGTAATAGTTAGGACATACTTATACTAAAAAAACTTATTCATAAAAAATTATCTGAAATTCAAGTTTAACTGGATGTCCTCTACTTCTCTTTGCTAAATCTGATGACGTTTAATCTCTAACTCCTACCAGGGTGATTATTTCTATTTTTCCTGATTTACTTCTATTTCCTTATTAAAACACAGTTGTCAAATTATTCCTTTACAATAAAAGTGTCCTCTGAGACATCCCAAAATAAACCTTAATTTTCTAATAGAAAATTAACAATTCTCCTTGCATTGACTTGCTTCTCACCATATGTTGCCTTAGCCTTCGTTAGATGTCTTGACTCTCATCCATCTTGCATTCAACTTTGTGACATGTAGAAATTACCAAAGGAGTCTGTAAGCTATTGGTGACCTGCATGGAGAAGAAAGAAGTGGACAGGAGAGAACAAGAAATAAAGACACTAAAACAAAAGTCCAACTCTCTGAACTAGCCTCACACAGCCAGAGAAAGAATAACAACTCCTGAAGATTTAGGCATCTAAATAAAAAATTATACCTGTAATTAGCTGATAAATTTGAAGAATTTAGTAAAACATTATTTACATATTGTTTACCCCAAATATGATTTAAGCTCGAATAATTTTTTCTTACAATTTGTCAAAATCCAATTAATTTAAGAATAGCTCCATATTCCACTATGGAGTTATCTTTAGGATATCTTGTTAAGGAAAAAGCAAGAAGTGATTAAAACAGAGGAATGTTTATTTATAGCTATATGGTTTTATTTTTAAAAAACTATGAAGCATACACCAAAAACTAGTTTTAAAAACTTATTGACTATGCCAAAGCCTTTGCCTGTGTGGATCACAATAAACTCTGGAAAATTCTGAAAGAGATGGGAATACCAGACCACCTGACCTGCCTCTTGAGAAATCAGTATGCAGGTCAGGAAGCAACAGTTAGAACTGTACATGGAACAACAGACTGTTTCCAAATAGGAAAAGGAGTACGTCAAGGCTGTATATTGTCACCCTGCTTATTTCACTTCTATGCAGAGTACATCATGAGAAACGCTGGGCTGGAAGAAACACAAGCTGGAATCAAGATTGCCGGGAGAAATATCAATAACCTCAGATATGCAGATGACACCACCCTTATGGCAGAAAGTGAAGAGGAACTAAAAAGCCTCTTGATGAAAGTGAAAGAGGAGAGTGAAAAAGTTGGCTTAAAGCTCAACATTCAGAAAACAAAGATCATGGCATCTGGTCCCATCACTTCATGGCAAATAGATGGGGAAACAGTACAAACAACGTCAGACTTTATTTTGGGGGGCTCCAAAATCACTGCAGATGGTGATTGCAGCCATGAAATTAAAAGACACTTACTCCTTGGAAGAAAAGTTATGACCAACCTAGATAGTATATTCAAGAGCAGAGACATTACTTTGCTGACTAAGGTCCGTCTAGTCAAGGCTATGGTTTTTCCAGTGGTCGTGTATGGATGTGAGAGTTGGACTGTGAAGAAGGCTGAGCACCAAAGAATTGATGCTTTTGAACTGTGGTGTTGGAGAAGACTCTTGAGAGTCCCTTGGACTGCAAGGAGATCCAACCAGTCCATCCTAAAGGAGATCAGTCCTGGGTGTTCATTGGAAGGACTGATGCTGAAGCTGAAACTCCAATACTTTGGCCACCTGATGCGAAGAACTGACTCATTGGAAAAGACCCTGATGCTGGGAAAGATTGAGGGCAGGAGGAGAAGGGGACGACAGAGGATGAGATGGTTGGATGGCATCACCGACTCGATGGACATGGGTTTAGGTGGACTCCAGGAGTTGGTGATGGACAGGGAGGCCTGGCATGCTGCGGTTCGTGAGGTCACAAAAAGTCGGACACGACTGAGTGACTAAACTGAACTGAACCTCAGTAAATACAGTGAGTTTGCAACGATTTAACTTGTCCTGTTTCTATATACCTCATCCCAGCACCTATGGAAAACTCCACCCATCAACAGTAAAATTCATATTCTTCTCAAGTGCACATGGAACTTTCTATAGGGTAGACCTTATGTTAGGCCATATTACAAATCTCAGTACATAAAAAGGAGTGAAATCAAGCAAAGCATGTTCTCTAACCACAGTGGAATGAAGTTAGAAATCAATAGCAGAAAAAAATTTGGAAATTCACAAAATATGTTGTTTATTCACAAATTAAACAACACACTCTTAAATAACCAATGAGTCAAAGAAGAAATTAGAAAATACTTTGATTAAAAAATGTTTTGACATGAATGAAAACAAAAACACTACATACTAAAAATCATTGGAAGCAGTTAAGCATTGCTTAGGAAGAAATCTATAGCAGTAAATATCCACCTTAGAAAAGAAGAAATATTTCAGATTAATAACTATACCTTCCACCATAAGATACTTAAAACAGAAGAGCAAACTAAACCAAAGCAAGCAGGATGGAAATAGGAAAAGTTAGAGAAGAAATAAATGAAATAGAGAATAGAAAAACACTGGAGAAAAATCAATTATACAGAAATTGGTTGCTTGAAAAGATGAGCAAAATTGGTAAACCTTTAACTAGACTGACAAAGAAAGATAAAAATTACTAAAATCAGGAATGAACGAGGGACCATCACTACCAATCTTATAAAAATAAAATGAGTGATAAGAAAATACTATAATTATATGGCAACAGATTAGATATCTTAGAGGTATTATACAAATTCCTAGAAAACTCAAACTACCAAGTCTAATGCAAGAAGAAACAGAAAATCTGAATAGATTTACAAAAGTAAAGAGACTGAAATTTTAATTTTCAAATTACTCCAAAGAAAAATCCAGAGCCCAGATGGTTGCTCTGGTGAATTCTATCAAACTTTTAAAAGGGAATTAATTCCAGTCCTTCACAAACTCTTCCACAAGCTGGAAGAGGAAGGATCCAGCAATTATATCCTGAGATATATTCTCAACAGAAATGAAAACATGTCTGCACAAATACTTGTATAGGGAATGTTCATACCAACATTATTCACAATAATGTTATGAAGAAAGAAAGGTGGAAACTTCCCCAAACATTCGTCAAATGATGAATAGATAAACAAAATATGATATATCCATAAAACAGAATCTTATTTGGCCATTAAAAGAGATAAAGTATAGAAATTCCTTGGTGGTCCAGTGGTTAGGACTCTGTGCTTCTACTGCAGGGAGCACAAGTTTGGACCCTGGTTGGGGAGCTAAGATTTCACATGCTACAATGGAACAAAAAAAAAAAAAAAAAAGAGGGAGATAGAGTACTTTTACATTCTACAACGTGGATGATCCTTGAAAACTATACTATACTAAAGAAAACTATACTATACTAGAGAAAACTATGCTATACTAAAGAACTCAGTCATAAAAGACCACATATTTTATAATTTCATTTATATGAAATGTTCACAATAAGCAAATCTATAGAAACAGAAATCAAATATATGGTTGCCTAGGGCTGGTAGCAGGAAGGAGGAGGGTCTGATAATGGGTATAGGGTTTCTTTTGGGGAGGGTGATGAATATGTTAAAATTAGACAGTGCTGATTATTATACAATTTTGTGAATATGCCATAATCTTCTGAATTGTACACTTTAAATGGATGAATTATATGTTATGTGAATAATATCTCTGTAAGCTGTTAAAGATAACAACAGCAAGAAAAAAAAAGGCTAGTGGAGGTGACAGAATTTCAACTGAGCTATTTAAAATCCCCAAAGATGATGCTGTTAAAGTGCTGCACTCAATATGTTAGCAAATATGGAAAATTCAGCACTGGCCATAAGATTGGAAAAGGTCAGTTTTCATTCCAATCCCAAAGAAGGGCAATACCAAAGAATGTTCAAGCTATTGCACAGTTGTGCTCATTTCACAAGCTAGCAAGGTTATGCTCAAAATCCTTCAAGCTAAGCTTCAGCAGTATGTGAGCCAAGAACTTCCAGATGTTCAAATTGGATTTAGAAAAGGCAGAGGAACTAGAGATCAAATTGCTACATGCATTGCAAGGAAGCAAGGGAGTTTCAAAAAAACATTGACCTCTGTTTCATTGACTTCACTAAAGCCTTTGATTGTGTGGATCACAACAAACTGTGGAAAATTCTTAAAGAGATGGGAGTACTAGACAAGGCTGTATAATGTCACCCTGATTATTTAACTTATGTACATAGTACATCTTGTGTCTCTTTTTATAAGAGCATTAATCCTATTCATGACCTAGTCATCTCCCAAATCATCTCCAAAACCCGTCACACTAGAGATTAGGGTTCCAACTTTTGAATTTAGGGATACACAAACATGCAGTCTATAACACAAGGTAATAATTGGTGGGGGAACATCCTTCTTGAAAAAATAATTCTAGACTATAAATGCAAAAGAAATACTAGAATTAAGAAGTCACCATTCTGCAACCACAAATTTACGATCTTCAATAACTGCTAAAGGCATGTAGGTAAAAGACTGGATCAAACTGAACCCTCTGATCCATCTTAATATCACACAAAGTGAAATCGCCAAAGTGATACAATGGGACATACACAAGACTATCTATGTAGTATTTTTGCCACAAGAATTAAATCTGAATTTAATCAAACTTCCATAGGAATATGTGAAAATACAGTGGAAGATTAGGGCTGGAGGAACACACTAAATGACACCACAAGGATGGAATCAGCCAAATGTAGACCATAAGAAATAACTTAAAGCAGTGACCCAGAAAGACAGGTGTATCAATAAAACAAAAGGTGTAGACCAAGTTTGATTCTGATTCAAACAAACCAACTATAAAATTTTTTTGAAGGACTTCCCTGGTGGGCCAGTGGCTAAGACTTCATACTCCCAATGTAGGCAGTCAGTGTTCAATTCCTGATTGGGAAACTGGATCTCACACGCCACAGCTAAGGGTTCACATGCCACAAATAAAGATCCCACATGCTGAAGCAAAGATCAAAGATCCAGCATGCCACAACTAAGACTTGGTGCAGGCAAATAAAAATAAATACTAAAAAGTTCTTTCTGAAAACTAAAAGCAGAGTTGCCATATGATCCAGCAATCCCACTTCTTGGCATATATCCAGAAAAAATATATAATTGGAAAACATACATGCACCCCTATGGTTACGGCAACACTATTCACAATGGCCAAGACATTGAAACAACCTAAATGCCCATCAACAGATGAAGGGATAAACAAAATGTGGTACATAAATATTAATATTATGGAATATTAGTGTGTGCTCAGTCACTAGTCATGTCTGATTCTTTGCGACCTCATGGACTGTAGCTCACAAGGCTCGTCTGTCCATGGAATTTTACGGGCAAGAATAGTGGAGTGGGATAGATGAAACAGAATGGTAAAATCTTGACCATTGTTGAAACTTGATAATGAGTGGCATTTTCGTGTATGGCTGAAAATTTCCATAATATAACTTTTTTAATGCAAAAAAAAAAAAAAGCCTTTCAGTCATTATGCAGAGCAGATGTTAAAAAAATGGTTACATAAAAAAAAAAGTCTACTATGAATTCTGTAACCATTGTCTCCTCTGTTGCCTTAAGTAATTAGAGAGAAAAACCTGACCAAGGGTGATCTCTCCATGAGTCTTGTTCTCAGATCACTCATAATGTGGAGTAGGGAAAGAATTCTTGAACCAGGTACCCAAAACACCAAATATATATAAAAAATACTTTATAAATTACCAACCTGATTACTCATTGGAAGGACTTATGCTGAAGCTAAAGCTCTAATACTTTGGCCATCTGATGTGAAGAGCCAACTCATTGGAAAAGACCCTGATGCTGGGAAAGATTGAGAGCAAAAGAAGGGGGTGGCAGAGGATGAGATGCTTAGATAACATCACCTACACAGTTCAGTTCAGTTCAGTTGCTCAGTCATGTCCGACTCTTTGTGACCCCATGAATCGCAGCACACCAGGCCTCCCTGTCCATCACCATCTCCCAGAGTTCACTCAGACTCACGTCCATTGAGTCAGTGATGCCATCCGGCCATCTCATCCTCAGTCGTCCCCTTCTCCTCCTGCCCCCAATCCCTCCCAGCATCAGAGTCTTTTCCAATGAGTCAACTCTTCGCATAAGGTAGCCAGAGTACTGGAGTTTCAGCATTAGCATCATTCCTTCCAAAGAAATCCCAGGGCTGATCTCCTTCAGAATGGACTGGTTGGATCTCCTTGCAGTCCAAGGGACTCTCAAGAGTCTTCTCCAACACCACAGTTCAAAAGCATCCATTCTTCGGTGCTCAGCCTTCTTCACAGTCCAACTCTCACATCCATACATGACCACTGGAAAAACCACAGCCTTGACTAGACGGACCTTTGTTGGCAAAGTAATGTCTCTGCTTTTTAACATGCTATCTAGGTTGGTCATAACTTTTCTTCCAAGGAGTAAGCGTCTTTTAATTTCATGGCTGCAATCACCATCTGCAGTGATTTTGGAACCCATAAAAAATAAAGTCTGACACTACTGTTTCCCCATCTATTTGCCATGAAGTGATGGGACCAGATGCCATGACCTTCGTTTTCTGAATGTTGAGCTTTAAGCCAACTTTTTCACTCTCCTCTTTCACTTTCATCAAGAGGCTTTTTAGTTCCTCTTCACTTTCTGCCATAAGGGTGGTGTCATCTGCATATCTGAGGTTATTGATATTTCTCCCGGCAATCTTGATTCCAGCTTGTGTTTCTTCCAGCCCAGCGTTTCTCATGATGTACTCTGCATAGAAGTGAAATAAGCAGGGTGACAATATACAGCCTTGACGTACTCCTTTTCCTATTTGGAACCAGCCTGTTGTTCCATGTCCACCTACTCAGTAGGTGCGAATTGGAGCAAACTCCAGGAGATCCTGGAGGACAGGTGAGCCTGGCACGCTGCAGTCGATGAGGTTGGAACGAGTCAGACGCGACTTAGCGACTGAAAGCAACAACAGGATAGCATTATGAATTAAAAGACCTTTTAAAGGAGAATTAAAAGATAATCCCCAAATACAGTATATTTAAAGTGAGACTACATGCCATAATTGTGCATTTTTCCCCAGCCACACCCAGCTATAAGGCAGGCATAGAGTAGGCAGAGAGTTAGGTTTATCCAGAGTGGGTTTTCGTCCCCTCAAGTACCAGAGAGGACCATGAGCCAGGGATTCCTGTTTTCAATGCATGAGAGTGACTGGAAGGCAACAGATTTTAACTGTTCAGATTGCAAAGAAACTGGGGTTGTGAGGGCAGAGGAAGAGGCAAAATGCTCTGTAAGCAGCAAGGAAAGGTGAAGAGAATACCTTGAAACCCAGTGGTGTGAGGAGTAAGGGAGAGGAAGCGCTCACACCCCTTTACCTAAAGGGCTGCAGAGGAACCAGTGTGCTACAGTTAGAGCAGGAAAGGGAAGTGCACATTTAGAGAAGAGGTTAAGGGTTTAGAACGTTTTCCTGATAACTGACCATGAGTCCTGAGAGCAGAGTAGAAGGTGTATTATTAGTCAGGGTTTGCCAGAGAAACAGAACCAGTAGGTTTTATATATATAGAAAGAAATGTATTATGAAGGGTGCACCCTCAGTCCTTCAGTCTTATCTGACTCTTTGCAACCCCATGGGCTGTAGCTTGCCATGGAAGCCATAGCCAGGCTCCTCTGTCCATGGAATTCTCTAGGCAAGAATACTGGAGTGAGTTGCCATTTCCTTCTCCAGGGGATCTTCCTGACCCAAGAATCGAACTGAGTCCTCCCCCACTTCAGCCAGATTCTTTTCCACTATATTAGAAGTCTCACAATCTGCCATCTGCAAGGAGAACTGGTGATGTAGCTCCATTCCAAACCTGAGGGCTTAAGAACCAGGGGAGACACTGGTGTAAGCCCCAGTCTCAGTACAAAGGCCAGAGATGTCTGCAGACAGAAGATGGAAGTCCTAGCTCAATCAGTGGGACAAATTCCCCCTTTCTCCACCATTTTGATCTATTCAGGCCGTCAACTGAGAGGAATGATGCCCACTGGCCTTGGCAAGGGCAATCTGCTATACTCAGTCTACAGATTTAAATGCTATTCTCTTTGAAAGACACCCTTACAGACACACCCAGAAATGATGTTTTAACAGCTACCTGGGCTCCTCTTAGCCCAGTCACGTTGACACATAAAATTAACCATCACAAAGGGCTTGGGGTAGGCATGGAGCAGGAGAGTGAGTCATACTAGGGAATATACACAGGCATTTTAGTGAAAATAAACATTTACTGGTAACTGAGATACACAGGGATGTGACTCGTCCTGACGATCTCTGAGCAGAAGGTGGGTGATCAAAAAGAGTTATGCCTTCCTCCTTGGCATCATTCTGATGTAGGGTGATGTAGGGTGATGAATGCACAAATGAGGTCCATGGCAAAGATGGATAACAGAGTCCCTGTAATGTTAGAACCAGAATGATAGTAAAACAGAGAAACGTTAATTGTGACTCTGATCTTTCTGGTCTGAGTGACTAAAGTCATGGGGCTATTTTTACCAAAAGTAAAAAATTCAGTAGCTACAGCAGGTTTGACAAAGATAATAATTAGGTTGGTGAAATGAAGAATAATTACCATAGGATTAAATTAACTCAAGAACATAAGATGGTTTCAAACAGTAAAAATGTTTTGATTAAGACTTTCTAAGCAATTGTCTTTTTTTTCCCTGAAGAATATCTTCTTTATTTTTGGCTATGTCACGCAGCATAGAGGATCTTATTTCCTCCACCAGGGATTGAACTCGAGGCCTCTGCACTGGAAGTGTGGTATCTTATCCATTGGACAGCCAAGGAAGTCCCTGGAGAATAACTTTTAAACTTTGATCCTTTCTAGAAAGGACTAGGGAAGTAGGTATTAAAATATTACAGATCAATACCAAAACAGTTAAATGTTCTCAGTGTTTATAGATGTTGGCCTGTGACATTCCAATTTGGCTATTACAAATAGCCTAAGGCAGCACAAATAAAAAACGTAACACAATACTTCGACCCACACTCTAGAAGAAAGACAAAATGAAAAAAATAATACCAAGTGCTAGCAAGTATATGGAGCATGTGGCTCTCCCATACACTGCTGGTATGCATTTGTACCACCACTTCAGATTAACCATTTGGCAGTGTTTACTAAGAAATGAACATACCCATAAGAATGTCTCTACTCCTACATACAATATCCACAGATACGATCATTGTAGGACTTTCTATAGAAATCTGCAACTGAAAGTAACCCAAATGTCCATCAGTGATGGTTGGATAAATAAATCCATTTAATTAGTTCATACAATGGAGTTGTTGTTTAGTCGCTAAGTCGTGTCCAACTCTTGGGATTGTCTGTCCATAGGATTTCCCAGGCAAGAATACTGGAGTGGGCTGCCATTTCCTTCTCCAGAGGATCTTCCCCACCCAGGGATCAAACAATTGTCTCTTGCATCTTCTGCATTGCAGGCAGATTCTTTACCACTGAGGCACATGGGAAGTCCATAAAATAGAGTACTATAGAGGTATAAGAATGATAAACTACAACTACGTGTGTGTAATAGCACGATTGAACTTCACAAGCATAGCATTGAGCAAAAGAAGCCAGACCACAGAAAACAATACAAATATTACCTGTTTCCATTTCTATAAAGCAGGAATCATCAAATTATAACCCATGGCCTGGACACATGTTTTGTAATTAAAGTTTTATTCGAACAAGGTCACACTCATTTGTTTGTGTATTGTCATCAGCTCTTTTAGAGCTATAATTGCAGTTGTGACAGACCACCTGGCCTGCAAGCCTAACATAATCATTACCTGGCTCTTTAAGAAAAATGATATAAAGTTCAAAAACAGGCAAAATTAATCTATGGTGTTTAGAAATCAGGACCAGAGAAATCTGTAAATATTATGATGAGTTTGTCCTCTTCTCAAAATTGCTGAAGAAAATTTCACCTAGACCAGAGATGTGGCAACTATTACAAATAAGAATTGCTAATTTTTATTCATTCAGTTCAGTTCAGTCACTCAGTCCTGTCCAGCTCTTTGCAACCCCATGAATCACAGCCAGGCCTCCCTGTCTATCACCAACTCCCGGAGTTCATTCAAACTCACGTCCATCTAGTCAGTGATGCCATCCAGCCATCTCATCCTCTGTCGTCCCCTTCTGCTCCTGCCCCCAATCCCTCCCAGCATCAGGGTCATTTCCAATGAGTCAACTCTTCTCATGAGGTGGCCAAAGTACTGGAGTTTCAGCTTTAACATCAGTCCTTCCAATGAATACCCAGGACTGATCTCTTTCAGAATGGACTGGTTGACTCTCCTTGGAGTCCAAGGGACTCTCAAGAGTCTTCTCCAACACCACAGTTCAAAAGCAACAATTCTTCGACACTCAGCTTTCTTCACAGTCCAACTCTCACATCCATACATGACCACTGGAAAAACCATAGCCTTGACTAGACGGACCTTTGTTGGCAAATTAATATCTCTGCTTTTCAATATGTTATCTAGGTTGGTCATAACTTTCCTTCCAAGGAGTAAGCGTCTTTTAATTTCATGGCTGCAATCACCATCTGCAGTGATTTTGGAGCCCCCCAAAATAAAGTCTGACACTGTTTCCACTGTTTCCCCATCTATGTCCCATGAAGTGATGGGACCAGATGCCATGATCTTCGTTTTCTGAATGTTGAGCTTTAAGCCAACTTTTTCACTCTCCTCTTTCACTTTCATCAAGAGGCTTTTCAGTTCCTCTTCACTTTCTGCCATAAGGGTGGTGTCATCTGCATATCTGAGGTTATTGATATTTCTCCCAGCAATCTTGATTCCAGCTTGTGCTTCCTCCAGCCCAGCGTTTCTCATGATGTACTCTGCATATAAGTTAAATAAGCAGGGTGACAATATACAGCCTTGACGTACTCCTTTTCCTATTTGGAACCAGTCTGTTGTTCCATGTCCAGTTCTAACTGTTGCTTCCTGGATCCATTTTATCTTCTTAACATTTTTCTGTTTTTCTTTTTTCTCTTTTCTTTTCCTGCCTCTGCTAGTTTGAGAATTACAGATTGTATTTCTATGATTTTAATGGTTACCCTTAATGTTTACATCCATACTTAAGCATAAATTTTTCTAACAATATCTAAAATTATCAGTATATTTCCCTTCCTGAACATAACACAAATTTTAATATGCTTTAACTTTCTATTGAATAACCTCTCCTTTTATAGTACTTATATTGTTAACTAGAGTTTCGTTTTTACTTTTTTAAATCAAAAAATTGTTTTCCTTTTAAGATAATCGTCAGCAGGTAATTAAATTACTGACATATTTTGTCAATTTCTGTTCTCACTGCTACTTCTTATAACTCATGGCTTCCCTCTGGGCTTACTTTTGTTCTTGTTGAAGAACATTCTCTAATAATTCATATAGTGTCTGTACAGGACAAATTCTTCCAGCATGTGGGTATGAAGAGGTCCTTGTTTTGCTCCCAGTTTTTTAAAATGATATTTTAACACAAAATAGATGCTCAAATGGCAGTTGTTTCCTGTCAATACCCTGAAAATATTACTCCATTATCTATTGATGTCTTGAGGAATCTGCTATTTAGACTAATTGTTGTACCTTTGAAAGTAATTTTACTCTCTGCAATAATCTTTTATGTTTTCGATCACTGATGCTTTGCAATTTTGCCTTCAGTGTATCTAAGCTGTAGATTCTTTTATCCTGTTTAGTATTCAGCACTTTTGATCTAAAGACTTATGTCCTCAATTTTAGAAAATTATCATCTTTTATGTCTTGAAATAATGCTTCTCTTCCATTTCCCCAATTCTCCTTCTCTAGAATTCCTGTTTTCAGTCCTCCGTATATCTTAACTACCCTTTTATGCTTTTTTTTTTTTTGGCCACAGTGTGGGGAGTGCAGAACTTCCCCAACCAAGGATCCACCCCGTGCCCCCTGCAGTGGAAGCATGGAGTCTTAACCACTGGACTGCCAGGGAAGTTCCCTGTCATGTAATTTTTAATCTTTTTTTTTTTTCTTTTTTGTGATCTGTTTTATGGGAGTTCATTGGAACAACCTTTCAATTCACAAAAGTGTCCCTTTAACTGTGTCTGGTCTAGAGTTTATCCCATCTACTGTGTCTTAATTTTTCAATTATGTTTTTAATTTAAAAATGCATAATGGATTATTTTCCATATCTACTTATTTTTGTTTCTCTTCTGCTTCTTTTTATTCATAATTCCATGCATTTGTGAATGAATAAAAACTATTCTTTCATTATCTTCTTTGAACATCCTTTAAAATCTTTGATAGTTTCATAAGTTATTATCACCTGCAATAAATTTATTATGTTTGTGTTTCTTGGCTTTAGATTTTCAGAAGTGTTTTGGGCATTTTGGCTGGTAAGGTCCTTTGAATGGCCAGTGGGTGGGTATCTTTCCTCCTCTGTCTTATTCTTATCCTCTCTAGAATTTCTGATGTCATCTTCACTCCATTTCCAGGGAGTTGAGTACAAAATCAGGTTTTATGGTGGCATTTCCAAGGTCTTGTTACATAGTGTCCAATGGGTGACTTGAGTTCCAGGTGCCAAGGCTGTGATTGTGTCCTTCCACCTTCCGAGATCTTAAAGCTAAAAGCAAGCTTAAAGATCCTAGCAAGCTAAAAGTCATAACCTCTACAAATTTGGCAATAGCTTTCCCCCACCCCCACCCCAGGCCTTTTGATAGAGGAGGAGGTGCCATCTCAACCCTTGGCTTTAAGCCGAGCCCCTGATGTCTCTCTTCCTTCTTGCATAGGTTCTACTTAACTCCCTTTAACCCTGTAGAACTCAACATTCAGAAAACTAAGATCATGGCAACTGGTCCCATCACTTCATGGCAAATAGATGGGGAAACAACAGAAACAGTGACAGACTTTATTTTGAGGGGCTCCAAAATCATGGCAGATGGTGATTGCAGCCAATGAAATTAAAAGACACTTGCTCCTTGGAAGAAAAGCTATGACCAACCTAGACAGCATATTAAAAAGTGAGAAATTACCTTGCCAGCAAAGGTCTGTGTAGTCAAAGCTATGGTTTTTCCAGTAGTCATGTCTGGATATGAGAGTTGGACTATAAAAAAAGCTGAGCAGTGAAGAATTGATGCTTTTGAACTGTAGTGTTGGAGAAGACTCTTGAGAGTCCCTTGGACTTCAAGGAGATCCAACCAGTCCATCCTAAAGGAAATCAATCCTAAATATTCTTTGGAAGGACTGATGCTGAAACTGAAACTCCAGTACTTTGGCCACCTGATGTGAAGAACGGACTCATTGGAAAAGATGCTGATGCTGCAAAAGATTGAGGGTGGGAGGAGAAGGGGACAATAGAGGATGAGACGGTTGGTTCACATCACTGACTGGATGGACATGGGTTGGAGTAAGCTCCAGGAGTTGGTGATGGACAGGGAAGCCTGGCATGCTGCAGTCCATAGGGTCGCAAAGAGTTGGACACAACTGAGCGACTGAACTGAATTGAAATAAAGCGACACTGCAGAACCACTATCGGCTTTGAGACTCAGAACTTCCCAAACCTAAGGCTTTATGACAACCTCGTTTTCTTTCTTTTGGCCCCACCTCGGGACTTGTGGAATCTTAGTTCCTCAACCAAGGTGTTGAACCCGGGCCCTCAGCAGTGAATGCACCGAGTCCTAACCACTGGACCTCCAGGGAATTCCCTACCCCATCATTTTCTATCTCTGTTCATTTTCTGTCCAAGCAGTTGTTTATCTTGCTTTTAAGTCTGGCTTTGTGTTTTGCCTTTTTCACTTTTATGTCATGTTTATTAATGTTACAAATTTAAACTAGAGAGGATATATTGTGTGCATCTTACCAGGAAGCCAAGTCTAGAATTTTTCACAAGTTGTTCCCTTGTCTACAACTTTTCTGGCACTGCTCTGTCTAGTAATCACCAAAACTGTTCTGAAGCCACTTCCTTGTAAACTCTCTCTAGATATATTACATCTATACCACAGACACTTTTCTGCTCTGCTTTTAACTGTATTGTAATTATTTGTCTTGGTATCTGTCCTCTTAAGGGCCTGTACCATGTTTCATAATCATCTTTATACTCTCCAGAATCTAGCAGGTTATCTAGCACAGAGTAGATGCTCAATAAAAGTTTATTTTATTAACTTGAATAGAATGGAGCAAAGGCCCCAAGCAAATTCAAGATAACTGTATTTTATTCTTTTATTTTTTAATTTAATTTTTATTTTATATTGGATTATAGTTGATTTACGATATTATGCTAGTTCAGGTGTACAGCAAAGTGATTCAGTGTTACATATATATACATGTATCCTTTTTTTTTTCAGATTCTTTTCTATTAGAGGTTATTACAGGATACTGAATATAGTTCCCTGTGCTGTACAGTAGGTCCTTCTTGTTTATCTATTTTATATGTAGTAGTATGTATATGGAGAAGGAAATGGCAACCCACTCCAGTATTCTTGCCTGGAAAATTCCATGAACAGAAGCGCCTGGCAGGCTACAGTCCATGGAGTTTCAAAGAGTCAGACACAAATGAGAGTGCATGCACACACAGTATGTATATGTTAATCCCAAACTCCTAATTTATCTCTCCCTGACCTTTCTTCTTTGGTAATTGTAAATTGGTTTCCTAAGTCTGTGAGTCTATTTCTGTTTTGTAAATAAGTTCATTTGTATCATTTGTTAAGATTCTGCATATGTGATATCATATGGTATTTGTCTTTCTCTGTCTGACTTACTTCACTTAGAATTGTAATCTCTAGGTCCACCCATGTTGCTGCTAATGGCATTATTTCATTCTTTTTGATGGCTGTGTAGTATTCCATTGTGTATGTGTATACATACACATCACTTATTCTTTATTCATCTGTTGATGGACATTTAGGTTGTTTCCATATTTTGGCTATTCTGAATAGTGTTGCTATGAACATGTATCTTTTTGAATCATAGTTTTGTCTGGATATATGCCCAGGAGTGAGATTGCCAAATCGTATGGTGGTTCTTTTTTTTGTTTGTTTCTTTAAGGAACTTCCATACTGTTCTTCATAGTGGTAAGAGAACTATATTTTAAACACTTGTCCCCAGTCTTTTAATTGTATTGGGAATTCCCCTGGTTCTCCAATGGTTAGGACTCTGCACTTCCATTGCAAGGCATGAGTTCAATACCTGGTCAGGGAACTAAGGTCCTACAAGCCAACTTGTGCAGCTCAAATAAATATATAAATAAATAACATTGTTGTGACTGCTGTGACATCATCCAGTGAGTGAACCTCTGTCAGTATGAGCTGCTCTAAGAAGAGAACCTTCAAATTTAATTAAGGCCTTAAGCTCAAGTAATTAAAAGTGAAAAGTAATTGCACAAGCAGTTGATCACCTACCAAAGGACATGCTTAAAAGGCAACCTTTCCTTTCCCTCAAGAGATTTTGCAAAATCCCCTTTACCCTTCAGCTTGCTTACATATCACAAATTTAGGAAGCTTAAGGCGGTATACAGAAAAACAAAACAAAAAAAGGCCACAAATATTCCTTCTCTTCTTAAGTAAATAAAATAACAGCAAACAAAAATCAAGAAATAAATGAAATGAAAATGGTGCTGTGCAGCATTTTAAAAATAAAAATAAAAAATGAATGTGAGCAAAGACAAAAATTTAAAAAAAAAGAAGATTATTATATTGTTTTACTTCTGCCTGAATATGAACTTCAACTAGAAAGGAAATGGAGAAGACAGATTCAGGAAATATTTTGTAGATAGAGTCAACGGGACTTGCTGACATACTAGATATGGTAGTGGAAGAAAGATCTAGAATGAATTACAAGGTTTTTAATTCAAGTAAGTAGGCACATAATCATAGTGTTAACCAATGCAATGAACACTGAAGAGAAAGCAGATGTGTAGGAAACGTGAGTCTACAATATATTAAGTTTGACAAACTTTTCATACTTCACTTCTCTAAGACTGACAGAGGGGTCTTACATTTATAACACATTTGAGAAAAGTCTCTGATCACAAAATTTCATCTGGAATGTAAATGATGTGATATTTTGATAAAGTTATTGGAAATTATCCACAACCATTTAGGAAATGTAATAAATAAAAACATCTTGTGTAAAATTGTCATTCTTCCTAGAGTTTGCATAATTTCTCTTGATGAGGCGTATAACTGTTGAAGCATTTGCTTAATTGATAATTTGTGCATAATTTTCTAAACTTTGGAACATAATTATCATCACTTGTGTCTGAGTTAACACTGAAATGAAACACTTTCGTGAAATGTTTTAGATACCAACCAAAGTTTTAAAGACAAATAAGGAAGAAGAGAAAATTTTCCATTAACATAAGAACAGCAGGCTTCTGTCAGGCTCCATACAACTTAGCATGTCTCAGGGTAAAATAAATTTGGACATAATCAGGGCATTAATCTAAAACAAAATTGAGTGCAATTTTAATGAGTTAAACCAAGATCAGAAGATTTTTGTTTTAATTCTATTTTTGCATTACCTATATGAATGTAGACAAGTCATTTAAAATCTCCACACCTCAATCTCCCTATCTTTCAAAGGAATTATCATTCAGGATCCTTTCAATTTTTCCAGTCTGTTATTCAAGCATCTGATATATAGGAAACCTTCTTGTTTTTCAATTTTTCACTTTTTAATACTCACCTTGCTTATCTCATAGGTCCGTTGGGAGAATTAAATGAAACAATGCACATACAGGGGATTTGAAAAGTTAAAAATGCTTTGCAAATATAAAGTCTAACTGATTTAGGATTTAAAAATTATGGCGATGAATTTTTTTAAAAAATTGTACAAGACTCAGTTGGCTACGCTCAGAACTTAGTTTCAGAAATAGTCAAAATGAAGCACAAATTGGATATAATAAAAGAGAATGTTAGCACTGCAAGGAACCTTAGATATCACTCAGAATAAGAAACTGAGTTCCAGACATGGAGTTGCCAAAGTGTCCCAGAGAAAACGAGTAACACCTTGTGCTCTGGTTTCTATTGTTGATACTAGCATATCACCCCAAACTTGGAGGCTTAAAACAAGAACAGTCATTTTTACCTCACATGGTTTCCATGGGTCAGGGCTTATTTGGGAGGTTCTAGTCTTAAGTCTGCCATTGAGTTGCAATCAGATGGTGACTGCCTCTGGAACAGCTGCCCTGCCCACGTTGTCTCTTTGGAACAGAGCAGAACATTGCAGTAATCGCCCATCCCCAAGTATAAAACCAAGCAGTTAACAGTGAGGATGACAGAGTCACATTCTCTGTCTGATGTCCATTCTTGAGTTGTTTTACAGACACTGTAACTGCCACCAGAGGAAATGCACACCTATCTGCATGATAACCAGACTGTAGCCATGATATAAGCTGCTCTATCTTGAGCTGTACTGACTCTGTGGCTAGCATAATTCCAAGAACTTGTCTCAAGAGAATGGGATTAATTGTCTCAAGAGAATGGAGAGATGCTGAGTTCACCATCTCCCCAGATTGCCAGCATTCTGTTTTTTTCCCCCTTGGCCATACCACGCAGCACATGGGATCTTTGTTCTCCAACCAGGGATCAACCCCATGCCCTTTGTAGTGAAAGCATGAAATCAACGACTGGACCACCAGAGAAGTCCCACCAGCAATCTAATGAAAGTCACCTTTTCTTTCTACCAACATTTGTGAGTACGGAGTGTGTGAGTGGCGAGCAGTGGGACCCGATTCATTCGATGACATCTTCATGTTTTCTCAGTATCTCTCTGTGTTGGCTGCTTTGTCGGTCTCAGGGCAGTCAGACTGCTTATGTAACTGCTAACCAGGCTCAAGAATCTTCCAACAAAGCAGGTGGGAGCTGCATTGCCACCCTTGGAAGTTTCACGGTGTCATTAACACTGTAACTATTGGTCAAAATAGTCCTAAAAGCCAGTTGCTTTCAAGGGGAGAAGACATGGACCCACCTCTTGATGCAAAAAGTGTCAAGACCATGTTCTCAGAAAAGTGGGAGGAATGGTAACTATTATACCATCTTCTTTGGAAAATTACAATCTACCAAGCCTTCTTACAAGTTCTATTAGTTCTACATACCTAGCATGTAGCATAAATTTAGTTATCAAATCACACTGAACATTAAAATGTTTTTCAGTTCTATTTTACTATAGAAAGAAATAAATTATCAAGTAATTTAAATGTAAAATTTTGATTATAGAACCAAAAAGGAAACCTAAACACATGCTTTTGATTTTTGTCCTTCCAACTTCTCTGTCCTCCCTCGTGGAAAGAGCTGTTTACACCTAAAAATAAAAAGTAAAGAAATATCGATTTTTAAAACTAGGTTTCCAGAACAGTAGCCACTAACCACCCACAGTTATTGAGCACTTGAAATATAGAAAGACAGACTTTTTTTTAGGGGCTGATCGCCCCACCTCTAAAGAGCTCCCTCGGTGTTCTTAGCACCTCCAGGTCCATTAATTTTATTGTATTGTATTTATTTTTGGCAGCATGTAGGATCTTATTTCCTGTGTCCAGGGATCCAACCCATGTCCCCTGCCATGGAAGCATGGAGCCTTAACCACTGGACAGCCAGGGAATTCCTGAGACTGATTTTTTTTTATGTTAATTTAACTTAACTTAGCCCAATTCAAATTTAAAAATTGCCACTCAGTCCAGTTATTGGAAATTTTTAAGAATGTTTGGAACAACTTGAATATGTGAAGCTACTTTGTTAGCTCTTAACTTCACAACATCTAAAAACAGAAATCAAGTATTTCCGATGAAAATTTAACATCTGACTTGAAATAAGCTGCAAATCTAAAATTCATACTAGATTTCAAAGATTTGGTAAACGTAAGATATCTCAATGATTTCTTACATTAATTACATGCTAAAAGAATAGTGTTTTGGATACATTGTAAAGTGAAAGTTGCTCAGTCACGTCCGACTCTTTGAGACCCCATGGACTATACAGTCCATGGAATTCTCCCAGCCAGAATACTGGAGTAGGTAGTTGTTCCCTTCTCCAGGGGATCTTCCCAACCCAGGGATCAAACCTAGGTCTCCCACCTTGCAGGCGGATTCTTTACCAGCTGAGCTACCAAAGAAGCCCAAGAATACTGGAATGGGTAGCTTATCCATTTTCCAGGGGATCTTCCTTATCCGGGAATCGAACCAGGGTGTCCTGCATTGCAGGTGGATTCTTTACCAGCTGAGCTATTATTCATCTAAGGATTACACATTTTGAAGAAAAGTAAAATGTTTTCCTTTGATATGAAACCAAGGGGATCATCAGATACTATTTACTAGCTTGCTTAACAAATAATATCCTATAATCTGCCTTCAGTTTATTTACGATGGCTCAGTGGGTAAAGAATCTGCCTGCAGTGCATGAGAGACACAGGAGACGCAGGTTTGATCCCTGGGTCAGAAAGATCCATCCCCTGGAGAAGGAAATGACAACCCACTCCAGTATTCTTGCCGAGAATCCCACGGACAGAAGAGCCTGACAGGCTACAGTCCATGGAGTCGCAAGAGTTGGACATGACTTAGTGACTAAGCCACCAACCACCACCACATCAATGAAAAATTAATCAGTAGATCAGAGAAAGAAATGGAAAATTTTATTCGAGCCAAATTTGAGCATTATAACACGGGGAAGAGCACCTCAGAAAGATCTGAAAAATGTTCTGCACTTTAGAAGTCAAGGCCCAGTTATACAAGTTTTTTGAGACAGAGGGCTGTACATCAAATGACGTTTTCTTGGCAGTTTACGTAATCCAGATCTAAGCATCATCATCGTGATGAGTCACGTGAGCCCTTATGAGATCAAGAAGGAATGTTATCTTTTAAGGAGTTGTCTTGTTGATGCTAGAAGAATGTTGCTCTTCATGGTCCAGCAGGTATTCCTGCCCATGAGAGAGGTTTGGTTGACACTAAATGCAGATAAACAACACACCATCTGGGGAAAGAAGAGGTCAAAAGGCAGAGAAGAATCTCTTAAAAATAATTTTTTTTTTGTCTTGCCATAAAATATGAATTTTATTTCACACCTCTAATTTTGGTAAAATGCGTGTGTATAAATGTCTGGCAAAGATCTAAAAGGAAATTTATCAACACTTATCTGTGAGTAAGTTAATGAGACTGGTATGAGGGAGCTGCAGAGAGAATTTCCAAAATCACAAGTCCAGGCTTTCTCCTGTGTTTCTGACGATCTGACTATAAATCAGAGGTTCCCACCACCCACTCCTTGGGTTCAATTAATTCACCAGCGCGGCTCACGGAAATCAAAGAAACATTTGAGTTGCTTAATCTATTACAAGTTTATTATAAAAAGGCTATAACTTAACAGCAACCAGATGGAAGAGAAGCATACGGCAAGGTATGGGGAAAGGGCCCAGAGCTTCCATGCCCTTTCTGAGCTCACCACTAATCCTGAATCTCCACGGGTTCACCAACCTGGAAACCCATCCTTTTGGATTGTTACGGAGGCTTTATTACATAAGAACAGTTCATTAAATCAATGGCCACTGGTAATTAGTTTCACCTCCAACCCTTCTCCCCTCCCCAGAAGTGATGATGGGGATGCCAAAAATTACAACCCTCTAGTCTTTAGGTTGGCGTCCCTGGTAGCTCAGACAGTAAAGAATCTGCCTGCAATGTGAGAGACCCTGATTCGATCCCTGGGTCAGGAAGATCCCCTGGAGAAGGGAATGGCAACCCACTCCAGGGTTCTTACCTGGAGAATGCCATGGACAGAGGAGCCTGGTGGGTTCCATGGGGTCACAAAGAGTAGGACACGACTGAGTTACTAACACTTTCACTTTCAGTCTTTAGGTTGGTTCCCCTGGCAACCAGCTCCCCTCCTTAGGTTACCTAGGGGCTTTCCAAAAGCCAAGTCATTAACATAAACTCAGTTGTGCTTATATGAATAACAAAAGTCACCCATTATACCTTTATCACTCTTACTATTTAGGAAATTCCAAGGATTTTAAGAGCTCACTGCCAGAAACAGGGATGAAGACCAAATATATATTTCTTATCGTTAGTTATAAAAGCACAGTATTTTCAGATTTTCCATAATAAAAAGCCCTTTTAAGGAAAAAAATTAATATAAAAAACAAAACTATGAAATACTGGAAGTAAATAAAAGATAACATTTGTTTAAATCTTGGTGTTGTAAAGTCTTCCCAAGGCAAGCAAAAACCCGGAAAATTCAAAGAGAAAGATTCACATTAAATAACATAACAATTTTAAGTTTACACATGGCAAAAACTCCTAAAAACAAAGTTGAAAAACAGGAACAAAAGATCAGGAGAATTTTTGTTTAACAGACAAAATCTGAAACCCTTATAAGAGTTTTTGTAGGTTGTCAATAGAATACTAGAAAAACGGACAAGTGAAGTGAAAGTAAGAGTAATACTACGGTGAAGTAGAAACCAGGTTTGTTTATGTAGTCTTTTGCCTTAAATTCCCTATCTCTGGTGATAGGGATAAGGATGCTCTCTACCCTCCTGGTACAAGGAGGGTATTTTTCACATGGGAGATTTATCTCCTGCTGTCTGAGGGACAAAACAGGGTCAGAGGGTTCTTGTATCAGCTGTTTCTTGTGCTTGTGCTTAGTTGCTCAGTCATGTCTGACTCTTTGCTACCCCATGGACTCTAGCCTGCCAGACCCTTCTGTCCTTGGGGATTCTCCAGGCAAGAATACTGGAGTGGGTTGCCATGCCCTCCTCCAGGGGATCTTCCCAACCCAGGGATCAAACCCAGGTCTCCTGCATTGCAGGCAGATTCTTTACCGTCTGAGCCACCAGGGAAACCCTGCTTGTTCAGTTCAGTTCAGTTCAGTTCAGTTGCTCAGTTGTGTCCAACTATTTGCAACCCCATGGACTGCATCATGCCAGGCTTCTTTGTCCATCACCAAATCCCAGAGCTTACTCAAACTCATGTCCATCAAGTCGGTGATGCCATCCAGCCATCTCATCCTCTGTCATCCCCTTCTCTTCCTGCCCCCAATCCCTCTGAGCATCAGAGTCTTTTCCAATGAGTCAACTCTTCGCATGAAGTGGCCAAAGTACTGGAGTTTCAGCTTCAACATCAGTCCTTCCAATGAACACCCAGGACTCCTTTAGGATGGACTGGTTGGATCTCCTTGCAGTCCAAGGGACTCTCAAGAGTCTTCTCCAACACCACAGTTCAAACGCATCAATTCTTTGGCGCTCAGCCTTCTTCACAGTCCAACTCTCACATCCATACATGACCACTGGAAAAACCATAGCCTTGACTAGACGGACCTTGGTCGGCAAAGTAATGTCTCTGCTTTTCAATATGTTATCTAGGTTGGTCATAACTTTTCTTCCAAGGAGTAAGCGTCTTTTAATTTCATGGCTGCAATCACCATCTGCAGTGATTTGGGGGCCCCAAAAAATAAAGTCTGACACTGTTTCCACTGTTTCCCCATCTATTTACCATGAAGTGATGGGACCAGATGCCATAATCTTCGTTTTCTGAATGTTGAGCTTTAAGCCAACTTTTCACTCTCCTATTTCACTTTCATCAAAGAGGCTTTTTAGTTCCTCTTCACTTTCTGTCATAAGGGTGGTGTCATCTGCATATCTGAGGTTATTGATATTTCTCCCGGCAATCTTGACTCCAGCTTGTGCTTCCTCCAGCCCAGCGTTTCTCATGAAGTACTCTGCATATAAGTTAAATAAGCAGGGTGACAATATACAGCCTTGACGTACTCCTTTTCCTATTTGGAACCAGTCTGTTGTTCCATGTTCAGTTCTAACTGTTGCTTCCTGACCTGCATATAAGTTTCTCAAAAGGCAAGTCAGGTGGTCTGGTATTCCCATCTCTTTCAGAATTTTCCACAATTTATTGTGATCCACACAGTCAAAGGCTTTGGCATAGTCAATAAAGCAGAAAGAGATGTTTTTCTGGAACTCTCTTGCTTTTCCCATGATCCAGCGGATGTTGGCAATTTGATCTCTGGTTCCTCTGCCTTTTCTAAAACCAGCTTGACCATCTGGAAGTTCACGGTTCAGGTATTGCTAAAGCCTGGCTTGGAGAATTTTGAACATTACTTTACTAGCATGTGAGATGAGTGCAATTGTGTGGTAGTTTGAGCATTCTTTGGCATTGCCTTTCTTTGGGATTGGAATGAAAACTGACTTTTTCCAGTCCTGTGGCCACTGCTGAGTTTTCCAAATTTGCTGGCATATTGAGTGCAGCACTTTCACAGCATCATCCTTCAGGATTTGAAATAGCTCCACTGGAATTCCATCACTTCCACTAGCTTTGTTCATAGCTCATATAATATTTTATACTACACTTATGATTTCAAGACAATTTAAATCAACCAAATAACTTGCCTGAGGTTTTCAGTAGTATCCAGATTCTGCCACTGAGAACCTCAAGCAAGTTTTCCCTCTCAAAAGGTTTTGCTCTACTCATGGACACCTCCACAGTATTATCTATATTATTTTAGATGAATACTGTGAGTGACAGAAAATTCTGACTCAAAATGCATCTTCTGGATGCTGGCTTTGCCCTCAGGCTGCTTTCCCACAAGGCTATAAGATAACTGCTGAGATCTGGGTATGACATTTGGAAACGAGCCATCCTGAGGAAGAAAAGCCGTGTCTAGTACTATTGTCTCTTCCTTAGGGGCCAGAAAACCTTTCCAGTAGGCTTCCGCTAATTGGCGGCTCAGATGCTAAATAATCTGCCTGCAGTACAGGAGACCCGAGTTTGATCCCGAGGTCGGAAGCTCCCCTGGAGGAGGAGCTTGGCAGCCCACTCCAGTTTTCTTGTCTGGGACAAGAAAAGACAAGACAGAGAAGCCTGGTGGGCTACAGTCCATGGGGTGGAGCCTGGCTATAGTCCATGAGTCAGACAAGACTTAGCACTCAACAACAACAACAACGTTTAACCATAAAGTCACCAATAAAAGCACAAGATATGGCCCAAGCCATTAAGTGAAAAAATGAGAACTGCGTTCTACTGGTCAAGTCCAGCAAGACAATGATCCTTAAAACCAAGGACAGGAGTATAAGGGAAAGGTGACAATTCAATGTAGGAGACCCTCATTTTACTAAAACCTGAAATAATTTAAAATATTTTAGCATATGTTACCATCCTGCTAATTTGAATAAGCACCATAACAGTTCTAGTTTGAACTTACAGGGTCAAACACTCTCCTGCCTGATGCCAAGGAAGAGTTAGTGATGTAAGCCTGATGTCTACTCAAAGAATAAGGAAGAAGGTGGTCTTCTCCCCTCCCTTCACCTTTCTTTGATTATAAAAATGTAGCCACTTAATTCTTGGGGCAGAGCCCCCTTGCCAGCCTGCTTGTATCCCTCACAAGTGTCCTATATTAATAAATCTACTTTTTGCCTATCACTTTGCCTCTCATTGAATTCCTTCAGCCCTGAGAGACAAACAACCTGAGCCTCTGTAAGTCCAGACACCAGGCAAATGATTCAAATTAAAAGGCCATAAGTTCAAATCCCAATCAGAGTTTTGGTCCGGTTGAAGTCCTGGCCTTCTGGGTTCAAGTCCCAAACTGAAGTGCTTGGTTCCACTAGCTTATCATTTGCCAGAGTTTGGTAAGTTGCCCATCCCTAAAACAGTCACTGACAAGAGGAATGGATTCGCATGACTGGCTTAGGATGATCAGAATCCATTCCTTGCCACTCTACAAACTGGAAAAGGGGCCAGTTTCCCCTGAAGCATATGGTTATGTACAAAGGGGAAAGTACCTGAACATGATGGCTTTTGTTTGAGGAATAGACAAGAAAGAACAAATCCAGGATAGGAGTCCCCCACTGTGAATGCTAGTCCTGCAGCCTGTCAATCTCATCCTGTTCCAAACTGAACTCCTTGCTCATCTTTCAGGCAAAATCTGATCTTTTTGAAGCATTTCCTACTTCAGGGAAAGATTTCTTTTGCTGCTCAGCTGCCCAAGTCAGAAAGCAGCAGGTCACCACGATGTTCCTCCCTTCCCCCACTCCCTTCTTAATCTGCTAGAAAATTTTGTGACTTATACCTTCTAAATCACTCTTGATTTTGTCTGTTCTTCATCCTGCAGCTGCTGCCTTTTTTGTCCGATTTCATATTACGTCTCATCAAAACCATTTTATTAGTCTCTTTTAAAACTATATAATTTTTCAAATTATAAAACTATTACATATCTATCATATACATATTTGGGACATCCAAAAAAATAAAAAGCATCTGCAATAACACTGCTCAGGGATAATGATTGTAGACATTTTGGTATATATCTTATTTGCTCTTCTCTATTTATGAATCCATATACAGAGATAAAAAGTATTACTTAGCTTTATTGAGATCGAACTGTTTTATAGCATTTTCTATTAACAAGATAGTATGAAATTTCTCCAAGACAATAAATATTTTTCTAGGTAGTCATTTTAAGAGCCACATTATATTCTACCTTACCAAGATTTCATAATCTAGTTACTCAAGCCCTTATTCCTAGATTAGGTTTTCTCCAGCTTTTTATATTGTAAATAATACTTACAATGAACATATTGGTAGGTAAATCTCTGCACACATTTGTGAGGACTTCCTTAGAAGACATAAGTAAATTACCAGCCGGGAAATTGCTAGTTCCAAGCACATGTGCACTTTCGCCCATTCATTTTTATTGTGAAATACTTCAAGCAGTCCTAAAGTCTGCTGGATATGATAATAAATACCTGCGTACCCAACATCCAGTTTGTCAGACCTTAACATTTTGTCATGTTTGCTTCAGATCTATTATCTTAAGAAAATAAAATATTAAGACATATTGAAACACCCTATCTCACACACCCAGATCCAATTCTTTCCGTGAGGAATCACTATTCTCAACTTGGTGTTTCTCAGTTGCTTGTAGGTTTTTAACATATATATATATATATATGCATATATAGGTATAGGCAAGTGTAAACAATGTATGGTGCTATTCTACTTGTTTTTAAATTTCTTGTTGCACATTTTTTCCTGCCTCATGTTCTTTCTGTACAACATTATACTTTTGAGACTTATCCAGGTTTACACATGTAGCTATAGTTCATTTGTTTTCATAGCTGTTTGTATGGTATTCATTATATGACTGTGCCCTCAAATTTTCATTTGCTTCTTGATAGACATTTACATTGTCTCTATTTCTTCACTACTATAAACAACACTGCAATAAATATTTTTGTTTACATCTTCTAGCATTTATGAGCAAGAGTCTTTACCTGGGCTGGAATTGCTGGGGCACAGGCTATCTGCATCTTCAACTTTACTGGGCTGGTCTCCAAACTGGTGGTACTACCTTTCCCTGTTACCAGTAGTGTCAGAGTTTCCTTTGCTCTACATCTTCCCCACCACGTGGTTTGGCCATTGTCTCTCCCTCATCTCCGAACCTGGCGATGTAGGAGAGCGTTTATTTCTCTGAATTCTGTCACCATGAAGTATTACTAGTTTTTCAACTTTGAATTTTTAGGCAAAAAAGAGAATATCTGTTGATGATGTCGAAATACATTTCGATTTTTTTCTAATTATAAAGATATCACAAATTATTTTAGAAAATTTGAAAATATAGACAAACACAAAAAGAAAAGAATTGCCTTTAATCTCACCACTCAAATATAGTACCAAGTAATATCTGACATTTGTAAAATTCTTACTCTATATATACCTAGGGCAGCTTTTGATACCTAATGTTTCCACAAACAGTATTCATTAATAGCTATTTAATATACATGTGATATATATCTATAAAAATACATATATATGATGAATATACATATGTATATATTTCACCTTTACAAAAAAAGTACAACTTTTTTATAAACTAGTTTTTCTCACCTAACAAATAAGTCACAATCTTTTTCTCATAATAGCTGTATTCTGGACTGGAGAATGTTATTTGAAGAATTCCACATTCATATTCATCTGTCTCCCTTCAGCATCCATAAACTAAGGACCAGACTGAGCCCAGCAACAAGTCCTAGGAAGCTGGCTTGCTGCTGGGCTGTATACAGTGATATAACTGACTCTGCCCCACGGGGAGATGGAATTAATATACAACTCTTGGTACTCGGGGAAGCCAACTCCCACCTCTGCCTTAGAGTCTTCTGTTCAAGACTATCTATCCTATCTGTCCATGGATAACATAACATGCAACTCCTTTTAGCTACTAGCTCTCCCGTGTCCTCATCCCATATTCTTTTAGGTTTTCTTACTGCCACCACCCTTCAGGGCTTCCCTGGTAGATCAGTCAGTAAAGAATCCAACTGCAGTGCAACAGACTACCTGCAAAGTGGGAGACCTGGGTTTGATCCCTGGGTTGGAAGATCCCCTGGAGAAGTAAATGGCAACACACTCCAGTATTCTTGCCTGGGAAATCCCATGGACAGAGGAGTCTGGTGGGTTACAGTCTATGGGGTCAGATACAACTTAACAACTAAATCACCACCACTCTTCAATATAAATGTATTACCTTCATCCTCAGCCTCTTGCCTTCACTGTCTACCCCACTCCCAAACTCTCCAGACACTGACCCACAGAAAGTTTGATATTCCATTCTCTTATGTGGCCTGGGCCATGTGTATATCTGAGGAGGTAAATTCTATTTGGATTTGATCCAGCTTCCATGGCAGAAAAGAGTCTGTAATGGATGTGCCATTGCTCATCTAGACTATTGCAATAGCTCTCACTCCCTCAAGTGCTGCCTTTCTCCCCACTGTACCTTCTGATCCACAGATTCACCTACATAGCTGAAGTGAGTATCCTAAAATTAATTCTGTTATGCCATTTCTCTGAATAAAATACTCCAAAGTGCCACCAGGATGAAGCCCAAGTGATGAAGCACAAGGCCCTCTGTGATCTCTGTTGCCACTCCTATAGCCATACCACCTATCATTTCTGCCTCACTCTGTCTGTTCCAGTAATCCTGACTTGTTCTCTGCCTTCTTGACATCATGTCACACCCTTATGCCTTTGCTCGTACTTCCTTTTCCTCCTTCTTGTCTGCCTGGAAAACTTCTACTCATCCTTCAAGTCCTATTCCAAAGATATTCCCAGAAACTCAAAGTACCACCTTTACTTATTCTTTATTAATTACAAAAAGGAAAAGCTACCTTTACAATGTAGAATGGATGGCATCATCGACTCAATGGACGTGAGTTTGAGCAAGCTCTAGGAGATAGTGAAGGACAGGGAAGCCTGGTGGGCTGCAGTCCATGGGGTCGCAAAGAGTCAGACAAGACTTAGCAACTGAACAACAACAACAATGTAGAAACCTAACTAATGCCACTTTAACCAGGTGATCAAATTTATCATCATCATTAATGGGACAAACAGACATTATATTGCTCCCAATGAGACGTACTGAGAATGACACAATCTGGTACTATTCTTGTGAAAAACAGTTCCTTGCATCTAATCCTGAAGGAATGATCAAACACTTCCAAATGGAAAGATGTTCTGCAAAACTGGCCTGAAGTCTTGAAAAATATCAGCGGCCAGGAAAAACCAAAGCAAAACAAAAGGCTCAGAAACAGTTCCAAATTAAATAGTGCTCAAGAAGCATGACAACTAAATGCAATGTGGTCTTTGTTTCCATTCTGAATCAAAGGGAAAATAAAACAGTTCCAAATAACGTTATCGGGAGGACTGGTGAATTTTGAATATGGGTTATATTTTAGATAATAGTATCGGGTCAATGTTAAATTTCCTGAATATAGTCATTATATTCTGGTTGTGGAGGAGGGTGTCCTTGTTCTTAGGACGTGCTGAAAGGGCTGAAGTGTTGCTCTATCTGCAGTTAGCAATGCCTCAGCAAAAAGAAAGCAAGCAAACAGATAAATATGTGTGTTTGGAAATGTGATGGCAGAGTGTTAACAATAGAGAAATTATAGGTGAAGGGTGAACGGGCGCTCATATTCTATTCTGCACCCTTGCTGTAGGTTTGAAATTTTTCAAAACAAAAACGTGAACAGAATAAACAATAAATAAGAAAAGCAAACAAATGAACAAAAAAGCTTTGTTCCAGGTCATGTTTTCTGTGAAGCCTTTCGTGATATCCGCCCCCCTCACCGACCACCCCCTAGCCCCAGCAGACACACACATAAAACAATGAATCATCCTCTCTTCTAGACTCTTTCATGATTATGTATCTCTCAGACTAAACTATAAGTTCTTTGATATCTGAGCCTGGGTGTGCTGTGTTGGATCTACACAATGCTAGAACTGTACCTGACACAGATTGGATGCTCAGCTGATTTTTTTGTAATTAATCAAGCTCATTCTTGAGGCCTGGAAAGGATTCAGTAAACAGGCAGGAGTGAGAACGTTTTCTCAAGCAAGAGGAATGGCATGAGCAAAGGTAAGAAAGCAGGAACGTGTATGTTGCAATTATCAAGAACATTTGATTTGTTTGGTCAGAACTGAAGATTTATAAAAGTGAAAATGCCTAGCACACAATAGATTCTTAAGAAAAATTTAGTGAGTAAATGAATGAATGACATTAGAAAGGCAGGCTTAGATCAAAAAGGAAGGGGCCTCGACTACTGAATAGAGAAATCGGAATGTTAACTGATTCTTGACACTCAGGGTCTTTTCCCAGTGTCAGGGAGAGTATGTTCTTAAGCGAGTCCCTTGTATATATTTTTTCCCCTTAATAATAAGAAAAAGTAAAGGTAAGTAGAAATTTGAAAGTGATCAGTTTCCAAACTCAAGAGGAGGAAACATCATCTCCTCATCCATCCAAGAAAAGATCTACAGTGGAGTCTGAAGATATCCAATATCCCTCAGACGAAAGGGCATCACAGAATATTGGCTGGAAAAATACATGAATCTAATATGAGCCACACTTGTCTTTGAAAATAGTGTATGGAATTCTTTTGGTTAATTTTACTCCATTAAAAAAAATATATATCTTTTGGCTACAGTGCATGTGGAATCTTATTTCCCTTACCAGTGATCAAACCCACGCCTTCTGCATTGGAAAGGCAGGGTCTTGACCACTGGACCACCAGGGAAGTCCTCTAATTTTGTTGTTGTTGTTTAGTTGCTAAGTCCATTCTTTTGCAACTCCCGTGGACAGTAGCCCACGAGGCTCCCCTGTCCATGGAATTCTCCAGGCAAGAATACTGGAGAGAGTTGCCATTTCCTTCTCCAGGGGACCTTCCCAACCCAGAGATCGAACCCAGGTCTCCTGTAGGAAGATTCTTTACTACTGAGCCACCAGGGGAGCCCCCCTCCCCCGATAATTTTATAACATTTTTAAAGTTTAAGGAGCAAACTTTGCACATAACCCAAAATGATAAGGAATGATGGGGAAGTAATGGATCTCAGAGCTGCTCTATGAAATAATTTGTTAGTTTTAGGTTATAGTTGTTTCAAATCTTCAAATCCTACAAAAATCTTAGATGAGAGGAAATGCAAATCTCAGGGAGCATTTAAAAAATCTATTTTTGGCCCAGTTATGACATAGCATTGACTCGCTCCAGAATTTTTAACATTACTGGGAAGAGACCATCAGTAGTGGTCAAAATGACATGCTGTTTACAAAGCAGGTGGGCATTCTTTTGGATAATGTAGACAAGATAATTTGAGCTGTTGTTTCAGGTAATAAAGCAGAATCAGGTGGTAAATCATTTGGGCCGTATGCACAAATAGACAGTGACATAGCTAAATTAGTCACAACTGTTCACCACAGGCCAACTTCACCATAAAGGGCTATGTATCAGCAATGTTCTCTTATAATAAACAGTCCTGATGTGTTGAGCAGGAGCATAATTCTACGGCTACAATCAACAAAGAAGTATCAGGCCAGGGCACCAAGGCCAGCGGAAACCCCTACCTCGCCGCAGTTTTATAGAGATTAGCATATCACAGGAGCCAAATGCTGTGCCCCAATGTAAAATATGATACTGTTAACTTTGCAGAACAAGGGTAAACCCTGTTCTTCAACACTAATAAAATAGACACGGTGTACAGAGTGGTCCAATAATTGAAACATAAAAGAGATATCTGGTAACAGAACATTAAAACATTGAGACATAAGAATTTCGGCTCTGAAAACAGGTAACTATGAAGAAAGTTTAAAAAGGGAGATCTGGGGTTTCTCTGAAGATCTGGCTCTGTGGCCAAGTCCTCCCTGTTGCAAGTTGCCATTGCCATGGGAACCAATGGGAAGGGCCATGGGGAATTGTGACGCCCTCGAGGGACGGGAGGTGGGGTGGGGAAGGGGAATCGGGGGGCGGAGTGAAGAAGGGGAGTGACCAGTGGGTTACCAGCACACTGTCGCCCAGAAGCTCTCCAGAGACACCACAGAGCTGTTGCTTCCTGAACTCGCTTCTGGGACACTGCAGAGACCACTGTGCCACCGCCTCGATGGCAACGCCTCTGTGTCTGTTTCCAATTCAGGCTGTCCGGCAGCCCGCGGCCCATGGCCTCTCCCAGATAACCAAGAGTCTCTACCTCAGCAACGCTGTGGCAGCCAACGACAAAGCCATGCTGTCTACCATGACCCTCTTTTTCTGAATGTTGAGCTTTAAGCCAACTTTTTCACTCTCCTCTTTCACTTTCATCAAGAGGCTTTTCCTCTTCACTTTCTGCCATAGGGTGGTGTCATCTGCATATCTGAGGTTATTGATATTTCTCCCAGCAATCTTGATTCCAGCTTGTGCTTCTTCCAGTCCAGTGTTTCTCATGATGTACTCTGCATATAAGTTAAATAAGCAGGATGACAATATACAGCCTTGACGTACTCCTTTTCCTATTTGGAACCAGCCTGTTGTTCCATGTCCAGTTCTAACTGCTGCTTCCTGACCTGCATACAGATTTCTCAAGAGGCAGGTCAGGTGGTCTGGTATTCCCATCTCTTTCAGAATTTTCCACAGTTTATTGTGATCCACACAGTCAAAGGCTTTGGTATAGTCAATAAAGCAGAAAGAGATGTTTTTCTGGAACTCTCTTGCTTTTTCCATGATCCAGCGGATGTTGGCAATTTGATCTCTGGTTCCTCTGCCTTTTCTAAAACCAGCTTGAACATCAGGGAGTTCATGGTTCACATATTGCTGAAGCCTGGCTTGGAGAATTTTGAGTATTACTTCACTAGCACGTGAGATGAGTGCAATTGTGCGGTAGTTTGAGCATTCTTCGGCATTGCCTTTCTTTGGGATTGGAATGAAAACTGACCTCTTCCAGTCCTGTGGCCACTGCTGAGTTTTCTAAATTTGCTGGCATATTGAGTGCAGCACTTTCACAGCATCATCTTTCAGGATTTGAAACAGCTCAACTGGAATTCCATCACCTCCACTAGCTTTGTTTGTAGCGATGCTTTCCAAGGCCCACTTGACTTCACATTCCAGTATGTCTGGCTCTAGATTAGTGATCACATCATCATGATTATCTGGGTCGTGAAGATCTTTTTTGTACAGTTCTTCTGTGTATTCTTGCCACCTCTTCTTAACATCTTCTGCTTCTGTTAGGTCCAAACCATTTCTGTCCTTTCATACCTGTGTCCAAATTTCCATCTTCTTATAGGACACCAGTCATATTGGGGCTCCTTCTACTCCAGTACAACTGCAACAACGTTATTTCCAAATAAGGTCACGTTCCTGGCTAGTTTAGGATTTAAACATATTTTAGGGGGAGGATACAATTCAGTCCATAGCAAAGTTGTCTCTAGTTTGGGGGGAGTATGCATAAAGTGCTCTAACACAGAGAGACACACACAGAGAAGAAAAGGATCATGTCACTTGGAAAAAAACTGCAACCATGTAAAAGTAGACTATGAGTTATAGTGAAAGAAAATAATAACAACTGTTTATTAGGAAGCTATTATATGCCATGCATGGTACTGGGCACTTTATGACAATATCTCAAATCTTTTCAACAGCCCTTCATGGTAGTTATTATCTGCATCCTACAAATGAGAAATCTGTGGTTCTAAGAAGTTAAAGACTTTGCCCAAAGCAGCACACAGCTCAGGAGTCAAGAGATGACAGGCAGATGGGGTTCTCTTTTCCTGCATTTCTTTTGAGACTAAGGTAAGTATATTGAGATGTTGTAAAATTGAGAGAGTCAATCCCTAGGCAAGTTGATAATAAGTCCGGGGTCCCCGAGGAGGAAAAAGGGGTCTGGGGCTCTCAAGGAGGAGATAAGGGTCTGGGATTCTCAAGAAGGAGGAAAGGACAAACATTTTTTTTCTACATTCCTTAGTAAGGATTATATAACAATAATGTATCCTGCTTGAGGACATGTTTCTCCTTCCTGAAAAGCTGATCCTGTTATCTTAAAATGTACTTTATGGGAGTGGGTCTAGTAAGATCTTTACAACCTTGAGACATTCTTTTGATTTATTGTAATAACGAATTAAAAAGTGTATAATTCCCTTGCTAGGACTAGTGAGTGGGGCACTCTCCGTCTCCCTTCTGATGTCTATGTCAGAAGCTTTCTCTGTCCCTTTTCTTAATTTAATAAAACTCTGCTACACAAAAGCTCTTGAGTGATCAAGCCTGGTTCCTGATCCTGAAGCTAAATCTTCTTCTTCAGAGATCACAAATCCTACATCATTCACCATAAGCTACAAAACGACCATAAATATTTGTGTCTGCTTTTGTGACATTACTTTGCCAACAAAGGTCCATCCAGTCAAGGCTATGGTTTTTCCAGTGGTCACATACGGATGTGAGAGTTGGACTGTGAAGAAAGCTGAGTGCTGAAGAATTGATGCTTTTGAACTGTGGTGCAGGAGAAGACTCTTGAGAGTCCCTTGGACTGCAAGGAGATCCAACCAGTCCATCTTAAAGGAGATCAGTCCTGGGTGTTCATTGGAAGGACTGATGCTGAGGCTGAAACTCCAATACTTTGGCCACCTCATGAGAAGAGTTGGCTCACTGGAAAAGACCCTGATGCTGAGGGGGATTGGGGGCAGGAGGAGAAGGGGACGACCGAGGATGAGATGGCTGGATGGCATCACTGACTCGATGGACACGAGTTTGAGTACACCCCAGGAGTTGGTAATGGACAGGGAGGCCTGGTGTGCTGTGATTCATGAGGTCACAAAGAGTCAGACACGACTGAGCGACTGAACTGAACTGAACTGAACTTGTTCCTTCTGGTTTGTTACATTATCTATCTATTCCTGTGCCAGTATCACATTCCTTAAAATTGGTGCAGTTTCATAATAGGCTGTAACATTTGATAGACCAATGACATTCCCCACTCCACCTCAACCCCATAGTGACGGTTCTTCTTCAGAGGCTTTTTGCTGTTGTTATTGTTAGATTCTTTCTTTTTCTCTTCTGAAGGGATCATTTTAATAGTTATGGTAGTTTTAATCGGAATTACTGTTTTCTTGGGTATTGGTCAAGGTTGAATCAGGAGAACAGAAACCATAATAGTTATTTCATCAGAGAAAATCTAATATAAAGAACTGTTTAGGGGTGTGATGGAAAAGTGGGAGGAAGGCTCAAGAGGGAAGGGAATATACATATACTTACAGCTGATTCACACTGATGTACAGCAGAAACCAACACAACATTATAAAACAATTTTCCTCCAGTTAAAAAAAAAAGAACAGCTTAACCAGGTATTAGAGGACTGAAAGGCAAAAATGGAACACATTGTATGTGTTTCTACACATATAAACATTTAAATAAAAGATCATCTACCCAGAATGTGAAACTTGATCAGTAAAGTATTGATCTTATTTCTGAAATTTGTGTATCTTAATTCCAACTTCTCATGCTATAAGAAAATTGTAATTTAGTATACTAACATATGGGCTTCCCGGGTAGCTCAGATGGTAAAGAATCTACCTGCAATACAGAAGACTACGGTTTGATCCCTGGGTTGGGAAGACCCCCTGGAGAAGGGAATGGCAACCCACTCTTGTATTCTTGCCTGGAGAATCCCAAGAACAGAGGAGCCCAGTAGTCTATGGGGATATAGCCTATGGGGTCACAAAGAGTTGGACACAACTGAGCGACTGACACACATACTAACACACCCTCATTCAACTCTTTACCATTCAATTTTTAAAAACAGTTTTTGCTTGCTACAGCATTTACCATCATATCTGTTACATTACCAAAGAGACATCTATGACATCACATGACTATCCGTTCTGACTATGCTGTTGAGGTAAAGAAGTAAAGATATACAATAAGAGGGTTATGTTTACCTACGGGTCCTTGAGAGTCCATCTTCAGCTACCTCTGTGTCTCCTTCTGGTACACCTTCACTATTTCCCTGTTCATGAGACTGAGGCATTTGGAGAAGTAACCTCTTGATCACCTTTTGAGAAATGCCTAGTAAGGGGAGAGAAGGCAGTGGAAACATGAATTTTAGGGTAACCTTTTGGTGCTTGGGCCAGATTCCCTGCCAGGTCCTCTCCATTTGGAGATATGTATCAAGGTCTCAGTCAGGTATCTGTGTTCAGAAAGTGTATTTAATAAGACTTTCTGAAATAGGGCTTAACAGTGTTAGAATTTGGACTCACAGTTGGCTTCTTTTTTCAATAGACTCTATGATGAAGGAATAAAATATGAACATAGAACTTGACCAAGTTAGAAGGTATATGTGATAAATTTGATTGAACCCTTGAGGCTCCAAGTTTAGGTATGTCTGCACTGGGGACAGTGAGAGTTTGCATTCATATCCAGCTTTATTGCATGGTGGTCAGAGAAGATGGCCTGTATAATTTTTGTTTTTAGAACACTGAGATTTTCTTATTAGCTGTCTTATGAATAGTGAGTATATTATTTATGGGTAGGATTCTAATACATGTTTTTATCATGTAAAAATTTTAATGTTTAAATAGGTAATATACTTGTGGTTCAGCATTCAAATGGTAGCTAAGGGCATATAGGGAGAAGGCAATGGCGACCCACTCCAGTACTCTTGCGGGAAAATCCCATGGATGGAGGAGCCTGATAGGCTGCAGTCCATGGGGTCGCGAAGAGTCGGACACGACTGAGCGACTTTACTTTCACTCTTCACTTTCATGCATTGGAGAAGGAAGTGGCAACCCACTCTAGTGTTCTTGCCTGGAGAATCCCAGGTACGGAGGAGCCTGGTGGGCTGCCGTCTATGGGGTCGCACAGAGTCGGACACGACTGAAGCAACTTAGCAGCAGCAAGGGCATATAGAGGGAAAAGTCTCCTCATCTCTGTCCTCTAACCAACTAGTTCTGTTTCTCAAAGGCACTTAATGTTATGAGTTTTTCCTATATCCTTCTAAGGCTCCTCTGTCCATGGGATTCTCCAGGCAAGAACACTGGAGTGGGTAGCCATTCCCTTCTCCAGGGGATCTTCCCAACCCAGAGATCAAACCCAGGTCACCTGCATTGCAGGCAAATTCTTTACTGTATAAGCCATGCTACTAGTATCAGTATTTTATTACATTGTTAGTCTTTTTTTCTTATTGATTTGTAAGAACTCAGAGAAATAAAGCATCTGTGATAAGAATTTCAAATATTATCTTCGATTTTTCACTTGTCTTTTGGCTTTGCTTAGAAGGGCTTCCCTGCTGGCTCAGTTGGTAAAGAGTCTGCCTGCAGTGTGAGAAAGCCGTGTTCTATCCCTGGGTTGGGAAGATCCCCTGGAGAGGGGCATGGCAACCCACTCCAGTATTTTTGCCTGGAGAATTCTATGGACAGAGGAGCCTGGTATGCTACAGTCCTTGGGGTCACAAAGAGTCAGACACAACTGAGTGACTAACAGAATGGATTTGCCTAAGCATTCCCTGGTGGTCCAGTGATTAGGACTCTGTGCTTTAACTGCTGAGGGTGCAGGTTCAATCCCTGGTCAGGGAACTAAGATTCCACAGGCCAAATGGGAATACAGAAGAATGTTTACAGCTCAGTAAGGACTCAAATTAAAGTGAAAGAACTCAATTAAAAAAGAATGGATTTGCCAGGCAGAGATAACTTTTTAATTCAAATTTATTTATTATTTGTATGACTTGGGTTCTGCGTCACTCCCTGAAAGGCTTTCCAAACTTCAAAATTACATTAAAAAGTCTATCATTGCTCTCCAAGTAACATGTAATATTTATCTCTATGGGATATATTCTAGTACAAAGTGTGAGACATGGATCCAACATTACATTTTTTTCAGATTGCTACCACTATTCTATCTATTTATAGAATTTATAATATAAAAAGTATGTTATATTCATATACAGTTTATCTATAATCCATAGTATATTATATAGTTTGTTAATAGTATTCATATTCCTTATATTTAATTTAGTTTTTGGTCTGCTTGATATGTCCAATAACTAAGAGGTATGTTAGTCTTATACTGCTACTGTCTGTATGTCAATTTCTCCTGATATTTCTTGGATGGTTAATTTTACACGTTAACTTGGCAGGCTATGGTGCACATCTATCTGGCCAAACACTAGCCTAGATATAGCTATAAGGTATTTGTGGATGGGATTAACATTAGTAGTCAGCTGACTTTGACTAAAGCAAATTACCTCCATTATGTGGGTGGGCCACATCCAATCAGTTGAAGGCCTTAAGAGCAAAGACTGAGGTTTCCCAGAGAAGCAGCAATTTTCTCACAAGACTGCAACACAGAAACTCTGCCTGAATTTTCAGGCTGCTGGCCTGCCCTGTAGATCTTGGAGTCAAGCCTGCAGCATCAACTCTTATCTGAGTTTCTAGCCTGTTGGCCCTCCCCTACAGATATACAGACCTTGCACTTGCCAGTCCCCATGATAACATGAGCAAATTCCTTCAAATAAATCTTTCTCTATTGTTTTGTTTGTCTGAAGAACATTGACTAATACAATTTTGATTATATATATTGATAGTATGATAGTCTGGCATTGAACATCAACACAATGAGAATTCTGTTTGTACCCTTTTACCAATATAAAGCTTTCTTTGCTTCATTAACGCTTTTTATCTTGATTCAATAATATTGCCAGCTCCTCTCCCTCTCATTTATTTTTGGTCTGTATTTGTCGAATATATCTTTGCCTATTTTTTACTTTGTAGCAAACCATGTCATTTTTAAATTTTTATTTTAATTATTATTTATTTACTTTTTGTTTAAATTTTTTAAAAAAATTCTTTATTGGAGTATAATTGTTTTACGACTATGTAGTTTTTAAAATACTATGTCTTTTGTAACTAGATTATACTTAAATTTCCTCTACTCAACAAGTCTTTTAATAGAGGGTTTACATTTTAAAATCCTGAAGCCTTTCTTTTTATGCCATTTTGTTCTGTGACATTTACTAACATTTCTGGGCCATTTTCTTTATTTTCAGTTTTGTTTTTATCTTGTCCATTGTTTTAGAAAGCATTTTATTTTATTAGTTGAAAGCAGTTACCTGGAGGGAGGGGCAACTTGTACTCTTTACTATACCTTTCTATTTGCTTAGTTGATGTAGTATATATATTATGTGGCATGGATGTTTAAGTGTTTCAAAAGCTTTTATAAACTTATTTTTATCTAATTGCTGGGTCCAGAGTGAAACAGCATGCTTTGAATCATGCTTTTGAGATATGGAATTTAGCACATTTGATCTTTACCTCCTTCTACAATCTAACTCATGAAAATGTTAATGCAGGTTTTAAGATTCACATAGTTTTTTCTTATTTAAAAAATTCAGAACACAATTTGAGAAAACATATTGAGTTTTATATGATGCAGTTATTTGGATGCACTTCTATTTTGGCTTGACAAGGCTCCCTTCCATGACTTCCCCATTCTTGAGCGGTTTTTTAAAAGTTATTTATTTATTAATTTATTTTTGGCTGCACTGGGTCTTCACTGCTGCAAGGGCTTTTCTCTAGTTCTGCTGAGCAGGGGCTGCTCTCTTCTTGCACCTCACAGACTTCTCATTGCAGCGGCTTCTCGTGCATGGGCTCCAGTGCATGTGGGCTTCAACAGTTATAGCCCAAGGACTTAATTGCCCCCAAGGAATGCAGAATCTTCCCAGACTAGAGATCAAAATCTCATTGGCAGGCAGATTCTTTTTTTCTTTTTTGGATTATATTCATCTTTATTCCAATACAGTAGTAAAATTACAATATTTAAGATTTTTTTCCCACAAAGGCAAAAGTGCCCAAAGCCTGCAAAAATCATAAGGCAACTCTGGTCCCGCAGTCCACTTCCCTGGGTGTGAACTCTATCAGGCCCTCATTCTTGAATCAATCTACAGAATTTTGAGACCTCACCTAGATGCATCCCTCATGCCAGTGCATTTCCTTGGCTCTTCAGGTATATATTTTTAAAATTAATTTTTTTTATTGAAGGATAATTGCTTTACAGAATTTTTCTGTTTTCTGTCAAACCTCAACATGAATCAGCCATAGGTATATACATATTCCCTCCCTTTTGAAACTCCTTCCCATTTCCCTCCCCATCCCACCCCTCCGGGCTGACACAGAGCCCCTGTTTGAGTTTCCTGAGCCATACAGCAAATTCCCCTTGGCTGTCTATTTTACATATGGTAATGTAAATTTCCATGTTACTCTTTCCATACATCTCACCCTCTCGTCCCCTCTTCCCATGTCCATAAGTCTATTCTCTATGTCTGTTTCTCCATTGCTGCCCTGTAAATAAATTCTTCAGTACCATTTTTCTAGATTCCATATATATGTGTTGCTGCTGCTGCTGCTGCTGCTGCTAAGTTGCTTCAGCCGTGTCCGACTCTGTGCAACCCCACAGATGGCAGCCCACCAGGCTTCCCTGTCCCTGGGATTCTCCAGGCAAGAACACTGGAGTGGGTTGCCACTTTCTTCTCCAATGCATGAAAGTGAAAAGTGAAAGATAAGTTGCTCAGTCATGTATGACTCTTAGTGACCCCATGGACTGCAGCCCACTAGGCTCCTCCATCCATGGGATTTTCCAGGCAAGAGTACTGGAGTGGGTTGCCATTGCCTTCTCCATATATGTGTTAGAATGATATTTATCTTCCTCTTTCTGACTTACTTCACTCTGTATAATAGATTGTAAGTTCATCCACCTCATTAGAACTGACTTGAATGTGTTCCTTTTTATGGCTAAGTAATATTCCATTGTGTATATGTACCACAACTTCTTTATCCATTCATCTGTTGTTGGACATCTAGGTTGCTTCCATGTTCTGGCTATTGCAAATAGTGCTGCAGTGAACAATGAGATACATGTGTCTTTTAAAATTTTTGTTTCCTCAGGGTATATGCTTAGGAGTGGGACTGCTGGGTCATATGGTGGTTTTATTCCGTTTTTTTTAAGGAATCTCCATACCGTCTTCCATACTGGCTGTATCAATTTGTATTCCCACCAACAGTGCAAGAGCGTTCCCTTTTCTCCACATCCTCTCCAGCATTTATTGTTTCTAGACTTTTTGATGATGGCTGTTCTGACTGGTGTGAGGTGATATCTCAATGTAGTTTTGATTTGCATTCCTTTAACAATGAGCGATGTTAAGCATCTTTTCACGTGTTTGTTAGCCATCTGTATGTCTTCTTTGGAGACATGTCTGTTTAGGTCTTTTCCCCACTTTTTGTTTGGGTTGTTTGTTTTTCTGGTATTGAGTTGTATGAGCTGCTTGTATATTTTGGAAATTAATCCTTTGTCAGTTGTTTCATTTGCTATTATTTTCTCCCATTCTGAGGGTTGTCTTTTCACCTTGCTTATAGTTTCCTTTGCTGTGCAGAAGCTTTTAAGTTTAATCAGTCCCCACTTGTTTACTTCTGTTTTTATTTCCATTACTCTACAAGGTGGGTCATTGCTTTGATTCACGTCATCAAGTGTTCTGCCTATGTTTTCCTCTAGGAGTTTTATAGTTTCTGGTCTTACATTTAGGTCTTTAATCCATTTTGAGTTTATCTTTGTGTATGGTATTAGGAAGTGTTCTAATTTCATTCTTTTACATGTAGTTGTCCAGTTTTCCCAGCACCATTTATTGAAGAGGCTGTCTTTGCCCCACTGTATATTCTTGCCTCCCTTGTCAAAAATAAGGTACCCACAAGTGCATGGGTTTATCTCTGGGCTTTCTATCTTGTTCCATTGGTCTAGGTTTCTGTTTTTGTGCCAGTATCATACTGTCTTGATGACTGTAGCTTTGCAGTATAATCTGAAGTCAGGAAGGTTGATTCCTCCAGCTCCATTCTTCTTTCTCAAGATGGCTTTGGCTATTCGGGGTCTTTTGTGTTTCCATATGAATTGTGAAATTTTTTTGTTCTAGTTCTGTGAAAAATGCCATGGGTAATTTGATAGGGATCACATTGAATCTGTAGATTGCATTTGGTAGTATAGTCATTTTCACAATATTGATTCTTCCTACCCAAGAACATGGAATATCTCGCCATCTGTTTATGTCATCTTTGATTTATTAGTGTCATATAATTTCCTGTGTACAATTTTTTTGTCTCCTTAGGTAAGTTTATTCCTAGATATTTAATTCTTTTTGTTGCAGTGATGAATGGGATCGATTCCTTAATTGCTCTGATTTTTCATTGTTAGTATATAGACATGCAAGTGATTTCTGTGTAATGATTTTATATCCTGCAACTTTGCTAAATTCATTGATTAGTTCTAGTAATTTTCTGATACTATCTTTAGTACAGTATGTACAGTATCATGTCACCTGTGAACAGTGGGAGCTTTACTTCTTCTTTTCCAATCTGGATTCCTTTTATTTCTTTTCCTTCTCTGATTGCTATAGCTAGTACTTCCAGAACTATGTTGAATAATAGTGGTGAAAGTGGACACCTTTGTCTTGTTCCTGATCTTAGGGGGAATGCTTTCAGTTTTTTACCATTGAGAATAATGTTTGCTGTAGGCTTATCATATATGGCCTTTACTATGTTAAGGTAGATTCCTTCTATGCTGGCAGGCATATTCTTAACTGCTGCACCACCAGGGAAGTCTGAGCTTTTTATTTTATTTTTCAAATTTCATCTCTTTGTTGGTTGAAAAATATTGTAAACCTATTTTTTTTCAAGAATATGATCTATTTTATGATCTCTTAGATGGCAGAGAAGCAACTTCCCAGGTGGTGCCATTCCTGCTAATGCAAGAGACATAGGTTAGATACCTGGGTTGGGAAGCTCTCCTGGAGGAGGGCATGGAAACTTACTCCAGTATTCTTGCCTGGAAAATTCCATGGACAGAGGAGCCTGGAAGGCTACAGTCCATGGGACCACAAAGAGTCAGACACGACTGAGTGACTGAGTGCATGTACACACACACATAATTAGCAGAGAGTGTTTTTCTGACATCTTTACACCTGAAAAGCAACTCAGATGAATACTACTCTAGATATGAGAAGTCAGATAGACTGACATTTGTTTCTATCTGGGCAATATGAACTCATTTCTTTGCTTGAACAATTATAGATACTTTCATATTGTAGATTAAAACATTTGCCATGATGTGTCCAATTGCAAGTCCTCTTTTACTGACTTTGCTTGGAATATAGCAGGCTCTTTCAATCAACATACGTTGTGCTTTAACAGAGAAAATTTCTGCTTTTATTTTTTATTATGTCACTTCCATTTGCCTTTGCTTCTCTTTTAAGAACTCAAGTTAACCATAAGTGGGTTCTCCATTTTCTCCATTCTTTCTCCACAGCTATCTTTGTTCTTTCACTGTTTTCATCTGTTTTTCCACTCCATTCTATATCTTAGCATCAGCTTTGTTCTTAACACCAACTTCTGTTTTCTGCTGGATGAATTTTCCTTGTTACTGTCTCCAGTGTGTACTTTAATTTTGTTCCTGCTTGTCTTAAGAGTACTTGCTCATTTTCCTTACCCTATTCATTTCAGTTTTCATTTCATCTTGTTAGATTTTCATATCAGTCCCACCTCTTCATTCTTTTGTTTCTATTTTGCAGAAACTTTAAGGATGGTAACAGGTTTCTACAATTTTCTCCTGGATCATCCTGGTGAGGAAGAGTTCTCATTTTGTCCTGTTTTTTTCTAGATGCTGTGTACTTCCTCTAGCTCTGGGTTGATTATTTTCCTTATCTTCAAATAATACAAGGCTTTCTGTGGGCTCAATATCCATCTACAAGTGATTGAGATGTTTACCTTGGAACCTACCATATGTCTATGGAAGTGGTGGCAGGATCTCCATCTCAAGTCTGTAGCTAGAGGGCACACTGATGTCCATGCAGTCTGACTTTACCTTTTGTATCTCTTCTTTACTAATGCGATACACAGCACAATACACTTCCCAGCACAGACTTCTCTTGGGAACCTTTAAGATGCTAGTCTTTCCTTAAAGTTTTGAGCTGGATAGGCTACATAACCTGCAGGAAAATTACATGCAAAATGAAAATGTTGGGCTCCTTTTTCAAAAATTAAGAATGTCAAGGCAGTGACAACAGAGCATTGAACAAACACAAGGCCCTTCTTATCATCACAGGGCCCTGTGCAGCTGTATAGGTTGCACACTCATGAAGCTGCCCATGGTTATGGGAACTGCACTTTCTTAAATGTAAGTCTCCTCCCTTTTCCTCCCAATCTCCCTGCTGTTTTCCTGTCTGCTTGTTTTGTCGATCTGCCTAGATAAATAGGAAATAGAGGGGTCTAGAGGATATAGAGTGGAGGTGGGGGTGAGGATCAGTTTTCTGGTGAGCACACTTGAAAGGCTGAGAAATTGACATCTCATGTTGATTTAGACACCAACTCTAAGTTGGGAGGCAGATGTTGGGTCATCAGGGGATAGAGTATGGGCCTTAAATAAGTGGCTTACTACCTTTTTAACTCAGTGTGTTTGAGGAAATGAAGCCAAGGTAATTCATGAGTGGGATTTTCTTAATCCTGCCATTCAGGGCCATCTGCCTCATAACTGACATCAGTTTCACCCAGATCCAAACCTTAGGTTACCTGTCAGTTTTAGTCTTTGATATTGTGAAATCTTTTTTTCTAGATTTGAGGGAATGTTTGGAGAAGTTAGGCCAGGATATATTTGGGGGCAAAGGGCAATGTATCATTTTGAATTGAATGTGTGCATGGAACCATGTAGATAGGTCAGGGGTTAGCAAACTTTTTTATGTGGGACTAGGTAGTAAATATTGTAAATTTTGCAGGTCAAGGGGCAAAATTAAAGATATTCTGTAGATACTAACATAATGAAACAAATTTCAACAAATATTTTATCGATGGTGCTTAAAATGTAATAGTAATAACTGAGTGCAGTTTTTGGTAATACATGTCTACTAATTAGAAGAATAGGAGTCTTTGTTTTTGGAATACAGTATCCTTAATTAGGGTTCAAAATTAGTATTCCCTATCATCAGATTAGTTTGCAAATGTTCATCTGTTAAAGCTGATCTGTAATGGGATTTTATGTATTTCATTTTTGAAAATGTCTTTACATGTTCTGGAAAAAAAATGCACTGCCAAACAATGACATCAAATATGATTTTGAGTATATTCATTGCATATAAGGCATTTAGAGAATTCTATTAGATTCTTCTCTTGATATTTGTATTTTACTATGTTATTATATTGCAGATTAATCATTTTTAACTGATGGTTAGGTAGAAACTCCTCAATTGCACAGTTAAATTAGTTTTGAAATATAGAAATTTCCTTTGCATTTGCATTGAGGTCTAAAAAATGCTGCTTGGAACTGCAGTTTGAGCTTGGAAAATATATCTACTGCAAATTTCTATAGGAATGGATAATATGTTTCTTATTTTAACTTTTGATAGCATGGAAATATATAAAGCAGCTTGACATTACTTGGAATTCAGACAACGCTACTCATCATCAAAATGATTGTACTAAAGTCTGAGTTTCATGTATAAGTGTTGTTTTACCTTGTAATTGGTGAAATTCATTAAGATATATTATCAAGTCTCCCACAAAAGCTAATTTCCAAAGCCATTCATAGCTTGATTAGAGAGGCTAAAGGCTGTTCTTCTTATTCAATAATTCTCAGTTTTGCTCTTGAGCTGAAAAGAATCACAACCAAACAGTAAGAACTGCTGTGTGGTAGAAGTCAGGATATTCAGTTTCTACTTCTGATAAAAATTCACAGAATTGATGATGGTTAAAGCCATAAGAATGAATGAAGTTACCATTGCTACTACTGGTTCAATAACGCATGATAAGTTCAAATATTACCACAGAGTAATTTCTGATGAATAATACAATAAATAGCCACAGGGTTTAAACACCTTACATTTTCATAAGCTTTGTTGTTTGTTCAGATAAGCATTTTTCTACTTTATACATATTTTTACTACTATCACTTATAACACATCTTAGCAGGTTCCTTTTCATGTTATATAGCATCAGTTTGTTTTCAGTTTCTTTGAAAATATTTTCCCTTGTAATTGTTCCATGCACACTAGTCACAGAAGTTAATTCATCAGTTATTTCAAACAAGGTCTTGACTCTTCAAATGAACAACTGAGTAGTATCAGTATTACCTGTTAACTCATAAAGAGTGAAGGAAAACCACTCAGTAATTGCTTTGTTTTTAAATTGATTATTGACACTGCTCTCAATGTCTTCAACTCTTCAAGCAACTGTTCTAGCTGAAAGTCTAATAGTCTTGCTTTCCTTATTTGGCTAAGAAATGAGCCACTCAGAAAATTACTTTGGTTGCAGCTTCATATTCATTTTTATATTTTTCTGAAGAAACTCTGCTATGATGAAATATTCCACTTTAAATTCTCTAACTGTTCTCACTGTTGCTTTCCTGTCAGTTGGGAATATTGTGATGAATGTAGTCTGATAATATTGACATATATTATATTCTTTCAGTAAAACTATACTTATTGCATGGTAACAAAATAGTCCACACACCACCGTGCCTTATAAGCATATGAAGTCTTTTTTCTCTGTTTTCTGATTTTGACTTATAGGTATGTACTGGTAATAAAAAAAGTTACGGTGTTACATGTGTGGTACTTGAAACACTGCCAACTTGAAACACAGCATCATTGTGATTTGCAAGGCACAAAGCAGCAATGTGTAAGATGAGATACATTCTCTACTGCAACAATTCAACTCTATGTTGCTTTGTGAAAGGGGCCATCAGTTCAGTTCAGTTCAGTCGCTCAGTAGTGTCCGACTCTTTGTGGCCCCATGAATCGCAGCACGCCAGGCCTCCCTGTCTATCACCAACTCCCGGAGTTCACTCAGACTCACGTCCATCGAGTTGGTGATGCCATCCAGCCATCTCATCCTCTGTCTTCCCCTTTTCCTCCTGCCCCCAATCCCTCCCAGCATCAGAGTCTTTTCCAATGAGTCAACTCTTTGCATGAGGTGGCCAAAGTACTGGAGTTTCAGCTTTAGCATCATTCCTTCCAAAGAACACCCCGTGCTGATCTCCTTTAATGGACTGGTTGGATCTCCTTACCGTCCAAGGGACTCTCAAGAGTCTTCTCCAACACCATATATGATATATAAATGAATGAGCATGAATGTGTACCAATAAAACTTTATTTATACACACCCAAATTTGAATTTCATGTAAGTTTAAGGTGTGATGAAATGGCTGTACAAATATAGATGGTGTGCTGGATTTGATCTGTAGGTTATGGTTTTCTGATCCCTGGTCTAGCCAGATAAGTCAATATTCTTTGATGAACTTCTATAGTGGCGCAGTGGATAAGAACCTGCCTGGCAATGCAGGGGACACGGGTTCAATCCTTGGTCCAGGAAGATTCCACAGGCCTTGGAGCAACTAAGCCCACAAATTACAACTACTGAGCCTGCAAGCTGCAACTACTGAGGCCCGGGTGCCTAGAGTCTGTGCTCCACAAGAGAAGTCACTGCAATGAGAAGCCTGTGCACCACATCAAAGAACAGCTCCCGCTTGCTACAACTAGAGGAAGCCTGAGCACAGCAACCAAGACCCAGTGCAATGAAAAATAAACAAATAAAATGCTTTAAGAATATATTCTTTGAGCTTGGTGCCAGCTACCGAGCCCAGGTGAAAGGAAATCTGTTTAAAGCAGTATCACTGACACCACTAGCAGCCCTACTATTTCTGTGCCTAAAACACAATAACCACTGGTATGATTCTTTAGGTAAGCCTTACTAGGCTCTTCATGGTTCTGCCTAATTTTCCAACTTCCATTTCCAATTCTTTCCTTCCCCTTTTGTTCACAGCCATACTCAACTTCTTGAATTCACCAGAACTCTCAAGTTCTTAGGCTTCTGTGCTTTGGCAGATCTGTTGCAGCTTCTGTTGGGAATACACTCACTACTGTAACAATCCTCCAGCCCCCAACAGTTCATCTTTTATTCTCCAGGCGCTTTATCTGCTACTTCTAGGTTGATAAAGATGCCTCTTCTATGAGCATCCACAGAAATTTGGGTAAAGTTTATAGCACTCATCAGTATTTTACAGGATAAAATTTATTTATATGACTCTCCAAGTTAAGAGTTCAGGACACGGACTGTATCAGCTTGGAAAGTTTTCAACCATTATTTCTTTGCATACATTTTGCGCCTTGATATATTTCTCCTCTCCTTCTTGGACTCTGATAACACAGATGTTAGATCCTTTGTTACCATCCCATAGATCTCAGAGGCTCTACTGTTTTTCCTATTTATTTTCTCTCGGTTGTTCGAATTGGGTGATTTCTGTTGCTCTGTCTTGAAGTTCTCTGATCCTTTCCTCTGTCCCCTCCATTCTGATGATGAACCTATACATTGTTTTAAATTATGATTATTTTTTTCAGTTCTAAAATTTCTATTTGGTTCTTCTTTGTATCTTCTATTTCTTTGCTAAAACTTCCTATTCCTCTGCTAAGGCTTTCTAGTTTTTCATTTGTTTGGAATGGATTCATAATTGCTCATTGAAACATTTTTATGACTGCTTTAAAATCCTTGTCAGAGAACATGAACATCTGATTCACCTTATTGCTCACATCTGTTGATTGTCTTGTCTAATTAATGTTGGATTATCCTAGTTCTTCCTATGAGTGATTTTTCATTGAAACCTGGACATTGTGGGTATTATAAAACTCTGGCTCTCATCTAAATATTCTTTTTTAGCAGGTCTCTTTTGATATCACTCTGTTGGGGAAGGGAAAGCACTACCTTGTTACCACTAGAAGTCCAGGTTCCCCACTCAACCTTGATTAACACCGATGGAAGTGGAGGGTCTCCTTGTTACTACTGGGTGTGAACTGAAGTTCTGGCTTCCCGCTAGGCCTCCACTGAGACCGCCGTGTCTGAAGGTGCACGTGGTGAGAGCTCAGTCATTCAGTCGTGTCCAACTCTTTGCCGCCCCGTGGACTGCAGCTTGCCAGGTTCCTCTGTCCATGGAATTCTCCAGGCAAGAATACTGGAATGGGTTACTATTTCCTCCTCCAGGGGATCTTCCCAACCCAGGGATGGAATCTGCATCTCCTGCATTTGCAGGAGGATTCTTTACCACTGAGCCACCAGGGAAGCTTGTCTGGAGGTGTAGGTGCCTCATTACTGTTCCCCACATTGCTTCCATAGGAGTGGTGGCCTTGTTAGCACTGGGCAGTGGTGACAGTTCTGACTCTTCAGTAGGTCTTCTCTGACACCAACTCAGCAAGGAAGGGAAGTGATGCCTCATTAATGCTGGGTGGGTATGGAAATCTAGGCTCCCCAGTATAGTTGGTGGTGGTGGGGTAGGATTTGAGGTGCTTCTTTACAGATTGGCAAGGGTAGAAGTCTAGGCTTCTGGTGGGTGTGGGAGTCAAAGCTTCTTCCAGAAGTCCCAAAACTATTCTGACAACTGAAGTTTTTGTAACAGGTTAAAGTCTGTCTGTACTTGTCTTCCAATCTCTCCTCAACTCTAACCCTATATTTGTTTTTGGCATCAGTATGTTTGGACATGAGTTGGATAATTTTTTTGACACTGGTAAGTGTGGGAAGGGCTAAATTTATCTCTGATCCTGATTTAAAGGATAAGTATAGTTCTATTTACAAGATTAAATAAATCATGACTGTTATGTGAGTTATTATTATCTGCATAGGTTATGTTGAAGGCAATGGCAACCACTCCAGTACTCTTGCCTGGAAAATCCCATGGATGGAGGAGCCTGGTGGGCTGCAGTCCATGGGGTCGCTAGGAGTCGGACGCGACTTCACTTTCACTCTTCACTTTCATGCATTGGAGAAGGACATGGCAACCCATTCCAGTATTCTTGCCTGGAGAATCCCAGGGATGGGGGAGCCTGGTGGGTTGCCATCTATGGGGTCACACAGAGTTGGACACGACTGAAGCAGCAGCAGCATAGGTTATGCGGCACTGACATTATAAATGAACTACATATTCCTAAGTAGTTCAGGTTAAGAATTTAGTTGTTTAAAAGGACTTAAATTTATTTTCTTATAATTGAGTGGGTTTCTCCTCTGACAGTAATTGATGGTAACTGCATAAGTATTAACACAATGCTGCTACAAATGATGTACTAACTAGTCCATAATCTGACTCAGCATAATACAAATTTTATATATTTTTAAAATATCAATTTATCTACCTTATCTATTAATCATATCAACTTAGTAAATTCATATTATTCTCTCCAGCTTATAGTTTATTGTTATAATTATTAAATAAGAATCAGTACTAAGTGATATAAGGTTTAATTTTAGAATAAAGGAGAGATGTTGCAATGTTCATTGGAAGGACTGATGTTGAAGCTGAAACTCCAGTGCTTTGGCCACCTGATGTGAAGAGCTGACTCATTTGAAAAGACTCTGAATGCTGGGAAAGATTGAAGGCGGGAGGAGAAGGGGATGACAGAGGATGAGATGGTTGGATGGCATCACCGATTCGATGGACATGAATTTGGGTAAACTCCAAAAGTTGGTGATGGACAGGGAGGCATGCTGTGGTTCATGGGGTCACAAAGAGTTGGACACGACTGAGCGACTGAACTGAACTGAATTCCTCCCCAAAAAGTATATTAGGACTGCCTATGTGTTGGGCTTATAGGGAAGTTGGGGAGGGATCAGGAGAAAGTGATTGGTAAAGTGGTGATCAACACATTTAGAACCCAGAACGTGAAAGCTAGAAAGGATTTTAGAAATTCGAAACTTCCTATTCTTTTGAGGTCTTTGAATGCATATAATATATCTGGCACTTTACCTACTTTATGGCATTTAATCTTCAAAATAATGCTATTTTCTCAGATGAGGAAACTGGAGCTCAAATTAGGCTAACTTGTTGAAGGTCACCCAGCTATCAAGTGGAGACTTAGGATTTGAACCTAGATCTGCATGACTTCACAGTTCATGCTCCTTATATGGGTTTTCAGAGCCACTTTTCATAGAAATTATTATTAAAAAATCATCTATCCTACTTCCCCATTTCTCTCTTCAGTGAAGGACCTAAACCTTAGAGGCTACATACCAATTGTACATATGATATAAACTATGCTAGACTGAAAACATTACGTAGTGATATAAGGACTGTGTTACTGTATAAAAAATATCTCATGCTTCATGATGGATGACACATATCTGTAACTGAACTAGACAAAGAGTTCTGGCTTAGAGGATAAGTAACTTTACCAGGGACACATAGCCTGTGCAGAGAAATGATTTGCAGCCAGGCCTGCCTGACTTCGACCCCACCCACAGCATCTACTTCATGCAATTCTGCAGCTAATACCAAGTAATGATTATGTAGTTGAAAAAGAAGGTTTTGAGGGGTTGGAGGTAGGCAGCCTCGTAATTCTTGGAAACAGCCTAAGTCAAGAACCACCAGCTCCCAGAAGACTGTCAAACACTGGCAGAATTTCTATCTCTGCTTGTGCAAGTCTGTGTGTGTGTGTGTGTGGTGGTGGTGGTGGTGGTGTGTGGGGAGACAGTGGTGTCAAAATCTCCCAGGGTTGAAGGTCATCTGTTGTGAGAAAGTTTACAATGAATGTATTAATTTAGCTGTAGAAAATACTCAGCCTTGTATACGCACTCATTCAAGTAAAATGGAAGGAATACCATAAAGCGTGGAAGAGGTGTTTTAGAGAAGGTGATTAAACATGAAGCATAATCCATATAAAACTATAGTTTGTTAAGTCTAGTTACTAGTCTCAGGGAAACAATTTAAAACTGTGTTGGTGTGCAAAATCAGTTGAGATTTCCATAGCTTCTCACTGAATACTGCTAGGATTACTGAGTCAGCACTGAATTGTCTTCCTTATATTTTGAAATCCAACTAAATATACCTCGTTTATTGGTTACATTATTGAAAATATAGAGTCCATGTTTAAGAAGGAAACCTTGTTTTCATCTGTCCATTAATTTTTTCCTATCCCTGAAAACTGGAGGTGTGCACTGTAACAGATCTATTACATGAAACTTATCTCATTAAATTTATCTTTTACAAAGAGTAACAGACCGAAGGCATTTTTTCTTCTCCCAATTATACTATGGATTGAAAGGCAGACTAGTGACTTTTATTTGCATCTGAGACACGGTCAGAACAAGAAGGTGTTACTGTGGTCTAGGACATGCGTGAGGGGTAGAAAAGGGTTTTCTGGGCTGAAAGCTTCCCTGAGGATCTTAATTTTGTCTTTCAGGCCTGTCTACAAGCAGTCCCAACTCCTCCCATGAAAGCCCCACTAAGATCACAGCAAAAGAAAGCAACATTCTGGAGATAACCGCTTAACAATTTTTCGTCACTGCTTTTTCTTATAATACTATAATGAACTACTGGTAAAACACCGGTAGCATGGAAAATTTGGCTCCAAAGTGCCGCCAACAGACCTTTGGCGGTGGGGAGCCGTGGTCAGCGAGCCAGAGCCACGTGGGTGACTCTTCAATCCCTCCGGCCGGGGGTGAGGGGGCGCAAGCGAGGGGATCCGGGCCGGCAGCGCAGGCCTGGCCTAGGGCGGCGCCCGAGCCCCGGGGCACGGGGCCGACAGCGGCTCTCCTAGCGCGCTCCTCGCGGAGGCCATTACTTCCAGCAGTGCAAAAAGTATGCTTTCTTCGGAGGGCGGAGGTCAGGGGCCTTGAGCCGCCTCCTGGCGATGTGACCTTTAACAGGCCCTCGAGGGCCCGGGACACGCGGAGCACAGGATGCCGGAGCCGCGGTCGGGGACCACCCCGGGGCTCCTGGGCAGCCAAAGGCCGTCCATGGCGTCCTAGCTCACTGCTCACGCCCGCCGCGGGCGGTGACGGACCTCGCCCTTCCCCACCGTTCCCCTCCCCCTCCCGAGCCCGCCGCGGCTCCCCTGACACGGTCCGGACCCTCCATTCTCTGCCTCGGTATATTTAACTGGCACAACCTAACCCGCTGCTCCCTCTCGGTGACAACCCTTCACCCGGACAGACGGACCCAGCAGCCAACCATCGGTCAGAATTGGCGGGCCTCCGGCTCCCTGTAGGTGGTGGCCTCGGTGGGCGGGGCTCGGGCAGCTAGCAAGTTGAGTGGAGCCACGGCTGACGTGAGTCAACAAAGGTCACGTGAAGCGAGCGGGGCACTTCGATTGGCTGCACCAGCCGGGCGGGGAGGGGGGGTCACGGCGGCGGCGTGGGGTTCGCTGTGTGACACAATTACAACAACTTTGTGCTGGTGCCGGGGAAGTTTGTTTCTCCAACGAATTCCCCCCACATCCCTCAATCCCGCACGCTCCGGCCGTTCCCGCCGCCCCCGCCCGTGGCTGCCCCTCGCCCGCCCCCGCGATGTGACCCAACAAGCCGAGCCGCTGCCGCTGCCGACCCGGGGGCTCCGCAGCCCCAAGCCGCCGCCGCCTTCGCCGCCGCGTTAGGGTTTTTCGTCGCTGCCGCCCGCGGCGGAGGAGGAGGTGGCGATAAAGTTGGTGTGCGGGTCCCGCGCGGAGGTTGGGGGCGTCGTTGCGGGCCCCGGCCCGCGGGGGGGTGTCAGCGTCGGAGTTGTGAATTCGCTGCGTTTCCATGAAATCCAGCGGAGTGTCGCTCGCTACCGCCGCCGCTGCCGCCGCCGCTTTCGGTGATGAGGAAAAGAAAATGGCGGCGGGAAAAGCGAGCGGGGAGAGCGAGGAGGCGTCCCCGAGCCTGACAGCCGAGGAGAGAGAGGCGCTCGGCGGACTGGACAGGTATGGGTCGCCGTCACCCACCCGCCCGGTCGGCTCCGGACGGTTGGCGCCTCTCTTCGGGGAGGCCCGAGCGCGGTTCGCCTCTGGCGGCGGCGGGGCGGGCACCTGGGCTTGGCGCTCTCGGTGCCGTATCCGCCGCCGCCGGGGCCTCGGGATCGGGCAGGGATGGGTCGGTAGGGTTGCCGGAGCTCTAACGAGCCGCGTGTGTGTCTCCCCGCAGCCGCCTCTTCGGGTTCGTGAGGTTTCATGAAGATGGCGCCAGGACGAAGGCCCTACTGGGCAAGGTAAGGCAGCCACGGGCTGGAGTGCGGACACGGTCTCCCCAGCCGGCGCCCTGCTCGTCCCGGGCCCCGCGGCTCGGCCGGCGCTCATTGTGGCCGCGAACTAGGGCCGAGGGGCTTCCGGAAAACTATTTTCTGCTTTTGGTCTCCCTTTACCCCCGGATCCCTCGCTTGCTCCCTTGCGAAATCGCTCTCTCCTCTCGTAGCTGAAGGAACAGAGACGGCAGCGCTTTGGGGCCGAGCTCAACTGGGTCGACAAAACTGCCTGTTATTTTTCGGCTTTTGGGGAGTCGACCGATGATCTCTCCGAGGTGCCTGTTTAGGGTCAAAGGCTCGTAAATGTGTGCGGATTTCCCCACATTTCCGACTTACTTGTTTCCCGTGGTTTTTCTTCTTTTCTTCCAGGCAGGCTGTTCGGGAAATGTACTGTTAACCCAACGTTTGGGGTTTTCTTGTGTCCCCGCTCCCAGAAGGAAAGTTGCACGTAGTTTAGGGCGGTGAAGAGTTTGCATGGGGCTGTTGACAGGCATCTCAAGGGGTATGGTGTTTTACCTGAAGTTGGGTGACTTGTTTACTTTTTGAGTCTTTCTGCTATAGAAATCCTGCAGTTACTTATGAATGTGTTTTCTCCTTGGAGCCTCGTTTCCTGTGTTTCTCACAGGGGAGGCCGAGGGGAATTCGGGGTGCAGACTCTGTTTATTTGTGTGGAAAGTTGTTGGCACTGTCATTTAGTTAAGTAATGGCTGCTCCTGTCGGCCCAAGATGGCGGGACAGGGTGGGAGGAGAAAGTGAAGGGGGGGGTTTGGGGGAGGGAGGAGAGGTAAACATGGAAATAAATAGTAGCGATGAATAGGCCTCTACTTCGGAGTGTGTAGCTCGGTGGGTGATTAATAAAAATTATCCAAGATTATTTGCATCTAGCATTCTTGCACCTTTCTCAAGCTTGGAAGCCGCATTCATAAGCCTGGTAAATGCTTATCAACCTGTAGCACATTTAGTTATCCATCCGTAAGCTATTGAACAAAGGCAGCGGAGTCTCGATCTGTCTGCATCAGTTTGTGTCTCTTGACCAGAATCTGATCGAAATGATATTTGAATGCTCGGTTCTTAATTGGGACCGTGAAACTTGGAGTGTGCCGCGATAGGTGTTGTATCCATTAAACATTTTCTTTTCTAGCTGAAATCAGTAGGTTTGCATTTGATACCTAGCTTTATTGTTGCAGTTGAGAAGGAAGTTTGAAATGACTAAAGCCTTGCATTTTATTAAGTTGATTAAAAAAAAAAATACGGTTATCCCGAATTTTTGTCTGCAGTTTGGAGTCGCTAATTCTTTTATCTGTAATTACACTTCTGTTTTTGTTTCAAAGTGAGTTAAGTGTAAGGGGTTTCGAACACAAATAATGACCCAAAAGCTAAACTGAAATAATCCTTGTCAGTAAGCTCAGTCCCTTTGATCCATAGAGAAAAGTTGAATTAAACTTTGACTATGTAGGTATTAATTGGCTTCATTAAAACTATCGCCGGAAAAATGAATAGCGACTAGCTCTGAAATGATTTAAGCATAAATGATTTAAACCTTGAAATTTCTTTTCAACCTATTTAAAATATTTTACTTAAAAATATTTTACTGTCAAAGTTGTCATTTCAAAAGATTAAGCAAAATATTTAAGAAGCATTGTATTTTGGAGTGATTATCTCCGGTCTGGTAGGGGGTTGGTAAAATGGTCCGCAAATATAATACATTTGGAATAGTTTGGCCAAATCTTTTGTTTTGGTTAGGATTATGAAGAAATAAATGGAATCTAATGTTATATGTGGATAATGTGTAAAATGCTAGTTGATTTTATGTCTCAGAATGCTTGTATTTAGATGGATTCACAGTGAGTGGATCGTGCTTAACATTGTATTTCAGATTGTAATATTGAACTCTTAGGTATTATGCACTACTGACTTTAAATTGTAAAATAACATTTTCAAGTATTTGTGAAAATGTGCTGTACTTTCTTGATGTTTGACTGCAGTAACATAAATGAGAAACTTGTGAATGTTCATTATATTTTGTGGCAGAATGAAGGCTTCATAAAATATTGGGTAATTTGATAAACTACTAAGTATTTTGTTGAGCTAAAGGAAAAAAAAAAGTCTTCATTACTTTAGACTCCATGCCGGTGAGGTCCTATTTAGGTCAAGACTCATTAGCCTTAACATTAAAATAAAACATTCTAGAATATGTGCTTGCAACCGCATGCAGTTCTTGGTTGCATCTTTGTGAGCTTGAACATAACAGTGAAATGTGTAAAGCTTGATATTATATGATCTCTCACCGTGAGTTTGAATTGGATTCTGAATAGAATGAATGAGCTGGAATCTTGCTATAGGAAGTATTGAATTATTTAGTTTCATCCATCTTTTGAACAGCCCTGGTAAACAGTATGTTTTTTTGTGAAATGTTGAGCTGTGTTGGTTTCAGAATTCTTATTCCCTGAAAGTCTTAAAAATGAGAGCTGGCTTTTCTTTGTTGGGGTTGGTTCAGGCTGCTTACCTAAGGGCAGATACTGGAATTAAATAAATCACAGGACTCTTTTTAGCTATGATTTTTGTCATTACCCCATCTGGCCGTCCGCCCATCAAATTGAGTCGGCACCTTGTATAACTTTTCTTTCTGACAGAAACTTAGTTCTTACTACTTGCTTTTAACATTTATTCATATACATTATTGAATATTCTTTCAAGTTTTTTAAATTAGGTTTTAAAAAAGGTTAACTCTTGACCTAAAAGATTTGGAAAATTTAAAACATTTACCAATAAGTATGTATTTTAGCATAGTTTCCCCCGAACTTGTAGGTTCCTTTTCTAGTTGGGAGGATACTTTATCCAAACTGCTGATTTCTTTTAGTAGCTGAATGCATTTGTCAGACTAATTTATATTGGAGTCATTGAAAGAATTTCTGTTTGAATGATTTCCATTTGGTATACAATGCTTGGGGGTTTGGATTAAAGAGAAATTAGTAGTGCAGTGTATTATTTTGTAGTAGTACCTTTAAAATATCTCTAAAAGATTGTTAACAGAAAGTAGTTGCTTAATCAGAGTTCTTGAAATATAGCATGATCTTGACCAATTTTTTCTTTAATGCTGACCATCTTTTGGTATCATAATTCAAGACTCTTATCTTTTTAATTACAGTGGAGTTACTGAAAAGTAATTAAGAAGTGAAACATTTTAACAGGAATTAACTGTGGTGACTTAGCACATTTTAAAAAATCTTTTGGGTTATTCTTGTTTTCAGTTAATAAGGATTTGTATTAAAATATATATTAATATATAGCATGAATATATTGATAGTGATACTACATTTGTATTTATAGTAATTATATAATGCTAAAGTGTTGGACTCTTTTGTCAAGAAACTATGCTAAAATACATAGTTGTTCACTTTGAAGTACCTTTATATCATTTTTGTGTTAAATACTCTTGGGAGGTTTTTTTTTTTTTTGGTAATTCTTTTAATCAATAGATTATGTAGAATACCTGGAAGTAATTTCTCCCTCACTGCAAGCAGATTCTTTACCGTCTTAGCCACCAGGGAGGCCCATGGATCATTTACTATCTTAAAATGTATGTACTTAAAAAAAATACGTACTTCTTTTTCCTAGGAGATAATTAGCATGAAAATAGTTGGAATTTAAAATTCTGGGGGCAGTGGACGTAGTTTAAGATCCATTAAAGCATATATTTTCCTAAATTTGGTTTGCTTGCAGGTTAGTGACTAAACTACCACTGTGGTAGTGGTCAGTTGTGTCCGACTCTTTGCGCCCGTATGAACTGTAGCCCACCAGGCTCTTCTGCCCATGGGATTTCCCAGGCGAGAAGACTGGAGTGGGGTGCCATTTCCTACTCCTGGGGATCTTCCCAACCCAGGGATTGAACCCACGTTTCTAATGTCTCCTGCATTGGCGGGCAGATTCTTTACCTCTAGCGCCACCTGGGAAGCCCAATGTATATGGTAAGGGAAAATTATTAGGTCAGTTGTAGAAGGTGACTTTTTTTATACTATAATGTTTGGATGTTGATATTTAAAATTATATTTTATGTATATGTTTTGTTTGCTGGCACTTGTAAAGGAATATATTCATTTCCAGCGCTAAAAGAGATGAATGTTTGGGTTACAAAAGTAACCACAGAATAATGTCACACTTCTCTGTTTCAAAATTAGGTTTTTAATTTGATGCATCTTATAAAAGTATTTTCAAGTTCGGAAAGTTGTCTTGTAAATTATAGTCATTATTATTTACCTGGACAAAGTCTCAGGCAATTGCTATATATTTCCTAAGATTTTGATAGTTTCTTGTAATAAAGCTATAGTAAGAGATTATACAAAGTGCTTGCTTATCTGGCCACACATTAGAATTGCAGGAATATATAAACATGCACTTTAAGTACTGAATTCTTTCCCCTCACTGGATAGCTCTTTTTGTAGAATCATTTACAAATTGAAATGACATGGGAACATTTAACTGCCACCTCTGTACATTTCAGGTTGTTAAAAACTGTGTGAGAGATGAGTTTTTGTGATGTAGTTGGTAAAGTGGAATGGTGGGCCATGCACTTTGAACCAAAGTGAAGGTTCAGTGCTTGGCTAGGTACAGAGTAAAAATATCTTTTTCGGACTTGATTATGTAACATTTAGTTTTTATTTATGTAATAATAGTATTATTTTGCAGATTTGAAAAAGTTTACTTTTGGTTAAGCTTAGACTTTGAAACTCATTGTGATGCTTTGAACTCTTTGCAATTGATGTTAATGAATTAAAACACTGTGAATTAATATTTTTGAAATGTATCCAGAGAACTAATATATGTTACAAAGACACCACTAGATTGTCAAAGAATTGAAATGGTGGTTATTTAAGGCCCACATGTATTTATTTGTAAACTAGTTAATTAATGAAGTTTAATGAATACATGATCGACAGTCTTATGTACTCATATCAAAGCCTCACATACAATTCTATCAGTTTTCTCTACTGGTTTGTAATTTGTCAACGGTAAATTAAAGCAACAAATATTTGAGTACACTGAATACAAGTCGTCTATGCAGGAAATATGGAGATAATGAAGATATCCCTTGTCTGTATTGAAAACTTACCGCTCCCTTAAAGGGTGAGATAAGTATGAGGAGGACTATCACGAAAACATCAGTGGCTGAGGGAAAGTGGAGTATCTTGAAGGTTTACGATACAGGTCAATTTAACAATTTACAAGTTAGAAACGGTTTTTTTTTTTTTTTTTGGCCATCTTAAAAACATTGATTAGCAAGCATGCACAAAAGCAGTCATAGGAACCTGTTTGTGAAGCTTAAGGGAGTACCAGTGTCTATCAAGGACCTTGCTGGAAAGGTGCTTTGGTGGCACCTGTTAGGCGCAGTGTTACCAGCAGTAGACATAGCCCCAGAATCACCCGGTTGGTGGTGGAACACAGGGCTGGATGGGACTCTTAGGCTGTGTGTGCACTGTGGACTGTATTGGGATCCTGGATTTGCTGATTCTTAGGCCCGTTTATGCAAAAGTGGAGATGCCTTTGCAGTGTTTCGAGCCAAGCCACATTAACTTGAATATCATTCACTGCACTAATGAAAATTTACTTCTGACATTCCTTATGCTTCCTAACACATTCTCCTGACTAAAGTAAAGGCAGGAGAAGCATTGGCTTTATAGGGTGCTGTCCTGGCTCCTGTTTTCCTCAGGTCTCTTCTTTGTAGATTTAACTATTCTGGACTGTGTATTCCTGATTTGGGAATTTTAAAAGTTAACTAAGAGCCCCTGGACTTTAGATTATTGGAGTTAACTTGAAAAATTATCCAATAGTTGCTGGGTTAAAATTAATGAAAGCTCATGAGACAGCATATCCTGATATATTTCATTTTTTTTCTTGAAACATTAAATGAGAATTTATATTATGTAACATTCTGTATCAGACATTTAAAACTCAATTATTTCATTAGTATTTTACAATACGTGAGTTAAATGGGGAAGGGGTATTCATATTTGTGAGATAATTGCACAGTGGCTTCTGGGCTAGCTTGATTTACAGACACCCTTTTCCATTTATCTGGTCATTTGTTTCAACAAATTATGTACTTTGAACACCAGACCCCAGTAGAGAAAGACAAACCATGCTCTTAGCTCCTCGTACCTGGGGACTCTTGTAATCTGCACCTTCTTTCCCTAGATAGGTAGTGCTGGAGATGGGCAGGACATTGATGGCTCTTGCAAAAACACTCCTTGCTTTCTCGGATCCCCATTTTCAGTTTACTCTTGGGGCAGTTTAAGTTGAGTTTCAACGTTCTACCCGCCATTGTGCCTTAGTAGAATGTCTCCTATTAATAGGATTGGGCTTGTTTCTTGATTGTGTTTATTGGAGATGGTATTTCTTGACTTCTTCATTAGCACGGCATCTTTTAATTTTGCTTAGGAACGCATGGTTTAAAATCAGATTTTTGCTTTTAGCAGACGTTCAGACGGTCATCTGCTGTGTTTTCTCTCACTCTCATTTTTTAGTAATGCTTACCTTTGTTATGAGTTCTTAACTTGAGATCCTTGAATGAACGTTCATGGGTCAACTTAAGGAATTTTCTGACCAAGTTTTGGTAAGATATTCAAGAAGTAGTTAAATAATAATCATGTTTGTAGTACAAAACAGCCCTAAGGTAAGGAGGAGGGGAGATTTTAAACTAGATTTATCTGCTGTTGTGATTTTGTTTTTTAACCTTAGATGTGCATTACCTTAAAAATAAGTAAGCACGCTGATAATGAGTATACCAGAATTATATTTTGACTGATTAAAGATGGGTTTTATACTAGTGTGTGTATAGGTAGAGATACCTGTGAAGTCCTTTTTGTCAGGTTGGGATACTTCTCATCTTGATGGTCCTTCAGTCAGGATAGGGGTAAATGAAGTAGAGATGTGTATACGTTTGGTCCTATTTCTTTCTTTCCTCACCCTCACCCTGGTCCTGTTTCTTTGCGTTTGTTTACATGGCTGTACTCTTTCTTCATTTTGATCTTTAACATCTGTTTCATTGATGACTTTATTTTGGGGTCTAATTTGGCCCAGGATGATATTTGGGACCTAATTAAAAACTATAACCTGGAAGGGTGGGAGTAATTCCTTACTCAGAGAATTTTAGGTTTCTCAGCCAAATTATGGGCTGTTTGCCACTTCTGTAAGCTTTCACTTATTTTCTCTTACTGATTTCTTTATTTTATTTTATCTTTACTTCTCTACATTTCTAAAACAGTCATCATTCTGTTGTGAATGTGTCCTTGTATTTTTGTGGTTTTGTCTGTGTGGTAGTATTTTGTCTGTTATAATAAATAAAATATACTAAGTTTATTCTCATGAAGAAGGTTGGGCTGCTTCCCTGGTGGCTCAGATGATAAAGAATCTGCGTGCAATGTGGGAGACCTGGGTTCAATCCCTGGGTTGGGAAGATCCCCTGGATGAGGGCATGGCAACCCACTTCAATATTCTTTGCTGGAGAATCCCCATGGCAAGTGTATTATATAAGATTATCTAGTTTATTTTAATTGAGAACAGTGGAAGGAACCATTAGATAAAGGAATCTAAGATAAATTTATCTAAGGAATCCTATTTAGGTGAAGATAAACGATTGTTTTCTCACTAGATCTATTGTATTGTGTTCACTAGATCTTTTTCTTAAAAAAAAAAAAAAAAAAAGGAAACAGTGTATTAGAGGAAAGGTTCAGTATTTTGAAAAGCAAAGAAAATCAACCAGTCATCACCAATCATTACCCACCTTCAACAATTTTCGGCTCATAACCTGTCTTGTTCATCTGTATTTTACCCTGTGCTGCTATTATTATAAAGGAAATCTCTTAATCCATAGATATTTCAGCTTGTCTCTGAAACATAGGGCTTCCCTCATAGCTTAGTCAGAAAAGAATCTGCCTGCAATGCTGGAGACCTGAGTTCAATTCCTGGGTTGGGAAGATATGCTGGTGAAGGAAATGGCTACCCACTCCAGTATTCTTGCCTGGAGAACTCCATGGACACAAGAGCCCGGCAGGCCACAGTCCATGGGGTTGCAAGAGTCGGACACGACTAAATGACGACAACTGAAACATAGCCACAATGCCTTTATTACACATAAAAATACCTTGTTTATTTATTAATTTTTGGTTGTGCTGAGTCTTCGTTGCTGCATGCGGGCTTTTTCTAGTTGTGGTGAGCAGAGGCTACTCTTTGTTGTGGGGCATGGGCTTAAAATAACTTCTTAATATCAAATATGATTGAGTCTTAATTTTTTTGCCTTATGGAAGTTAAGAATTAGTTGCTTGGGAAATAAGTAGCGGACAGATATTTAGCTGAATATATGTGAATTTGTATTATAGTATTGTGGTGGAACTCTGTAATATTAATAGATACAATACATGATAAGAGATAATTTTTTCTAAGAACTTTGTTAATCTTAGTTGTTTGAGTCTGTTAGGATAGTTTATTATTTAGGGACAATTTATTTTTAAGATAAAATAAGCATTTTAGGTTTTAGAATTTCAGGTGTCAGAATGAAAACTAGAAAAGCTTTTGCTTTGCTTGATTGGTTTGTGAAATATTTGTTAAACTGCTGTGAGTGAGGGACTCTCCCAAGTCCTGGGGCAACAAGACTTGGCCTCTGCCCCTGCAGTGTGTGGAGAGAGATGGACAGAGCGACTATTTGATATTGTAAGTGCTGTAATCAAGGTGTATATGTAGTGTTCTTTGAGCTCTCAAATGATGGCACAATTAAAACATTTAAAACTTTTGATCGTAGGTAATTTAAACTGTCCCTACAAATTCGCAACGTTTTGGAGCAGTTAGTTTAGGCTGGAGAAGTGGGCAAGAGAAACTGCACAAAGATGTAACATTTTGGTCTTGGTTATCAAACGTGAATAGAATTTGAGCAAGAGGAATAAGAGGGCAGAGAGTTAGAGGTATAAAGTTGAATGGTGTTTGGGGAATTGTGAATAATTTAGTGTGGACCCAGAGAGATTAAGGTTGTCCTAGTGGGATAGGTGATTGCAGCCATGAAATTAAAAGACGCTTACTCCTTGGAAGGAAAGTTATGACCAACCTAGACAGCATATTGAAAAGCAGAGACATTACTTTGCCAACAAAGGTCTAGTCAAGGCTATGGTTTTTCTAGTGGTCATGTATGGATGTGAGAGTTGGACTGTGAAGAAAGCTGAGCGCTGAAGAGTTGCTGCTTTTGAACTGTGGTGTTGGAGAAGACTTGAGAGTCCCTTGGACTGCAGGGAGATCCAACCAGTCCATCCTAAAGGAGATCAGTCCTGGGTGGTGGTTGGAAGGAATGACGCTAAAGCTGAAACTCCAATACTTTGGCCACCTCATGCGAAGAGTTGACTCATTGGAAAAGACTCTGATGCTGGGAGGGATTGTGGGCAGGAGGAGAAGGGGACGACAGAGGATGAGATGGCTGGATGGCATCACCGACTCAGTGGACATGAGTTTGAGTGAACTCCGGGAGTTGGTGATGGATAGGGAGGCCTGGTGTGCTGCGATTCATGGGGTCGCAAAGAATCGGACATGACTGAGCGACTGAACTGAACTGAGTGGGATAGTTCAGTTCAGGAGGTAATTGAGCATGTGGCCTCCATCACTGTAGACCATAGGAAGTTTTGAGGAGTCACTGAACTCAACTCTCGAATCAGGGGAAGTGACATGACCAGGATATTATTGACTCCAGTGAGAGAGAGAAAGTGGAGAGGAAAGGGATCCAGTTGTTAAATATTGATGGATAGATAAGACTACATGAATTTTAGAATACAATTTTGCTGCTACCTATTAGATGTATGATCTTTGGGCAAATTATTTCATCTTTCAGAGGCTTGATTTTCTTATCCGTAAAATGGAAGTGGTAATAGGTTTCTGTCAGGCTATAGCATTTTAGGGAGAAAAGAGATGTAAAGGGCCTGGCAAGTAGGCCTGCTATGGAAGGCTCAGCACAAGACGATGTTACCACCTCGGAAGACAATTGTTAAAGCGAGTCTATAGTTCAGGAATGGGGTGGGGGGTACAGAGGCAGATTTGAGATCTCTTGAAAACACTCTTCCTTGACTTTCCTAACATCTGACTACTTTGGCTTTCTGCATCTCCTTTGCAAGGAAATTCTGTTCTAGATCTTTACTCTGTCTGCTCCCAACTTGTATGTATGCTTGACCGAACTTGATTACTTTACCTGGTATCTTGAAGACATCTTAAACTGAACATATGCAAGCTGAATTTATCTTTGGTTTTGATGTTCCCTGTCTTAATAAGTGGCACTTATCATTTCCCTTGCCAGAAACCTTAGAGCTGTTTTTAACTCCTTTTTTTTCTTAGCAAGTCCTGATAGTCACCAAGTCTTGAAATTTCTACATCTTAAATTTCAAATGTTTGTTTTTCTCCATCCTCAATGCCACCATTCTAATTGCAGCCATGATCCGATCTTTGACTTCTGAAATACTTGCATGCAGATTTTTTTGAATAGGTATACTTGGAATAGTGCAAAATTGTAAAGTTACGTAGAGGAAGTTGCAGTAAAAAGAGAATCTCTCCACACCATCTCTGGGTTATATATTTCTTATTCTGAGGCAGCTACTGATAAAAGCTTTGTTGGGTAACTTCATTTCAACACGCACAAGTATATTCTATTATATATCTTTTTCCCACACAAATGCTGCTGCTGCTAAGTCGCTTCAGTTGTGTCCGACTTTGCGCGACCCCATAGATGGCAGCCTACCAGGCTCCCGGTCCCTGGGATTCTCCAGGCAAATGAGACCATACTATATTCAAGTTGTTAAAATGCTTTGTTAATTTTGCTGCTTGTCATATGAAAATATTACTTGTTTTTATATTGAATTGTCTTGGACTTGAGAGTTCTCTCATTCAAATAGTAAGATGTTGGTGAGGAGGTTGGTTTGGTTGATTAAGTTACTTTGAAGCCCTGTTACTACTTTTATATGTGGTATAAAAGGTAGAAATTCTTCAACATGCAAAAGTTTTAATTGAAAGTATGTTCACATGTATGTCCTACGATAGCAGTTGCTTAATTTTATATGCTGTGAACTCAGTTGAAGTAATTGGCAAAATTTGCCTTCATATTTTGATTTTATTGGTACGACTGATTTAATTTACTCCCTGAATGTTTAAAGAAGTAGCCATAGTTTATACCACTTAGTATCTTATATTTGCAGGAGTCACTCACCTTGACTTATTCTTGATTTTTATTATAGAAAAAGAAAAATAGGTAAACTTGTATTCTTGATTAGTCATAAACAGTACAGGGCTCAGTGTGTTGTTATGGGCCTCCCTGGTGGCTCAGACAGTAAAGAATCTGCCTGCAATGCAGGAGATAACAGGTTCCATCCCTGGGTCAGGAAGATCTGGAGAAGGGAATGTCAGCCCACTCCAGTATTCTTGACTGGAGAATCCCATGGACAGAGGAGCCTGACTGTCCGTGGGGTTGCATAGAGTCGGACATGACTGGGCAATTAATACTACTAGTATGTTATTTTATGTAGTCACTCAGTCGTGTCGAACTCTTTGTGACCCCCACAGACTGTAGCCCGCCAGGCTCCTCTGTCCGTGGAATTCTCCAGGCAAGAATACTAGAGTGGGTTGACATTCCCTTCTCCAGGGGATCATCCTGGCCCATGGATCAAACCCAGGTCTCCTGCATTACAGGCAGATTCTTTACTGTCTGAGCCACCAGGGAAGCTCTCTAGTGTGTTACTAATTTGTAGTAGAATGCCTTTGTTTTCATTATATATTTACTGGTGGTGGAGTTGGAATGGTGGTACTTTAGGTTTTTGAGGTTATTAACCATTTGAGGGCCAGTGTAGCTGTAGAGATTTTGTATATGATTTTGGAGAGTGTATGGTTTCCTTTGAAGCCCAACTGTGGACTCCATTGTTTTCAGCTATTTAGTTTTCTCTATTCTTGGGTAGAAGTGTTAACAATAAGAGTGTGCTGAGAAGATAGAAAAGCTTTAATACCACTGGATTGGTTAGGCTTAGGTGCCATGGTTTATATCACATGGTTCTGTGGTGTTCCATGATCACTGCCATATTCTCTCAAATTCTCCTCTACTGATTACAAGGGTGCTAGGGGAAGAGAATGTGAATTGATCCCTAGAGAACTTATTGCTCTAACTGGAAAATTCGTTGTAAGCACATGCTCCCTTAACATAGTTAATAGGCCTTAGAATTGTTTCTCAGCCTGGGTGTTCAAAATACTGGCTTGATTGGGAGGCTGTGTGATATACTGGAAAGAACAGTGGATCAGAAAACTGAAGACCAGTGTTTGAATCTGCTGCCTACTTTGTCAACTTGCTTAATTTTTATGGTCCCCAGTTTCACCATCTGTTAAGATGAAGGGCTACAGATTAAGAATTTCCAAAGTGACTGTCTAGCATCAGAATTCTAGGTGGTGGTTCATTTGAATTTTTAGGATTGATTCAATTTTGGAGATTTTGATCCAAAAGGAGGGCACAATGGAACTTTGTTCTGGATTGTAATTTTCTTTGATTTCAGCCTCAAGCTTTCAAGACCAGAAATGAATGCAGGCACATAATGTAACTGAGAATTGTATGTTTTGGTTAGTCTAATATGATAAATTATTCAGTTAGTCTTTGTTTGATTTGAAAGTTAGCCTTATTTATTAATGGTGTTTTGACTTCTCCAAACTACTACTTTTTGATAGTTGGAATTATTTCTTAGGTCAAATCTGATGTTTCTAATTCTAGAACATAGGTATAATTACTGTGTGTTTACCTGTTTATGAGGAACTCATGACAGGGCTAAATGAATTGTCAGACATGAATTGATAAGAAATGTCACAGTAAATATGTACTATTAGGTAGAGACATTTGGGTGTTAAAGATAGTAAGGCCCCTCAGTTTCCCTAAAAGTAGCAAGAATTGGCTTTAATTGAGGAACTTTCCAAACTATTGAATGTGAACTTTTATTGTTGAATTTAGCTCTGTGTATGAGTATATTGTGATTATATGTTTATTCTAAGCTTGTTAGTCAAAAAGATAGGTCTGGAGTTTGTACTTTAGGTTCAGAGTATAACTCTTAAGGAGAAACTTTTTCTGTAACACTTTTTCAAAGTGTTCATCTATAAATGGATAGATAAGTGGGTCTTCTGTCATTGAAGATATTCAAGTTTGCTCATTGACACTACTTGGCCAGGATGTTGTAGACAGCATTCAGACATCAAAGGATAATATTTACTGTTATCTGTAAAGATGATTCAACCCTTAGTCAGGATTCTGTGAAAAGAAGTAGCTGGATCCTGAACATTTGTTTATTTGGATTTAGTTGTTCTTACAGAAGTGGACAATACCATGACTGATTCATAATCGAGTGTATATATTTCTGTAAATGGCAATTTTTTTCTATTTGCTTTTTAAAAATCGACTGTTTGTTTAGAAACAATTGTAGATTCACATGCACTTGTCAGTAATAAGAAATCTAGTACAATGTCATGACCAGGATATTGACATTGAGATAGTCAAGATACAAACCTGTTTATTTCAAGTATCCATCATGTTGTCCTTTAGAGCCATATTCACCCACCCCACTCCCACCCCCAGTTTCTAACCCCTGGCAAGCACTGATCTATTCTGTTGCTATAATTTTGTCATTGAAAAAATGTTATATAGGTGGGATCAGTGTATGTATCGTATAGTTTGTTCCGTGTTATTGATGTACCATGGTGTCCTTAACCATACACTTTGAGTAATTTTTAGTCTGTGGCTATTGTAAATAAAGTTGCTGTGAACATTTTGTATAGGTGTTTTTGTGAGCCCTAAGTTTTTCTGGGATAAATGTCCAAGAGTGCAGTTGCTGCTGGTTGCTTGTTTAGTCTTATAAAAAACTGCCAAATTGTTTTCCAGAGCAGCTCTACCATTTTACATTCCCATCAGCAGTTCCCACCAGTGTTCTAGCTTTGTTGCACCCTTGCCAGCATTTGGTGGTGGTATTATTTTTTTTATTTTCCATATTCTGATAGCTCTGTAGTGCTAGCTCATGGTGGTTTTAATTTGCATTTCTCCAAAGGCTAGTGATGTTGAATGTCTTTCATGTCCTTATTTTCCTTCTGTATTCTGAAGGAAATATTCACCTCTGTGGTGAAATGTCTGTTCATGTCTTTTAGATTATTGATTTGAGACCTTTCTTTTTCTCTGATGTACAAATTTAGTACTATATATTTTCATTTCGGCACTGCTTTAGTTGTGTCCCACATATTCTCGTATTTTCATTCAGTTCTATGGGTTTTTAAATTTCCTCTTCAGTCCTTGGAATATTTAGTATGCTTCCCTGGAGGCTCAGACGGTAAAGCGTCTGCCTGGAATGTGGGAGACCCAGGTTCAATTCCTGGGTCGGGAAGATCTCCTGGAGAAGGAAATGGCAATCCACTCCAGTATTCTTGCCTGGAAAATCCCATGGACGGAGGAGCCTGATACGCTACAGTCCATGGGGTCGCAAAGAGTCGGACATGACTGAGCGACTTCACTTTCACTTTCAGTGTGTTACTCAGCTTCTGAGTATTTGGAGATTTTCCTGTTTTCACTGTCACTGATTTTTAGTTTTACTCTCAGTGACTTTTTAGCTTGATTCTATTATGATAAGGAAATTTACTCTGTATAATATTCATTCTCTTAGTTGACATGTGTTTTATGACCCAGGATGTGGTCTATCTTGATGACCGTTCCATGTGCTCTTGAAATGAATGTGTATTCTGTTGGATGGAGTGTTATATACAAGAATTTGATCTTTTTGGTTGATTTTATTGTCCAGTTCTTCTATATGCTTACTGATTTTCTGTCTAATAGTTCTACCAATTAATGAGAGTGTGGTATTTCTATATTTCCAACTATAATTGTGGATTTGTCTGTTTTTCCTTTTATCTATCAGTTTTTACTTCTTTTTCTTTGAGGCTCTGTCATTTGATGTGTGCATAAGTTTGTCATATCTTCTGGTGGGTTGTTCCTTTTACCATTATGTAGTATCTCTTTTGCTAAAATTGCTAGTAATTTTATTTACGCTTAAGTCTACTTTATTGATAATAATATTGCCACTCTTGCTTTTTTAAAAAAAATCAATATTTACATGGTATGTCTTTTTCCATACTTTAACTTTACCTGTTGTATTTAAGGTGAATTTTTTTGGTGGGGGAAGTACAACGTATTGTTAGATCATTTAAAAAAAAAAAACACTCTTCCTGTTTCTTTTAATTGGTATAGACTGTTTATACTTAAGGTAACTGTTGATATGTTAGAACTTCAAGTCAGTACTATGGCTTGTTCCTCTTTCTGGTTTCTTTCATTCTTGCTTCTTTCCTCCTTGTGGGTTATCTGGATATATATTTTTTTATTCCATCTTGATTTGTAGTGTTTTTAAGTGTATCTCTTTGTGTAGACTTCTTGGTGGTGATTCTTGGTACTGGAATATTCATATGTAATTTATCGCTATCTTCTGTTGTGGATGTTTTACTACTTCCAGTGAAGTGCAGACTTTTACTTCCATTTAGGTCCTTTTGTCTGCCCTCTTATGAAATGTAATTTTCTTAATTGTTTTCTCTTAGTAACATTGAACATCACACCAGATGGTGTGATAAATTTTGCTTCAACCAGCAAATATGATTTATGAAACTCATGCATTGTATAATATTCTTATTATACTTACTCATGATCTTATATATTCCAATGTTCTTTTTTCCTTTCTGAAGTCCCAGCCTGCTGCTTTCATTTCCTTTCTATTTAGAGAACTTTTAAAGTCATTTTTTCAGGATAACTTTATTTCCCTTCATTCCTGAAGGATATTTTTGCTGTATATAGAATTCACAATGTACCGTTCTTTTTCTTTTAGCCGTGAAAAACGTGCTATTTTCTTCTGTTCTCTGTGGTTTCAAATCAGAAATTTGTTGTCATTAGAATCTGTGTTCCCCTGTAAGTAATTTATTGTTTTTTTTCTGGCTGCTTTCAAGAATTTTTCTTTGCCTTTAGTTTTCAGAAATTAAGTTACGATGTATCTTGGTGTGGATGTCTTTAGTTTTGTTTATCTTGGTTTGGGTTTCTTTCATTGAGTTAATGTGTTTCACCACAGCTTGGAATTTTTTAGACACTATAGTTTAGAATACTTTTAAAATCCCACCTTCTCTTCTTCTGGGACTCTGATAAGAATTTTAGCGCTTCTGTTTTTGGGTCCTTGAAACTCTGTCCTCCACCCTCAGTTCCCCAGTCCATTTTCGCTTTTAGGTTGGCTAAATTCTATTGATCTGTTTGCTGTCTCTGTTGTCTGACACTTCTGTTTAGCCTGTCCAGAGAATTTTTATTTTGAGTATTATATTTTTTAGTTTTGTAATTTCCACTTGGTTCTTTTAAAACAACTTTCCTGAGACTTAGCATTTTCTAATTTGTTTCAAGAGCAGTTAAAATACCTTGTTGAAGCATTTATGTTGACTAAAACCTTGGTCAGACTTATGATGCAAGGCAGGACTGGATTCACCGTAATTGACTCCGCTCTCCAGAGGTGAAAATCTTTTGGGCAAATTTGGTTGTTTGTATCTACTCAAACCACCCATTAAATCACCATTCCAAATAGTTGGGCACCAAGGTGCCAACATTAGTGAGATCCACCACATCAAAATTGCCAACTCAATGGAAGACTCTTCTAGTAGGCAGGTTACTGTCACTGGTTCTGTTGCCAGTATTAGTCTGGCCCAATATCTAGTCAGTGCCAGGCTTTCTTCTGAGAACGGCATGGGGTGCAGCTGGAACAGTGTAGGTTTACTTGTAACTCTTTCTGCTGTTTTCTCATGATCCAGCTGTGTAATTTCCGGTCAGTGATTCCAAATTTTAGATAAGTTGTAAGTGTTCAATTTCTGCACAACTTTATCATCCACTACTAATTTAAAAATCATTCTCTGTTCAGCTAATAATGCTGGAATCCATATTTAGTTTTATAAGCTTTTCCCTATTTTTAGTTTTGTTTTTGGGTTTTGGCTTAGGAGTTTTATCCCTGTTTGTTGATAAGAAATTTAAGAGTGAAATGTTAATAAACTTCAGTGTAGTTCTGTTAATGTCAAGAATTTAAAAATTAAAAAATGGATTGGTTAAACAAAACTTGGTTCATCTCAGTGTTGAATCTCTTGATTGTTTTCTCTCATTTACTTTATAGTTTTCTGGCTTTTGGTATGGTGGGTGATTTTCAGCTGTATCCTGGACATATTTGATATCACTTTATGAGAATTCTAGATTGCATTCTATTTTTATAATAGGTAAAAATCCTTGTTGAGCTGTAATGCCAGGACTGGGTGGCTGTGTAGATTCAGCTTCTGACTGGGCCCTACTGACAACCACGCTGGGAAAAGTGACTGGGCCCTACTGACAACCACGCTGGGAAAAGTAAAGCAGAGAATCATACTGTCTTGATATAGACTGATGGGATGCAAGTTCAACAGCTGCCTTCACTGATAATCTTCCTGACAAAAGTTGGGTACCAGTTTACACCACTTTGTTGCCTCTGAGTATGGGGGGTATAAGAACAGCTTCCTGATGAGTCATGCTTCTCAGCAAGAGAGAAGTAGTGGAGGGCTAACTCGCAGCACTCTGATGCTGCAGGATGGAGCATAAGCTCCCCACTTGGTACCACTTCCCCTGAGTTGATGCCAGGTGGTGGTGGGAGCTCATTTCCCTCTGGGTGGTGGTGGGAGCTCATTTCCCTCTGGGCACCTGTGGCACCCAGAGAATGGGTGAAGTGGATTGTTGGCTGCGTCGTCTCTTGACTTCTTCATTCAGTCTCACTGCTGGTTGGGTGTGAAGGTTCACCTTTCCACTAGTCCCTGCTGACTCCAGGGATGGGGAGAGGGTGGACTGCTGACTGGCTCCAACTCACAACACTTTGTTCAGTCTCGGTTCCACATAGAGTGCTGGTTCAGCTCTTATCTGCTTCTTGCTGATACCAGGTGTGTGTGTTTGTATTCCAATGTAGGGGTGACTAATCCTGTCTTGTGCACACAGCTTTTTGGGTGGTGGTTTCAGCAGCCCAGTTTGCCGTTGACCCCACTGACGCTACCTTAAATGGATGAACCTGAGCACCATTGGGTGTGAAAAAAGATAAGCTCTCTTTCAGTTTTGCTGTAACCCAGCACAGGAGTGTTGGAGCCACCCCTCTGGTTCTGCAGGGCTTGGGAGGTCTGCTGCTTCTTTCCTCATCCATACCATCCTGGCAGGGGAACTTGAGCACCCCTGTGTGAGGGATAGAAGATCAACTGCCTGTTCTGATCTGCCAGCACTATCCTAGTAGGGGACTTGGATTGACACCACCTGCTCCCCAGTCTGGCTGAGAGGGAGAGAGTGTGGAAGATTAGCTGCATGCTTGACGTCACTGAAACTGAAGGGTTTGCATGGAGGGTTTTCCATTGGGGTTTGGGTGGAGTATGGTGGGTATTGCGGAAAAGATTTCTTTGGGTTAGGAGGAAAAAGCCTTTTCTTGGGGCTTATTTGCCTGTGACTTGTGATGGTGAAGCAGCATCCTGTCCTGGAAATAAGGGAGGCAGTAGAACCCAGGGAACTTAACTGCCTTGTCATTCCTCAAGTTTTGATGTCTCTAAGAAGTCCACTGCCTTTTCCTCATCTTTCAGATACCTTCTATCTTTGGCCGGTATTTTCTATATCTCCCATCTACATCCAGGATTTTTTCAGTTCTAAGAGGGTGTACCTGAGAGGACAGAAGTTACTCCATTTTGGTGGTGTTTCAAGTCCTCCATTGACTTTTATGGTAATTCAAGTTTGGATTGTGAAAATTTTTACCTCAAGATACTCTATCATATGAAGTAAGTGTTTAAAAAATCTAATTTATAGGTAAATCTTTAATTTGACAATATCCATCATAACATATTTGATCATAACATATTTGCATTACAAAGTTGTTGCCTTGTACCAGGGCTTGACCTATAGCTGTTACTATTTTGGGGACAAGGTTTAAATAACTACAGTAAATAACTACAGTGCTTGCTTTTGACCCAAATGGTTTCTGTTACACTCTTTAAAGGAAGCATATATTTAGATGTATAGCAAGAAATGGAAAGATAAGCTGGATTATAGCAGAATGTTACTGTTTTGGTTTGCCATCAAACAGCAGTTAACTCTTTAGATTCCCAAGACAAATATACAAATAGAACATTCTACTTCGCTTGCCATTTTAAGGCCAGCAGAACAACATAATCTTTTCCAAATTTGAAAACACTTAAAACAGACAACATTGAGAAGTTTTTAGTAGGAGAGAGGTGGTATAGAATTTTTTTTTTTTTACCAGTGAGCAACCAGGGAAGCCCCATTGCATGTTTCTTTAAACCATTTTTTAACATTAAAAAATATTTATTTTGGCTGCATTGGGTCTTATTTGCAGCATGTGGGATCTTTAGTTGTGGCATGCAGACTCTAAGTTGCTGTATGCATGCAGGATCTAGTTCCCTGACTAGATATTGAATCGAACCTGGGCTCCCCCTGCATTTGGAGTGTGGACTACCAGGGACGTCCCTTACTTGGGTGTTTTTACTTCATATAGAAGAAAATTAATTTAACAACCAAAAATGTATTTGTTTACTTAGGTAGTTAACCTTTCATGGTGCTCTTTTTCTTGTGTGTTTGAGTTATTGTCTAGTATTCTTTCATTTCAACACGAATGATTACCTTTCGTATTACTTGGAGTGCATGTCAGCTGGTGGCAAATTCTTGATTTCTTCTTCATGTTTAAGGGTAGTTTTGTTGGATGTAGGATTATTGGTTGATTAGCTTTTCCTTTCAACACTTTAACATGTCATCCCATTGCCTTCTGGCCTCTGTGGTATCTGATGAAGAAATCAGGTATTTTATTGAGGATCCCTTATATATGATAGGTCACTTCTTGTTGCTTTCAGGATTCTTTTTTTTTTTCTGAGTTTGCAGTGCTTCTTAGTGTAGGTCTGAATTTAATTATTTGGAGTTCATTGAGCATTTTGGCTGTGAGATTATTATTATTTTAAAATTACTGAGTTTGGAAACTTTTCAGCCATTTTTTCATTAAATGTTCTTTCCCTTTCTCAGGTCTCCTCCTGTGACTTCCGATTTGCACGTTTTGTTATTCATGATTTCCTATAGGTCTCTGAGGCTCTGTTCATTTTTATTTTTTTCTTTCTCTTGCTTGACTGAATAATCTTAGTTGATCTATTCCCAAGTTCATTGATTCTTCCTGCCTGCTCAGATATATTTTTGAGCCTTTCTAGTGTATTTTTGATATCAGTTATCATACTTGAACTTTATGTTGTTCACGTGCCCAATCGTGTCTAAATCTTTGTGACCCCCATGAACTGCAGCATGTGAGGCCTCCCTGTCCCTCACCATCTCCTGAAGTTTGCCCAAGTTCACATCCATTGCATTGGTGATGCCATCCAGCCATCTCATCCTCTGATGCTCTCTTCTCCTTCTGATCTTTTATATATATATATATAATTTTTCTCTATTTATATTGTTTGACACATTGTTCTTATATATACACTTCGCTTTAGTTCTTTAGACATAGCTTCTCTTAATTCTTTGAACATACTTAAAATAGCTGATTTAAAGTCTTGCCTAGTAAGCATATTATCTGGGCTTCCTCTGCTACAGTTTTTATTGATTGCCCTTTGTTCTGTGGATGGACCGTGTTTATTTTTATTCCTTTGCATATCTAAAAATTTTGGTTGAAAATTGGGCATTTTAATATGATAGAGCAACTCTGGAAAGCAGACTATTCTTCCTCTGCAGCATTTGCTATTGTTACTATCTACTGGAATAGTTGTTTCATTGTTTACAGTGACTTTTTGAAATAATTTTGTAGTTTGTATTCTTTGTCCTGTATTGCCACTGAAATCTCTGTGTACTTCAGTGTTTAGGTAACTGTCTGGAACCAATAAATCTCCCAGTCTTTGCTAAGAGTGGTCTGTGTGCAGGCAGTTGACAGCTCTGTCATAACCTTCACTCTCATGATGGTGCAGAGCCTCATGGTCAGAGAGAGCCTAGGGACTTCTCAGGTCTTTTCTGGATATGTGCAAAGTCTACGTCTGTGTTTGGCTTTCTTGAGTCTCAGGGTTTTTATATTTGTTGGCCCTTTTCAAAGCTGTTAGGAACATCTCATTACCCCGCTTTTCCTTTTAGGATTTTTGCTTATTCTTTTGTTTGCTCCAGTTGTTATTCACTGCTTCAGAAAACCACAAAGTCAAACAGCTTCCTGGAATAGTTTTTTTTGACAAATGCCCCTTTAGTAAAATGCCTTTGTATTGGGCAAGCCCCAAATCAGGTTGAATACAAATAGCCTTGTAAGTAGCGTCTTCAGGGAACCATCAGACAAGTCAAATAATTAAAAATGTCCTGGAAATGAAGCTTTAAAGAGCTTCAGCCTTCTTTGCTGGCTTTTCAGGTTGGGGTTTATATTGCAAATCTGTGCTGTTAGTTTTTAGGTCTACTGTGGAGTTGACTGGGGAGGCTGGGACCAGAGCAAGTTGAAAAGCTAGAAAGCTCTGTTTTTACCAAGACTCAGCCATTTTTCTTGAGCAAATCCTGTCCAGATTGCTGAAAGGTTTTCGTTGACTTCTAGAGTTGTCAGTTTTCTTATTGGAGAATTGGTGGGGGGGTCCAATTCCACTGTTTTCCTTGATGTCACTCAGCGTAGCGTTCTTTTTTAAAGGTAAATTTATGAGTTCATGCAGAACTTTCAGTTCATATTTAGAACTACAGTGTTTGTCATTGATCTTTAAAAAAATGTCTTTCTCCTATACTGAAAATTTTGGTTCTCAAAGACAGTAGCGTAATTACTCCACTGCTTTATCACAGAGGACACACATTAATGGTGTTAGAGTTACAGTATCAACACTACTATGGTTAATTGTTGCTTGAGGATTTTATTGTTCTTGTTGTTTTTGTCTTTAGGGTATCTTCCACGGGAATGTTTGTTCAAATTACTGTGTTTTAAAATTCCTTGAAATAATTATTCAGTCTTGTTATTGACTGGCTACGCACTGAGGTTTGTGTGTGTGTTCACTCACTTAGTCTTTGCAGCCCCATGGACTGTAGCCCACCAGGCTCCTCTGTCCATGGAATTTTCCAGGCAAGAATACTGGAATCAGGTGCCATTTCCTCCTCCAGGGGATCTCCCCGGCCCTGGGATCAAGCTTCTCTCTCCAGCGCCTCCTGCATTGCATTGGCAGGTGGATTCTTTACTACTAGCACCACCTGGGAAGCCCCGTGCATGAAGGTTTGTGTGTTTGATTTTGCTTTTGGCTTTTTGGGGATTACTTTTTAAACTTACAGCTTTTTTTTACAGTGTTAAACATGGTTAAAAAATAATTACATTGTTCTAAAATCAAGCCTACCATCATATTCTCCCTCTGACCATTTAAAAATTCCTACTTTATTTTAAAAATTAGAGACATACAAATGCACAGAGATTTAGAGGCATACAGATGCACAGAGATTTCTGTCTGTACTTTGGCTATATACTCAATGCACAGAGATTTCTGTCTGTACTTTGGCTATATACTCAAAAACCTTTGATTTCTTCCTATTGACTGGAGTGGCATCTGATGTCCCTCAATGTTTGGGTCCTCCAAAAAACTTTTTAACTTCATTCTCTGTTCTTCTCCATCTTCCTTATTTTGTATTTCAAGACTTTGGTCACTGCAGGGGGAGCGCTCCGCGGAAAGAGAGAGGCAGTGAAACTTCCCTCGGCAAATCCGAGGGTCCCAAGGAGAGGTGAGCCTGCTGTCCACCAACCCAGCCCCTCGGCGAGCGAGAGACAATCAGACGTGACACGGGTTCCGTCTGAACAGTTCCGCTTTATTGCCACAAACTCTTGGTTTATATAGGCAAGCAAGGGGGTTCAGCGAGGGCCCTCCCATAGTCGCACCAATCACGTTAAAGGTCAAATTATAATACGCCATAGTTGCACCAATCATGTTAAAGGTCAAATTATAATATGCACATAGTTGCACCAATCACATTAAAGGTCAAATTATAATATGCACATAGTTGCACCAATCACGTTAAAGGTCAAGTTGTCATGCGCTTCATTGTAACAGGAGTCTATGGTGATCACGCACTGTCCACGTGCACGGAAATCAAGAGAGCCAATCAAAAACTGTAACGTAGACCACGCCCCTATCTCTTCTGTCGGTCGCCATCTTAGTTTCCAACCGCAAAAGCTAGCACTTTTTTTTTTTTTTTAAAGGTTTCCCAGGTAGGGCCCCACAGTCACATGGTCCCCTTTTCCCTTTTAGGAAGCTTTCCCTTAATCTGTAGAAGTAGAACCAATTGCTCTCTGTGCTTCCAGAATCTTTCTCTTTTAGAATTTAATTCATTCTTTTTCTGTTAGTGACAGCTTTATTGATATATAATTCACATCAAGTATAGAGTTCTACCTAGCAGTAAAGACCCTGCCTGCAGTGCAGGAGATGTGGGCAGTTCCGTCCCTGGGTTGGGAAGATCTCCTAGAGGAGAAAATGGCAACCTACTCCAGTATTTTACCTGAAAAATCCCATGGACAGAGGAGCCTGGCAGACTACAGTCCAGGGAGTCACAAGGAGTGGAGCACGACTGAACAACTAAACTAAGCACAGCACATACAACTCTACTATGTTTTTGAATAAGAAGAATGCTCCCATTCCTCTAAAGCATCCCCTTTTCATTCTTTCAGCTCTTTTGGTGTGTATCATCGCATTTTATATTTCCATTGCTGCTATTTCATGATTTCTAAAATTTTATATATTTTTCTACAGTAGAAGATAACCACCCATCTGTGCTCCATTTGCCCCGTATTTTCTGCTTCCTCCATAGTGTTATGGTTTTGGATTAAATCAGTGTTTAGATTATGAAGACTGTAGAAACAAATGCTGTTCACTGTGATAATTTTTTCTTTTTATGTACAAAGTTTTTTTTAAAGGAGTAAATTGGCTTTTTGTTTTACTTTTCTGTGTGTCTTTCATGTATGTAGCACCAGTATGGTCAAACACATTAGGTGTTTATAGTCCCCCTTTCCCCGTTTAAAAAAAAAAAAATAGTCATATCCTTCAGAGATTTCTGTGACTGTGTAAGCCACTAGGCCTGTTGGATAACTAGCATTCTGGGACTTCTCTCACTCTCATCCTGGTGCTGTAAGACACATAAGCTAGTGTCTTGGTAGCCAAAATAGGGAAATGGACTATGTGGCCATTCCTCACCCTGATCTGTCTTGGTGTTTTTGTTTCTGTCCAGCATCTCTAGAGTCAAATTTTTGGTCTTGGTCTGGGGAGGAGATAATATGGGAAAGAGTGTACCCTGGCAGCCTGATCTGGAGGAGCAGATCTAGGAATTTAACTAGTTCTCATTCAGTTTTTTCATAATCTTTCTCTTTTCAACCCCTGCTACCAGTTCTTACATACTTTTCTGGGGTTCTGTTGCTTGAATGGGCTTCTGACTTGTCTGAAACCTATGACACTTAGCATATCATCTGCTTTTTGTCTTTCAACATTTTATTGACTTGCTTTGTCTATTGCGTGCTTGCTCTCTCTCTCATCTGGTTATCTTAATCTATAACAAACCACCTCCAAACCAGCATTATATTATGTTCATAGAATCTGTGGGTCAGGAACTTGCAGAGAGTACTGCAGGGATATCTTCCCCCCACCATGTTTGGGGCCTCAGTTGTGATGACTCATTGCAGAGGGAAACTCAAAAAGCTGGGATCTGCTTTCAAGGTGGCTACCTTATAGACCTGTGGCACCTTGGCAAGCATGGTTAGAAGGCTGGGCTCAGCTACATGTGGCTTTCCCAGCATGGTGTCCTTGAGGCAGTTTTTACCTTGCAAACTTTTAACCTGGCAGCTCAAGAGTTAAGATCTGGTGGAAGTTGTGTGTCTTTTTATGATCTTTCCTCAAGTCACACTGCACCATTTCTGCCATAATCTATTGGTGAAGACAGTCACAAGCCCCAACCAGGAGAGGGGAAAGAAACTCCATTTCTGTGAGGGAGTGGTAAGATGAGATTGCAGAAAAGTGTGAGATGGGGTTGGGGGGTTATTATTGTGGTCAATGTTGGAAAGTATGGTCTGCCATACTTTCAATTCAGTTCTTCAACTGAAACCAGAAGTCCCTTGCGTGATGAATTTTGTTTTCAAGTAAACTTGGTTTCATTGAAGTATAACATGAATACAGTTGAGTTCACCTAAGTGTGCTGGCAGTTCAGTAAATTTTCATAGTAAACACACTTCGTAAATACCACCCCAAATCAGGAAATGGAACAGTTTTAACACTCTTGCTCCTCATGCCTCTTCCCAGCTCTTACCTCCATCCTCCTACCCAGAAGTAACCACTCTTTTGACCTCTGTTATCAAAAGTTAGTTTTGCTTATTTTTGAATTTTATATAATGGAATCATGTGTACTCTTGTCTCCTAATTGCTTTTGCTGAAGAACATATTTGAGATTCATCTGTGTTATTCATCCATGTGAAGCACTACATCATTCAGTTTTATTGCTGAATAGTATTCCAACATAAATATATTTGAACTTATTTATCCATTTTGTTCTCTGCAATTGTGGTTTCCATTCTCTCTGCCCTCTGATGGATAAGGATAAGAGGCTTGTGGAAGCTTCCTGATGGGAGGGACTGGCTGTGGAGGGTCTGGGTCTTGTTCTGATGGGCGAGGCCACCTCAATAAATATTTAATCCAGTTTTCTCTTGATGCCTAGGGTAAGGGATAATGGATCTCCTTCAAAAGGACTTTTGCCAGGACTTTTGTATTCAGTGCCTCTAACCCCACAGCAGGCCAGTGTTGATCCACGCCTCAGCCGGAGACTCCTGGACACTCACAGGCACACAAGATTTTGTTTGTGTCCTCCAAGAGTCTGTTTCCCCAGTCCTGTGGAAGTTCTGTAATCAAATCCCACTGGCCTTCAAAATCAAATTCCCTGAGGGTTCTCAGTTACCTTTGCCAGATCCCCAGGTTGGGAAATCTGTTGTGGGCCCTAGAACTTTCACAACAGTGCAAGAACTTCTTTGGTATAATTGTTCTCCAGTTTGTGGGTTGTCTGCTTGGTGGCTCTATATTGGGGCTCACACACTGTCTCCCAGGTCTGCTGCAACCAGAGCCCCTATCCCCATGGCAGGTTGCTGTTGAGCTGTGCCTACGCAGGAGACACTCAAACACACAAAGCCAGGTCAGACTTAATCTCTTGTGAGGTCTCTGGGTCCTGGTGCACACAAGGTTTTGTTTGAACCCTCTGAGCGGGTATGGGGTTTGATTCTAAACATGATTTCGCCCATCCTACCGTCTTGTTGGGGCTTCTCCTTTGCCTTTATCCACTAGAGGGCAGACAGAATGGAAACCACAATCACAGAAAACTAACCAAACTGATCACTTGGATCACAGCCTTGTCTAATTCAATGAAACTGTGAGCCATGATGAGTAGGGCCACCCAAGATGGACAGGTCATGGTGGAGAGTTCTGACAAAACGTGGTCCACTGGAGGAGGGAATGGCAAACCACTTCAGTATTCTTGCTTGAGAACCCCATGAACAGTATGAAAAGACAAAAAGACAATGACACTGAAAAATGAACTGCCCAGGTCAGTAGGTGCCCAGGAGTGGAGAGACAGCTCCAGAAAGAAGGCAGAGGCTGAGCCGAAGTGAAAATAATGCCAGGTTGTGGATGTGACTGGTGATGGAAATAAAGTTTGATACAGTAAAGAACAATATTGTATAGGAACTGGAATGTTAGGTCCATGAATCAAGGTAAATTAGAAGTGGTCAAATAGGAGATGGCAAGAGTGAACATTGACATTTTAGCAATCACTGAACTAAAATGGACTCGAATGGGCAAATTTAATTCAGATGACCATTATATCTACTACTGTGGGCAAGAATCCCTTAGAAGAAATGGAGTAGCCCTCATAGTCAACAAAAGAGTCTGAAATGCAATATCAAAAACAACAGAATGATCTCTGTTCGTTTCCAAGGCAAGCCATTCAATATCACAGTAATTCAAGTCTATGCCCTGACCACTAATGCTCAAGAAGCTGAACAGTTATATGAAGACCTACAAGACCTTTTATAACTAAGACCAAAAAAAGATGTCCTTTTCATCATAGGAGACTGCAATGCAAAAGTAGGAAGTCGAAATACCTGGAGTACAGGCAAATTTGGTCTTGGAGTACAAAATGAAGTAAGGCAAACGCTAAAAGAGTTTTGCCAAGAGAATGCACTGGTCATAGCGAACACCTTCTTCCAGAAACACAAGAAACAATCCTACAAATGGACATCACCAGATGGTCAACACCGAAATCAGATTGATTATATTATTTGCAGCCGAAGATGGAGAAGCTCTATACAGTCAGCAAAAACAAGACCGGGAGCTGACTGTGGCTCAGATCATGAACTCCTTATTGCCAAATTCAGACTTAAATTGAAGAACGTAGGGAAAACCACTGGACCATCAGGTCTAATTTAAATCAAGTCCCTTACAATTATACAGTGGAAGTGACAAATAGATTCAAGGGATTAGATTTGATAAACAGGGTGCCTGAAGAACTATGGATGGAGGTTTGTGACGTTGTACAGGAGGCAGGGATCAAGACCGTCCCCAGGAAAAAGAAATGCAAAAGTCAAAATGGTTGCTGAGGAGGCCTTACAAATAGCTGAGAAAAGAGAAGCTAAAGGCAAAGGAAAAAAGGAAAGATATACCCATCTGAATGCAGAGTTCCCAAGAGTAGCAAGGAAAGATAAGAAAGCCTTCCTTGGTGATCAACGCAAAGAAATAGAGGAAAACAACAGAATGGGAAAGACTAGAGATCTCATCAAGAAAATTAGAGCTACCAAAGGAACATTTCATGCGAAGATGGGGACAATAAAGGGCAGAAATGGTCTGGACCTAACAGAAGAAGATATTAAGAAGAGGTGGCAGGAATACACAGAAGAACTATACAAAATACTTTAATGTCTCAGATAACCACGATGGTGTGATCACTCAGCTAGAGACAGACATCCTGGAATGTGAAGTCAAGTGGGCTTTAGGAAGCATCACTGTGAACAAAGTTAGTGGAGGTGATGGAATTCCAGTTGAGCTATTTCAAATCCTAAAAGATGATGCTGTGAAAGTGCTGTGCTCAATATGCCAGCAAAGTTGGAAAACTCAGCAGTGGCCACAGGACTGGAAAAAGTCCGTTTTCATTCCAATCCCAAAGAAAGGCAATGCCAAAGAATGCTCAAACTACCACACAATTGCACTCATCTCACATGCTAGTAAAGTGATGCTCAAAATTCTCCAAGCCAGGCTTCAGCAATACATGAACCGTGAACTTCCAGATGTTCAAGCTGGGTTTAGAAAAGGCAGAGGAACCAGAGATCAAATTGCCAACATCCGCTGGATCATAGAAAAAGCAAGAAAATTCCAGAAGAACATCTACTTCTGCTTCATTGACTATGCTAAACCTTTTGACTGTGTGAATCACAACAAACTGGAAAATTCTTCAAAAGATGGGAATATCAGAACAGTTTACCTGCCTTCTGGGATATCTATATGCAGATCAAGAAGCAACAGTTAGAACCAGACATGGAACAGTGAACTGGTTCCAAATTGGGAAAGGAGTATGTTAAGGCTGTATACTGTCACCCTGTTTATTCAACTTATATGTGAAGTACATCATGCACAATGATGGACTGGATGAAACAAGCTGGAATCAAGATTGCTGGGGAAAATATCAATAACCTCAGATATGCAGATGACACCACCCTTATGGCAGAAGGTGAAGAGGAACTGAAGAGCCTCTTGATGAAAATGAAAGAGGAGAGCAAAACAAAAAATCCGGCCTAAATCTCGACGTTCAAAAAACGAAGATCATGGCATCTGGTCCCATCACTTCATGGCAAATAGATGGGGAAACAGTGGAAATAGTGACAGACTTTATTGTTTTGGTCTCCAAAATCACTGCAGATGGTGTCTGCAGCCATGAAATTAAAAGACGCTTACTCCTTGGAAGAAAAGCTATGACCAACCTAGACAGCATATTAAAAAGCAGAGACATTACTTTGCCAACAGAGGTCCATGTAGTCAATGCTATGGTTTTTCCAGTAGTCGTGTGTGGATGTGAGAGTTGGACCATAGAGAAAGCTGAGCGTCGAAGAATTAATGTTTTTGAGCAGTGGTGTTGGAGAAGACTCGAGAGTCCCTTGGACTGCAAGGAGATCAAACCAGTCAATCCTAAGGGAAATCAGTCCTGAATATTCATTGGAACGACTGATGCTGAAGCTGAAACTCCAATACTTTAGCCACCTGACGTGAAAAGCTGACTCATTTCAAAAGACTCTGATGCTGGGAAAGGTTGAGGGCAGGAGGAGAAGGGGAGGACAGAGGATGAAATGGTTGGATGGCATCACCGACTCAATGGACATGAGTGTGAATAAGCTCCGGGAGTTGGTGATGGACAGGGAGGCCTGGTGTGCTGCAGTCCGTGGGGTCACACAGAATCCCACACAACTGAGCACCTGAAGTGAACTGGCACATTTTGTTGCTGATGTCTTCTATAATGGTTAAAACTCTATGGATCTTCATTCTCATTTTTGTTTACTTGTGTAGTTGTCTCTTTTAGGTTTCAGTTAATAGCTTTTCTTTATGTTTGTGGTTTTAATTCTCTTCTTCTTCCTATGTTTATATTTTTATTATCTCCACTGTTTGGAGGACCTTTACCATTCTTGACTTGATGAAATCAGGAAGTAAGTCAAAAGGAAAAGGCTCTAAACCAGAATATGTTTCTCAGTGCATGTACTGTGAATTTATTCATTTTTATTTCAGGTGCTAGTCTCATAAACATGGCTACTAATTTGCTTTCCTATCCTACAAAGGTTAGAAGATAAGAATTAGAGAACTTTCATACTGATGTCAGATAGTGTAGTAGGCAGAATCAGGTGACTGTGAAAAGAACAGAGGAGATAAAAGCATAGCTAAAGTTTAAGGCTGTTTAGGATGAATTCCTAATGACCTTGTTTTATTAATATAGCACAGTATAATCATTTTTTCCTCTTAATGATTGGTTAAATTATTTAGGCAAAGAAACTGAATTGTGTTTTCTCTACTCTGTTTTAGGGAGATGAGATCTTAAAGAGATGGTATTCGTCATAGTTTTAAAAAGTAGCATAGTGGAAGCATGCAGTTGTCTTTAAATCTAAGTGGAATGTCTCAGTCTCTAATATAGGATAGGAATGAAGGTAACTTTGGGAAATTTTCAGAGCAGTGTTTATCAGAATTTTTTTTTCCATCATGACAATGGGAAGAAATGTGTTTTACATTGTCATCCACTGTGCAACATATATTTTTTATAAATGGGAAGTTTCTTTTTCATAAAACTTTGGAAAATGTGCTTCAGAATGCTAAGGTAGATCTCTCTTCAATTGGAATTAATCTAGAATTGTGTATCAGTGGGGTCTAAACTAATGAGCTACTGAAGAGAGTTGAGGAAGACTGTGGAAAGCGCTGTTCAGAAGAATATACTAGGTACAAAAGCCCTCAGACACTTGAGAGAGAAGCAGTTTCCTACTGCTATCCTTTTAAAATAGGTACAAAATTTCAAGAGTTGTTTTCTCCCAAGAGCTTTTGTCTATCTGATTGTCACGGCTTCACCCCTTCATGTTGGTTATAATATAGCATTTCTTATTCCTGGATGTGAATTAATACATAATTATGGTAAAAATAAGTATACCATGTGTTTTACCCAAACCTTGCAACATTATCTGCCTGCCTTGTCTTTTTAATAAATTAATTTATTTTTAATTGAAGGTTAACTTCTTTATAGTATTGTGTTGGTTTCTGCCAAACATCAGCATGAATCAGCCATAAGTACACATATGTCCTCTCCCTCCTGAACATCCCTCCCACCTCCCTCCCCATTCCAGCCCTTCAGGTTGTTATAGAGCCTGATTTGAGTTCCGTGAGTCATACAGCAAGTTACATTGGCTGTCTATTTTACATATGGTAATGTATGTTTCCATGTTACTCTCTCTATATATCCCACCCTCTCCTTCCTCCCCCTCCCTGTGGGTCTTTTAGCACTTCTAAGCCTTAGGTTTTTTTCATATGTAAATAGGGATATTAGTATTTAACACATAGGTTTGTATACATTGAATGAGGTAATGCATGTAAAGTGCACAGTGTTTAGAAGTTAGTGTTCTTAATAAGTAGTGTTCCTATTAATCTTCTTGGTGACCAAGAATAGGGTATGTTAGAATGATGTCTGGTTAATGCAGAAGTTTATGTCCCAGATTTAGGCAGATAATGGAAGAGATTTCAGGAAGAGCACTGTCACGAGTGAATTATGAGAGGGGTGTTATTTGATTTGGAGGAATAGACTGAAAGGAATGGTAGTATTGATAGCTCAGCTGGTAAAGAATCTGCCTGCAATGAAGGAGACCCCGGTTCCATTCCTGGGTCAGCAAGATCCCCTGGAGGAGGGATAGGCTACCCACTCCAGTATTTGTGGGCTTCCTGGGAGACTCAGATGGTAAAGAATCTGCCTGCAATGCCGGAGACCTGGGTTTGATGCCTGGGTTAGGAAGATCCCCTGGAGGATGGTATGGCAGCCCACTCCAGTATTCTTGCCTGGAGAATCCGCATGGACAGAGGAGCCTGGCAGGCTACAGTCCATAGGGTCGCACAGAGTCAAACACGACTGAGCGACTAAGCACACACATTTCTGATGATTGTGAGTTTTGAGGTGTTTTTTTTCTTTCAGATCTTTCCCTGTCTCAGCCTCTAGATCTTGCCACTCATTAGCTGTGAGACCCCGGATAGATTAACTACTAACGAAAGTACTAAAGTTTGTGATTTCTATTTTCTACTAACATCACTTCTTAAGAGTTTGAGTTTTATATGCTGTTTTAAGTAATTGGAAAAAGTGAATGGCATTAGCAAAGCTAATCACGTGAATATGAAGTAACAACATTCTGTAGCTAAGAAAAGTCCTAAAGCTGCTGTCTTACACTCTCTTTTTGGGTTAAATTTTAACCCATAACAGTAAACCTAATTAAGATGTCTCTCTGTCCTACTGCATACTTTCTTGGTAGGAATGTTCTGCAGCTTACTAGGCTTTTCCAGAAACTTGACAGTGCTTTGGTCAGTTCCACTTTGTGTGTGCTTCCTAGGCATTGAACTTAGCTCTGAGTTCTTTCCTTGTCAGGAGTCATCTGCTCAGTGTAAAAATTCTGTGTATGATGGTGATGTGGTTGGTCTGTAGAAAAATGATTATTTACTTTAACCTTTTCTGTTGCTGGTCATGAATTTATGTTGCCTCTTCATTTTTTAATTCTATTAAAGTGTGTTGATTTACCATGTTGTGTTAACTTCTATTGTGCAGCAAAATGATTCAGTTATATATATCTTCTTCATATTCTTTTCCATTATGGTTTATTTTGGGATATTGAGTATAGTTCTCTTTGCTATACAGTAGGACTTTGCTGTTTTTCCATCTTATATGTAATAGATTACATCTGTTAATCCCAAACTCCCAACCCATCCCTTCTTCACACTTGCTGTTTCTCTTTAAATAAACAATTTAGAGGAAAGGGTAGTTTTGGAAAATGTTAGCACTGGCTAAAAATGATATGCCTTTGTTCCAGTAAGAGGAAAAAGTGGTTTTTCTCTCATTCTGAAATCAAGCCCAATTTCACTGTCTCTGTTACCCTCTGGTATTCTGCCCTGTTGCTGGGAATAAGAAATGTTTGCTGTCATTTTCCCTTAGCAGAGTAGCAGAGAGGTACAGCTGACCTGTTTTATAGTGCTGTTTATGCTTCAGCCCCAAAAGGGGTGGAGAATTTCTCATAAACATTTAATGTTCATTTTGGACCATGCAGGCTAGAGATAGTAAGTTCCTGTCCTCTGGGGAGTAAATACTTCTGCCCCTGTCGACTGTACCATGATGAGTGCTGTAATACAGTACTGTAAGTTGAATATGGGTTTCTGTCGTAATGTTTGAGGGGAGGAAGAGATAAATTTCAATTTATCGCATTCTAATTCACTTATCAACCCTGAACTTTATTTTTTTTAATTGGGTCTTCGTTGCTGCAGGGGCTTTTTTCTAGTGACGGTGAGCGGGGGGGGTGGTTCTTCGGTTGCTGTGCGCGGCTTCACGTTGCATTGGCTTCTCCCGTTGCCGAGCATGGGCTCTAGGGCGCGCAGGCTTCAGCAAGTAGCACGCGGGTTCGGTACTTGTGGTGCATGGGCTTAGTTGCGCCGTGGTATATGGGGTCTTCCCAGACAAGGGATGGAACCTGTGTCTCCAGCACTGGCAGGCAGATTGTTTACTAGTGAGCCACCAGGGAAACCCTGAACTTTGTTTGAATTAAAAAATTCTCTCCCGTCTTGCCTTTGTGTTTTTGAAAAAGATTAAATATAAAGGAAAAATGCATTTTGTCCCCTTGTTCTTGTATGTTTCCTTAGATTGCACCAGTGCTTCCCTGGTGGCTCAGACAGTAAAGAATCCACCTGCAGTGCAGGAGACGAGGGTTCAGTCCCTGTGTCTGGAAGATTCCCTGAATGGCAACCCACTCCAGTGTTCTTGCCTGGGAAATCCCATGGACAGAGGAGCCTGGTGGGCTACAGTCCGTGGGGTCAGGAAGAGTTGGACATGACTGCGCGACTGAACACACACACACCTATCTAGCACAGTGCTTGCCACATAATAGGTACCCAATAAGGAATTATTTTATCACTTCTAACTTATATTTGAATAACATTTTAAATCTTTAAAGCAGTTTGACTCCCCAGTTGCCCAGAAGTTTATAGTTTCCATAGTACTATGTGTTTCTTGATCATATTTATGACAGTACATTAGAATTGTTTTTGAAAGTGCCTCTACCCTCCCCACCTCCCCACCTTGCCACATACCTTGAGAGCATGGTTTTTTTATTCCTTTTGTATTTTCTCAGTGTATCATAATGTCTGTATTTTTAAAAATTTATTTTAATTGGAGGCTAATTACTTTATAATATTGTGGTGGTTTCTGCCATACATTCACATGAATCAGCCACGGGTGTACATGTGTTCCCCATCCTGAACCCCCCTCCCACCTCTCTCCCCATCCCATCCCTCTGGGTCATCCTAGTGCACCAGCCCCGAGAACCCCGTCTTATGCGTCGAACCTGGGCTGATGATCTATTTCACATACGGTAATAGACAGGTTTCAGCGCTATTCTCTCAAATCATCCCACCCTCGCCTTCTCCGAATAATGTCTGTATTGTAGCCATGTAGTAAATGTTCAAATGTAGTGTAAAACCTTTTCATTGAAAAATGATGATATTGTTATATTTTGATGTACTTCTGAAGTGAACTGTTTCTGTTAATTGATTCTTTCTGTCCAGAAAGAAAAGAAAGCATATTGGTAATGTGGATTGGTTTTATTCATTTTACACTTGCTTATGTGAGATAGGTAGAACAGATAGTATTCTGATTTTTACACAGGTGGAAACTGAGGCCCAGCATTTTAAGTGGCTTCACTAAGATCCTAGAGTTATCAAATATGAAGCTGGGGCTTAAACACAGGCTTAAGTACTTGAGTTTTATTTTTAATTTGTGCTTTAAAAGTTCAGTTAATAATACCTAGATAAATCAAAATTTTATGTTCTTGTAATGTTCAAAATTGAAGTTTGCCTTTAAAGTTATGTTTAGATATTAGAGCTCTTAAACTGTGAAGTAGTGTCTGTATTAGAGTGCTTTTGGGTAACAGAGTACCACTGGACCTATTCTTCAGTAAATGTAGTTTTTCATTTATGGGTTTATAGTGTCAGTCACTGTTACTTAACGTTCAGACATCTCTAGGTAAATTCCTTATGCATATCTTTGCCATAACTGAAAAACAGATCACAGCTAAAAATTACATTTATAAGTAACTAAAGCCAATTAAGAAATTGACACTAATACAGTGGATGATATTGTTTTGTCAGAATGGATCACTTGACTGAGTTGAGGGTTATGATATCACAGGTTCTAGCATATCTGTACTTCTGTGTGCTGTGGGATTTCATTCTCTTACAGTTTTTCTCTATTAGAACTTGACTGAAACCCTGTTATATTTTGTTTTCAAAATATAACATTTGTCTCATTTGGTTTTCACTTTTGGGGAATAAATAATTTGCTGATAAAAGTTGCTTTCTTGGCATCAGTATAGTTGTGGAAGTAAATGTGAGAGTTAGCATTGATGTCAGTGTTTGGATTTGGGTTATCAGTATGGTTGAGAATGTTTTGTCAGTCACTTCTGAATTATCATAGAAGCTTAAGCAATTGAAAATTTCCATAAGGACTTTTAGGATCCCAGAGAATACATATATCCCAGTTTGAAAAACACTAACTTATATAATAGTATATAAGTCAAATTTCATTTTGTGTTTGTACAGTTTTTATGTACTTGAATTAGAATTATCAGTATGAACTTAATAAGCTAGAATGATTTTAAAGAAATCACAGTTGTAAAGTATCTCAAAATTCTAAGTTAACCATTAAAATTTTATTTACATATGAGAAGAAAGGCAATATATTTAGGTGGAGGGAAAAGGGGGAGGTGACAGTTCATAAAAATGTGTGATTCTTTGTTATAATACATGTAACTCTAAGAAAGGTATGTCTTGAACAGTACAAATAAATACTCTGACAGGTAATAAAAAGGAGAAACTACTCCTTGCAGGGAGAATCGAAGTCTTCTTAGGTGCAGGGTAATTTTTCCTTACTAGAGTTCATTTTTATAAAACAGTTTTAGATTTACAGGCAAATTAATAGTACAATGAATTTTTGCATTGTTTCCCTTATTAGTGTGTTAATCAACCTATACTGATACCTTATTAGTTTATGTAATTTCTTTAGGCTTCCCTGATGGCTCAGTGGTAAAGAATCTGCCTGCAATGCAGGAGACTTGGGTTTGATCCCTGGATTGGGAAGGTTCCCTGGAGAAGGAAATTGCAACCCACTCCAGTAGCCTGGCAGACGCCATGAACAGAGGAGCCTGGCAGGCTGTAGTCCTTGGGGTTGCAAAGAGTCAGACACAACTTAGCGATGTCCTTTTCTGGTTCAGAATTCCATCCAGGATACCATATTGTATTTAGTTGTCATGTCTGTAGCCTTCTCTTGGCTGTGACATTTTCTTAGACTCTCCCTTCCTCCCTTTTTTTGTTTTTTTTTGGTCATAGTGTGTGCCTTGCAGGATCTTAGTTCCCTGACTGGGATCATATCTGGGCTCCTGGCAGTGACAGTGCCAGATCCTAACTCCTGGACCACCAGGGAATTTCCAGACGTTTCTTGTTTTTTGTTGACCTTAGTTTTGCGGAGTAGTGGTCAGTCAGGTATGTTGTAGGATGCCCCTCTATTGGTATATGCCTGATGTTTTTCTCCTGATTAGACTGGATTTATGGGATTTTCAGAGGAAGATACAGAAGTAACATTTTTATCATATCGTATCAAAAGTTTTACTCCTCCCTCCTTTTGAGGGTAGAGGATCTACATAAATTATTTGGGAATCTTATGCAAGGAGATAAGTCTCTTCTCCATTTATTAATGTGGTACTTTAGCTCCATTCCACAGATTTTGGTGTGTTGTGTTTTTTCATTTATATTTCCTTAAAAATATTTTCAAATTTGCCTTTTGATTTCTGCCTTGACCCAAGGATTTTTAAAGAAGGGTGCCTAGGGTATTAGTATCTGGATATTTGGGGATTTGCCACATATTACTGATTTAAATCTAGTTTGGCCAGAGAATATGCTGTGTATGATTTGACTGCTTTCAAAAATTTTGAAAGTCGTTTTACAGTCCAGAATATGATCTACATTGCTGAATGGTCTCTGTGCACTTGAAAAGAATATATTCTATGGCAAAAATGTCAATTAGGTCAATTTGGTTGATTGCATTTCTCAAGTCTTCTCTACCCTACTACAGGGTTACAGGGATATCTTGTTTTGTTGTCAGCTCTGCAGATACTATATATTTTGCAAATTGACGTTTGTGGCAACTGGGCATCAAGCAAGTCTATGAGCCCCATTTTCTAGCGACATTCGTTCCCTCTGTGTCTCTGTCACAGTGGTTAATTCTTGGGCTAGTTCAAGCCTGTTCATCATTATCTCTGTTACGGTGGTCTGTGGGCATTGATCTCACATGTTACTATTGTAATTGTCTTTGTTTTGTATTTTAAAATAAGGTATGTACATTTTTTTGTCATAATGCTGTGCACACTTAATAGACTACAGTATATATAATATAAACATAACTTTACATGCAGTTGGGAAACCAAAAAATTCGTGTGACTTGATTAATTGTGATACTTGCTTTATTGTGGTGTTCTGGAACTGAACCTGCAATGTCTCTTGAGTTAATGCTTATAATTGTTAGTCTTCTATCAGTCTTTGAAAAAGGATTGAGTTCACTGACTATAATTGTAGTTTTGTCTTTTTTTCCTTTCAGTTCTGTCATTTTTGGTTAATATAGCTCAGAGCTCTATTGTTAGGTGGGTAAATGTTTGAGACTGTTACAGCCTCCTGGTGGACTAATCTTTTTATCTTTATGAAATGACCCTCTCTTAATTCCTGGTCTGAGATTTTTCTGCGAAATCCACTTTGATTTTAATGTTGTTTCTATAGTTTTCTTTGTTTAGTGTCCGCATGGTATTATCTTTTTTGATCTTTTTACTTTTAACTTATTTGTGTCTTTAAAGAAAACTTTGTTTATGGGTAGCATGTAGTTGGGTCTTACTTTTATATCCAACTAATGATCTTTACTTTTAGAACTTTTCTCTAAAACTTTATTTTGAAATAATTATGACTTTGTAGAAAAGTAAATACAGGGGAAGTCCTGTGTACCTATCACCTAATCCCCCCCAGTGTTAATAAATCTTGTGTGAGTACTAAGACCAGGAAATTGACTATAGAGTTTATTGAGATTTCACCAGGTATGTGTGTGTTTGTATTCATTTGTGTGTATGTATACCTCTGCAGTCTAATCATGTGTATACGGCCAAGATTTTTACTCCATCACAAGACTGCGTTGTGCCACCTCTTTGTAGCTATACCACCCCCCCATCCCTAACTCTTGGAAATCATTATTCATGACTATTTTATAAATAGAATCAGGTAGCATGCATCCTTTTGAGATGTGTAGTTTATTTGTTGTTCATTCAAATAGTTTTGTATGTGAGTAGTCTTCCTTTTTTTTTCCTTTCTGAGTAGTGTTCCATAGTATGGATGTACCAGAATTTGTTTAACCATTCCTCCATTGAAGGACATTGTTTAGTTTCCATTTTTTGGCTATTACAAATAAACTGTTCTGAGCATTTGCATTTACATTTCTGTGTGAAAATAAATTTTCATTTCTCTGGGATAAATATTTAAGAGTGTAATCACTAGTTGAGTGGTAAATCCATTTTTAGATTTTAAAGGAACTGCCAAACTCTTTTCCAGAGTGTCTATGCCAGTTTACATTACCATCAGTAATGTATGAGCAGTCCAGTTTTACCAGCATTTGGTGTCATCACTGTTTTTTAAAAAAGTTATTTTGGTAGATGTATAGTGATAACTCATTGGGATTTTAGTTTGCATTCTCTGTAGTCAAAAAAGTTGAGTATTTTTTCATGTGCTTATTTGCCATCTCTATATCCCTTGGTAAAAATGTCTGTTTACATCTTTTGCCCATTTTCTTCTTTGATTATTTTTTAAATGTTGAGTTTTGGAAGTTCTTTAGTCTCGATATGGATCTGCTGCTGCAGGTGGATCAGATTATCTGTTGGTTTCCTGGTTGTGGAGCAGAAGTTGGATTGGCCATGGGTTTTGTTGCCTCTGGAGATGGATGAGGCCCCCACCAGTATGTGGTTGTGGGTGGCGAGGGGGGTTGGGGAGTAAGGGTGGGCTTGGGATGGTCTGGGGCTTCCTAGTTGGTGCTGAGGGAGAACTGGCCTGCCTGCTGTGCACCAGTTGTGATTTTCTTCCTTTTCTTCCATGCCTGTTGGTTCTTGGTTGCATGTCTCTAGCAGGATACATGGGAGAAAAAAAAAAGAAAACCCAGGGAATTTTTGTTCTCTTTCCTCAAGTCCTAAGGTCCATAGACAGGCTGCCGCCTTCTTTAAAGCTTTTGGAGTTCTTTTAGTGGTATTTATCGAATGATTTTCTAGGTGTTTGGGTTTATAAGGGAGTAGCAGGGAAGTTAGTGTGTGCCATTTTGTCTTGCAACCAGCAGCTATAATTCAGATGTTTCAACTATTTGCATTTAATGAGATTACTGATATGGCTAGGTTTGAATATATAATCTTGCTCTTTTTTTTTTTTTTCTGTTTGTCTTCCTGTGTTTCTGCCTTTTATTGGATTAATGGATGGGATGAATAGTTTTTATGATTCTTTTTTGGGGGACGTGTAGCTTATTTTAGCTAATCGGCCTGTTTTTAAAGTAGTTTCGGATTTAAAGCATACATGTTTGCTTCAGGTAAACACAGCCTACATTCAAGTAGTGATATACTTTTTCATTAATAGTATAAGAAACTTAGTAAGGTACACTTCATTTCACTTTTCATGAACTTTGTGTTATTGTTGTCACTCATTTTACTTCTGTATTTGTTAACAGCCCCTGTATATTGTTGTTATTTTTGCTCATAAATAGTTATCATTTAATGAGATTTAATTAAACATGAAAAAGTTATATTTAGTCACATATTTACTATTTCCATTCATCTTCCTTTATGTAGATCTAGATTTCCATATTGTTCTCCATAGTGGCTGCACCAACTTACATTCCCACCAACAGTGTAGGAGGGTTCCCATTTCTCCACACCCTTTCCAGAATTTGTTATCTATAGACTTCTTAAATGATGGCTATTCTGACTGGTATGACTGATTAATTTTTATTTGATTGGTTTTTCTCTTTATGGGTTATAATTTCTTGATTGCATTGTGTCTGGATAGTTACCTTGCTAGTGTCTGGATATTATTATTAGTTTTGAACTTTGCTCTGGTATGCAGTTAAGCTAGTTGGAACTAGTTTGATCATTTTGAGGCTTGCTTGTACACTATGTTAGCTGGAAACAGAGCAGCCTTTAGTCTTGGGCCAATTTTGTTCAACTATTGAGGTGATACTCTTCTAAGGACTCTTCTGAATGCTTCTTGTTTTATGAAGTTTTTTCACTCTGACTTGTGGGAACAGTAACTATTTTTGGCACTGTTCGAGTCAGGTAGATTTTTCCACTTGTTTGTTTCAGGTGCTTCTAGGGCAATTCATCTTTCTATGCTCAGTGCTACTCATCTGAGGACCCAAGGAGAAACCTGTACAGATCTCTGGAGCCCTCTCTTCTCTCTTATTTCTTACCTGTGTATACTTGGTGCCTTGACCTACCCAAATTCCAAGCTCCTTGTTTTTAACTCTGGGAGATTGCAATTTGCCTGCATTTCTCTACTCTTTTGCCTTTACATGGCAACTCAGTCCAAAGAGTAAACTGGGGGCAATTATCGGAGTTACCGTATTTGTTTCTTCTCTCTAAGGTAAAGGAGGCTTCTTTTTTTGGGGGGGGGGGGGCGTACCTTGTGATATGTAGGATCTTAGTTCCCTGACCAGGGATCGAACCCAGGCCCACTGCACTGGAAGTGTGGAGTTGTAACCCCTGGACCACCAGAGAAGTCCCTCTCCTCTCTAAGGGATCACTGCCGTGCATTGCTTGTTGTCCAGTATCCAAAGACATTGTTTCACATATTTTGCTTGGTTTATTAAAGTAGCAGAGTAAATATGATCCCTTTATTCTGTTTTTGCCATTAGAAGAAATCATTAACAAATTTGTAGTTTTGATTTTGTGTTTGTTTTAAATCTGCTTATGTAGAATAAAGGACAAGTCTTCATTTATCTTTAACCTAGGAATGCCTTTTTGCTTTAATTGGCTAATATATGAAGTATAGAGTAATGTGCCATGAAAGGGAGTAAGGAATGGTGTAAGAGTGAAATAATTTAGATCAGGTGTCACATAGAATCAGTGTCCTTAATGCAAATACAAATATTTTTAGTTTTGAGGCCATACATTTAATTTATGGTTAATGCATGCTCTAGTTCAGGGCTTTCTACTTTCATTCCATGGAACACTTTTATCCCACTAAATTTTAATTGGTTTTTCACAACAAATGAGTTCTGTGGACCAAGTGTGTTTAGGAAATTTTAGTGTAAAGTTTGTCTCTGTTTTAGCACTTCTCAAAAACCAGTAATGTGTTAATGAATGACACCACATAAGGTCATCTTCTGTTCAGTCCACCACACCTGGTTTAGTACATACACTCACACACCACACCACACACACATACCTCCACATCTCCATCCCAAACAGGAACCAATATGTTTTCTAAATTTTATGGGCATACTCTTCAGGCAGTTTCTGTAGAAACATGCCCAACTAAAAGAGTCGCTATATTCTGAGGGATTCTCATAGCTTTGGCATTGTACCAGATATTTATAGTTCATTTTCAGTATTCTCACTCTAGATTTATTTCATCAGTTGGGTAACGTTTACCATAATCAGTGTTGCTAGTAACACAATTGACATTCAACCTTTATCAGATTTTAGAAGTAAAAGAACCCAGGGCCAGATTTGTCCAAAGAGGCAAAAGAATTTGGTTGACCTTTTTACTCAGTAAGATATTGCTTAGAATATACCATACTCCCTTTCTCCCTGTCTTACATTGTAAGATTTGTTTTATATTTGATAGATACTGAAATGACATTGTAGCCCCTGAATAGTAGGGAGGACATGTTAGTGGATTCAGTTCAGTTCAGTCACTCAGTCGTGTCTGACTCTTTGCGACCCCATGAATCGCAGCACGCCAGGCCTCCCTGTCCATCACCAACTCCTGGAGTTCACTCAGACTCACGTCCATCGAGTCCATGATGCCATCCAGCCATCTCATCCTCTGTCGTCCCCTTCTCCTCCTGCCCCCAATCCCTCCCAGCATCAGGGTCTTTTCCAGTGAGTCAACTCTTCACATGAGGTGGTCAAAGTATTGGAGTTTCAGCTTCAGCATCAGTCCTTCCAATGAACACCCAGGACTGATCTCCTTTAGGATGGACTGGTTGGATCTTCTTGCAGTCCAAGGGACTCTCAAGAGTCTTCTCCAACACCACAGTTCAAAAGCATCAATTCTTCAGTGCTCAGCTTTCTTCACAGTCCAACTCTCATATCCATACATGACCACTGGAAAAACCATAGCCTTGACTAGAGAATCACAAATGGTAACATTTTGCTTGGGAGCAGTTCAGTGAGCATGAAGGAAGAAAAAGGTGAGCACTTCCAATTATTACAAAAGTCAACACATTTTATTATAAAATATTGAAAAACTGTATTCATTAATATTACACCAATCTCATCAGAAAAACATTTTCAGTTTTGGGGAGCTGTCAAGTTCTCTGTGGAGGTAGATTAAAGTTTTCCAAAATTCTGATTTTTGTTTGAAATCTCAAGTTTGATCATTGGCAACAAATTACTGTTTGTTGCTTTTCTTGAAATGACAGACTCTTCTCATTCATTTTTGAGAAAATGTCTTCCAGTACTTAAGTCTGAATAAACATAGTTTGTCACTCATTCTTTTGAGTAAAAGATGGTGTTGCATGAAAAAAAGGCTAGTTTAGTTTACAACTGAAACATTCACTCATGTACTTTCCAGTCAGTGTAGCCATTGTATTTCAATATGGAGAATGCTTTTTGCCAACCCAGATTATTAAAAACAATGTGTGCTCAAGGGGTGACATTTAATGAAATGATTTTTACTGCTTCATCAAGAATATTTATATGAAACTCTTGTTTAGAAAACCCTGTAAGTGCTTGATGGTGAAGAGTATGTAATTTCAAGTTAAGTTTGGTGTGTCTGCCCTGACTCCTGCAGAGGTGCCAGTAGTTTTGTTAGGGGAAGCGCACTGACTGAAACTGCCCAGCCTGACCAGGCAACATAGTAACAATTTGCATGAGTTGTTTTAGGACAGGAGGTCCTGGTAAGAAATTGGAACTAATAAGCAACCACTAACTGGAAGAGTTTGGGAAAGGTCAAAAGGAGACACCACATGTCTGACCACCTCCTAGAATCTGTCTGGCTGCCATCCATCTTGACTGAACAATGTGTGTGCCACCAGGAAGGACTCTGACTGGGAAGGATTGGCCTGAGACAACCCAGAAACTAATCCCATCACCGTAAAACCAGAGACCGCGAGCCACGTGGCAGAGCAGTTCTCCTGGGTTCCCTTACCCTACTGCTCTCCACCCGGGCGCCCCTTTCCAATAAAATCTCTTGCTTTGTCAGCACGTGTGTCTTCTCTGACAATTCATTTCTGAGTGTTAGACAAGAGCCCCATTTGGGCCCTGTAAAGGGTCTCCTTTCCTGAAACAGGTTTACTTACCGTTACTTTTCCATCATTAGTATGCATGTCAATAGAGTTTAAAAAAAAAAATCTTTAGTATTATAATGAAAATAGTTTTACATTAGCAGACCTCCCAGAAGTGTTTAGGAGACTCCCAGTTGTCTGTGAACCACACTTTAATGAGAACTGCTGCCTTAGGGGTTATAGCATGCATTTTTTACTTATTAAAGTCTACTCTTTGTGACCCTGTGGACTGTAGCCCATCAGGCTCCTCTGTCCATGGGATTCCCCAGGAAAGAATACTGGAGTGGGCTGCCATGTCCTCCTCCAGAGGATCTCCCCAGCCCAGCGATCAAGCTCTCATCTCCTGTGTCTCCTGCACTGCAGGTGGATTCTTTACCAGCTGGGCCATGGGTAAGCTATTAAAGCCTAACTAATAGATGCTCTTTTTTCTTGAGCAATGCAAAATTCTTAGAGTCTCCTTCATTCCACTGTTGTTGAATATATTAATTCTGGACATGTTTTAAACACAAAGTATTATTAAAGTTGTCACTCACATGTTTTAACATTTTGCTTGTCATTTCTTTCTGAATCTGACATTAGAGATCATTTTTGTTTTCTTCATATGCATCTGATATATTCAAAATGTTCTTATTTCACCTTATTAAGTATGTGTTGAGGTTTTGCTGTTATTTTGCAACTGGGCGTCCCATTTTTCCACAACCTTCTGTTGGAAAAGACAATTCCCTTTCTACTGAATTATCTTTGTATCTTGTCAAAAGCAGTTGCCTTTATTTGTATAGGTCTGAGTTTTCGATTTGTTCCATTGGTCTCTGTTCTTTCCTCAATACCACACTGTCTGTTTTATTGTTGCTTGCTTTATTACCTTGAAATTGGGTAATATGAATCCTCTGACTTGCTCTTTTTCAGCATTATTTTGGCTGTCCTGATTGCTTTTCTTTTCATAAAATTTCTAGATTAGCTTGTTGGTATATTCAAAACTTTCTGGGATTTTGATTGGGGTTGCCTTGAATTACGGAGAAGGCAATGGCAACCCACTCCAGTGTTCTTGCCTGGAGAATCCCAGGGACGGGGGAGCCTGGTGGGCTGCCGTCTGTGGAGTTGCACAGAGTTGGACATGACTGAAGCTACTTAGCAGCAGCAGCAGCAGCAGCCTTGAATTAGGGAGAATTGATATATTAATGTTTTCTATTTTGTGAGCATGGTATTTCTCTCTGATACAGATATTCTTTAGATATCCTTTGATTTAGATATCCTTTGATTTCTTTCATCAACATTTTGTGATTTTTCTACACATGGATCCTATATTTATTTTTTTAGATTTATATCTTAAGCACTTCATTTTAGGAGAAGGTACTGTTTTTTTTTTTTAATTATTTATTTGATTGTGCTGGCTCTTCACTGCTGCGAGGGTTTTTCTCTAGTTGCAGAGAGCAGGGGCTACTCTCTAATTGCAGCGTGGAGGCTTCTTACTGTGGTGGCTTCTTTTGCTGCAGAATGTGGGTTCTAGGCACGTGGGCTTCAGTGATTGCAACATGTGGGTTCAGTTGTTGCGGCTCCTGGGCTCTAGAGCACAGGCTCAGTAGTTGCAGTGCCCAGGCTTAGCTGCCCAGTGGCATGTGGGATCTTTCTGGACCAGGAATCGAACCTGTGTCAGCTGCATTGGCAGGCAGATTCTTTACCATTGAGCCACCAGGGAAGCCTGGGAGGTATTATTGTAAATGGCATTAAAATTTTCCCCCCCAAATTCCAACATTGTTGGTATATAGGAATGTAAGTTGTATATTGACCTTGAATATTACACTTACCAGTTGTAGTAATTTAAAAATTATTAATTTTAGCTAATCACAGCATACCTACCTTCAAATTATACCGTGTCATGCGTAGTACTGAACTTAAAAGAATGTGCTTCCTTTTCTCCCATCCTAGTCTCTTGTATTAATGTCATACATTTTGCTTCTACATGTCATAAACCCCACAATACATTGTTACTGTTTTTTAGTTTTAAACAGTTTAAAAATAAACTTTGTTACGGTATAATTTGCATCTGTTTAATTTCACTTGTTATAGGTGTTTGAGTTTTTTATAAAAATATTTTATTGAAGTATTGCTGATTTACAGTGTTGTGTTCAATGAGTTTTGACAAATATATGCACCATGTGGTCTTTTGAGACTGACTTCCTTTCCTCAGCTTAATACCTGTGAGGTTCATCCATGCTATATCAATTAATTCATTCTTTTATATTGCTAAACAGAATTCTGTATTATAGATGTACCACAGTTTATCCATTCATTTGTTGAATATTTCTTTCCAGTTTCATTGATAATGAATAAACCTAATATAAACATCATATATAGATTTTGGTATGAATGTTAGTTTTTCCTTCTTCAGAGTAAATACTTAGGATTGCAATAGTCAGGTCTTGTGATAAATGTATGTTTTACTTAATACTTAATCAACTGTTGACAACTTTACTTGTCAACTGTGTTCTAAAGTGACTGTACCATTTTGCATTTTTACTAGCTGTTCTGTATTCTCATTAACATGTGGTATTGTCATACTGTAAAATTTTCATTAACTGTAAACTGTGGAAAATTCTGAAAGAGATGGGAATACCAGACCACCTAACCTGCCTCTTGAGAAATCTGTATGCAGGCCAGGAAGCAACAGTTAGAACTGGACATGGAACAACAGACTGGTTCCAAATAGGAAAAGGAGTACGTCAAGGCTGTATATTGTCACCCTGCTTATTTAACTTCTTTGCAGAGTACATCATGAGAAACGCTGGACTGGAAGAAACACAAGCTGGAATCAAGATTGCCGGGAGAAATATCAATAACCTTAGATACGCAGATGACACCACCGTTATGGCAGAAAGTGAAGAGGAACTAAAAAACCTCTTGATGAAAGTAAAAGAGGAGAGTGAAAAAGTTGGCTTAAAGCTCAACATTCAGAAAACAAAGATCATGGCATCTGGTCCCATCACTTCATGGGAAATAGATGGGGAAACAGTGGAAGGAGTGTCAGACTTTATTTTTGGGGGCTCCAAAATCACTGCAGATGGTGACTGCAGCCATGAAATTAAAAGACGCTTACTCCTTGGAAGGAAAGTTATGACCAACCTAAATAGCATATTAAAAAGCAGAGACATTACTTTGCCGACTAAGGTCCGTCTAGTCAAGGCTATGGTTTTTCCAGTAGTCATGTATGGATGTGAGAGTTGGACTGTGAAGAAGGCTGAGTGCCGAAGAATTGATGCTTTTGAACTGTGGTGTTGGAGAAGACTCTTGAGAGTCCCTTGGACTGCAAGGAGATCCAACCAGTCCATTCTGAAGGAGATCAGCCCTGGGATTTCTTTGGAAGGAGTGATGCTAAAGCTGAAACTCCAGTACTTTGGCCACCTCATGCGAAGAGTTGACACATTGGAAAAGACTTTGATGCTGGGAGGGATTGGGGGCAGGAGAAGAAGGGGACGACCGAGGATGAGATGGCTGGATGGCATCACTGACTCGATGGACGCGAGTCTGAGTGGACTCCGGGAGTTGGTGATGAACAGGGAGGCCTGGGGTGCTGTGATTCGTGGGGTCGCAAAGAGTCAGACATGACTGAGCGACGGAACTGAACTGAACTGAAGGATATATTGTACAACACAGGGAGTTTAGCCAATATTTTATAATAACTATAAATGGATTATAACCTTCAAAATTGTGAATCACTGATGTTGTACACCTGTAACTTTAATATTATACATCAATTTTATCTCAAAAAAAAAGTCATGAACTTTGAGGGCATTATGCTAAGTGAATTGAGTCAGAGAAAGACAAATACTGTATGATCTTGCTATATGTGAAATCTAAAAATGTCAAAGAACGCACAAGCAGAGTGCAGATTGGTTTGCTGGGGGGGCTGGGATGTTGGTCAAAATGTACAAACTCTCAGTTATAAGGTGGATAAATTTGTGGGATCTAATCACCTAGGGCCAGACATCCTGGAATGTGAAGTCAAGTGAGCCTTAGAAAGTATCATTACGAACAAAGCTACTGGAGGTGATGGAATTCCCGTTGAGCTATTTCAAATCCTAAAAGATGATGCTGTGAAAGTGCTGCACTCAATATGCCAGCAAAGTTGGAAAACTCAGCAGTGGCCACAGGACTGGAAAAGGGCAGTTTTCATTCCAGTTCCAAAGAAAGGCAATGCCAAAGAATGCTCAAACTACCACACAATTGCACTCATCTCACATGCTAGTAAAGTAATGCTCAAAATTCTCCAAGCCAGGCTTCAGCAATACGTGAACCGTGAACATACAGATGTTCAGGCTGGTTTTATAAAAGGCAGAGGAACCAGAGATCAAATTGCCAACATCTGCTGGATCATGGAAAAAGCAAGAGAGTTCCAGAAAAACATCTCTTTCTGCTTTATTGACTATGCCAAAGCCTCTGACTGTGTGGATCACAGTAAATTGTGGAAAGTTCTGAAAGAGATGGGAATACCAGACCACCTGACCTGCTTCTTAAGAAACCTATATGCAGGTTAGGAAGCAACAGTTAGAACTGGACATGGAACAACAGACTGGTTCCAAATAGGAAAAGGAGTACGTCAAGTCTTTATATTGTCACCCTGCTTATTGAACTTCTATGCAGAGTACATCATGAGAAACGCTAGGCTGGAAGAAGCAGAAGCTGGAATCAAGATTGCCTGGAGAAAATATCAATAACCTCAGATATGCAGATGACACCACCCTTATGGCAGAAAGTGAAGAGGAACTAAACAGCCTGTTGATGAAAGTAAAAGAGAGTGAAAAAGTTGGCTTAAAGCTCAACATTCAGAAAACGAAGATCATGGCATCTGGTCCCATGGGGACCAGTGATGGGGAAACAGTGGAAACAGTGTCAGACTTTATTTTGGGGGGCTCCAAAATCACTGCAGATGGTGACTGCAGCCATGAAATTAAAAGACGCTTACTCCTTTAAAGGAAAGTTATGACCAACCTAGATAGCATATTCAAAAGCAGAGACATTACTTTGCCAACAAAGGTTTGTCTAGTCAAGGCTATGGTTTTTCCTGTGGTCATGTATGGATGTGAGAGTTGGACTGTGAGGAAAGCTGAGCACTGAAGAATTGATGCTTTTGTACTGTGGTGTTGGAAAAGACTCTTGAGAATCCCTTGGACTGCAAGGTGATCCACCCAGTCCATTCTAAAGGAGATCAGTCTTGGGTGTTCATTCGAATGACTGATGCTAAAGCTGAAACTCCACTACTTTGGCCGCTTTGATGCGAAGAACTGACTCATTTGAAAAGACCCTGATGCTGGGAAAGATTGAAGGCAGGAGAAGGGAACAACAGAGGATCAGATGGTTGGATGGGATCACTGTGTCAATTGACATGAGTTTGAGTGAGCTCCGGGAGTTGGTGATGGACAGGGAGGCCTGGTTGCTGCGGTCCATGGGGTTGCACAGAGTCGGATATGACTGAGCAACTGAACTGAACTGAAATCATCAGTGTTTTGTAGTTTTCAGCATACATATTCTGCTCCACATACTTTGTTAGAATTATATCTACATATTACCATGGTTTTAGAACTATTATAAATGGTCTTAAAATTTTTTTATTTCCAATTCATCATTGTGCTTAGTCGCTCAGTCAAGTCCAACTCTTTGTGACCCTATGGACTGAAGCCTGCCAGGCTTCTCTGTCCATGGAATACTCCGGGCAAGAATACTGGAGTGGGTTGCCATGCCCTCCTCCAGGGGATCTTCCCAACCTAGGGATTGAACCGAGGTCTCCCACATTGCAGGCAGATTCTTTACCATCTGAGCCACCAGGGAAGGCCAAGAATACTGGAGTGCGTAGCCCATCCCTTCTCCAGGGGATCTTCCCCATCCAGGAATCGAACTAGGGTCTCCTGCACTGCAGGTAGATTCTTTACCAACTGAGCTAATTTAGTTTTTGTATGTTGATCTTGTGTCCTGTGACCTTCCTGAACTCGCTTATTACTTGTAGGAGTGTTTTTATCCCCCCAAGTAGACTTTTAGGGTCAGTTTTGTTTTAAGACATTAAAAAATAAGAAAAATGTCCTTCATAGTTAGTTGTGCAGCTATTGTTTCTTTTGCTCTTCTGTCCCCATCGTGTATAAAGTTTTATTTCTGGTTTAATTTTGATTCCACCTGAGAATTAAGGAAAAAAAACATTTCAAAGACTTTATATTCTTTCATCAGTTTTTTTTTGTATATGTGAATAAGTATATTTTCATTTTCTTTTTTTGAAAGGTATTTTTACTGAGTATAGAATTGTAGATGGACAAATTTACTTTCTTTTCAGTAACTGTAAAGATACTGTTCCACTTTGTTCTAGAATGCATTGATTTGGGCAAGAAAACTTCTCATAGCTGTGCTGCAACCTGAAGAGCAGTAAGCTTTGTGATAATTTTAGGCTCACATTATTGTTTTCTCTTCTCAAGGACTGTTGTCATTGTTCTTTGATATTCACTGGGTGAAAACCTTTGTTTTTCATTTAGTTACTCTAGTTTTTTAGTTATTTCATTCAGAAATTTTTGTTTCACTGCATCTTGGAAAGAAGCAGAAGTTCAAAGACTTAAGAAATTAAATCTCAAAATTCCATATAGAATGAAAGATTGAGATGTCTAGAAGTATGTCATTCCAGTAATTTAAGTGTATGTCTTGTGTGGGGAAGCTAGACATTAGGTTTCTCATAGACAAGTGGGCTGATATTTATTTCACTGATTTAAAATAGAAATTTAATATGAGCTTATTAGAAACTTAAGCTAATTTGAAATAGTATTTTGGAAGTCAGTTTTCATAGTTTATATAAAAATATTTTATGTGGTTGTTTAGTGTTAAGCCGGTTTACTTTTAAATTCAGTTTTAGGGGAAAATATTCTTTCAGGACTGGTTTTTCAGATGAACTTTTTAGTGAAACAGATTGTTAAAAGAGCCACTAGTTAGGGAAAATACTTGAATTTGCTCGATCCTTTATTTCAGTTCCTTTAAGTTCCCGAGCCAAAAGCCTTTTGAGTCATTGAAAAAATTTATGGTTATGGTAGGATAGAGCGGGGTTATCTTCTAGTGGTTTAGTTGACGTAAGCCCTTGTGACTTATCTAAGGAATGGGTAATGCAACTATTTGCCCCTTGATCTTTTTTAATCAGCACATAATTTGGTTGTATTTTGCATTATTGCTCATTCTTTCATTTTGTGGATCACAGAGTCATATCAAGTTTCCGCCAGTATTTTCTAAATGATAGTTTGTACTGATAACCAGGAGAAACTCTTGAAGGCACTTAAGATTGGCTATGGGCTTCCCTGGTGGCTTAGTCAGTAAAGAATCTGCCTGCAGTGCAGGAGACCTGGGTTCGACCCCTGGATTGGGAAAATCCCCTGGAGAAGGGAATCGCTATTCACTCCAGTGTTTTTGCCTGGAGAATTCCATGGACAGAGGAGCCTGGCAGGCTACAGTCCTTGGGGTCACAAAGAGTCTACACGACTGAGTGTCTTTCACTTTCAGGATTGGAGCTGGTACGTAAAGAAGGGCTCTCTGGCTGAGAGATTCAGGCTGCTTTGCTACTTCGGCTTTTTTTTTTTCCTCAGCCCCAGAGGCTGAGGTTGTCTCTGTCTTAGCAGTCCTATTACCCATTCCTAGTACATTTATTTGAAAGCTTTGGATGTAGAATGTAAACCATAGAAACAGAGCTGTTATGTGTATATTAAGGTTTTTAGTTCATGAGAAATGGGGGAATTACAGATCTTGAATCCTGCTGTGTCAGTACAAAATTATACAGGAAAAAAAGATGTAATTAGGTTCTTTCTTTTCATTAGAAGAAAATATTGGTGAATGTTCATTAGGCCAGGGGCTGAGATTTCTGATTCTGAACATAACATACTGTAAAAGAAGTGGTCGTTGGTTTTGAGAAAATAGGGAACCTTGTACCTTAAAAACTGTAAAAAGTTTATTGGTAAGTGCAAACTCGGAAGAGGTATTCTATAATAGCATTATATAAGAATCTTACATATGAATAGCACCTGACATCATTTAGGAGAAAGCTGTTCATAATCCAGTAAATGTGTGTGTGTATAATCAGTAAACAGATTGATACTTCATGAAAGAAGTAATAACTTTAGCTAATAAATGTTTGGAAAAATAATTAGAGAACTGAAAATGAACACTGCTTGTGGAACATTATTTTGGTTTAGTTTTGTTCATGCAACTATCAGAAGCTTCAATTGTACTTTCCATTCAACTGTGAGGAACTTACTTTGAAAAAATATAAATCGGCCAAATTACGTTCATTGGTTAATGATAATAGTAAAAACTTGGTTAACAGCCAGATACTCTAGATACAAATTATGGTTTAACCATTATTAAAATGATGTGAATATGTTAATTTTGGTGTAAATCTATCCACTTTGACACAGTAAACAGTGATACATAGAATGAAAGAAATAAATTATAAACTGCATATGAAGATTTGTACTGTTTGCATATACAGTCATCCTTCCATATCCAAGGGGGATTGGTTTCAGGACCCCCACAGATACCAGAATCCATAGATGCTCCATTCCCTTAGATAAAATGGCTTAATACAGTTTGGCCCTCATATCAGCAAGTTCTGCATTCACGACTGTATGCATAGAACAAAGTCTGAAAGAGTATATTGAGATAGATCAGAAGTTTTTTTTTCTTTAAAACACTTATCTTTGGGGAAGGTCCTTAACTGTGTTGTAGTTTTTCTAGTTTTGAGATTGTTCATTTATTTAATAATTTCTAGGTGCCTATTGTATATTAAAAGTTTAAAAATTCAAGGTTGATTATTCTCAGTGGAGCTCTTGATCATGAATGTAATATATGCCCCCACCCCCACAATGAAGCATAATTCCTTCCTTTTCATGTGCATTATTATTTTAGCAATGTGTATGAGGCAAATGGCTTCCCAGGTGACTCAGTGGTAAAGAACCTGCCTGCCAATGCAGAAGACACGGGTTTGATCCTTGGATCAGGAAGATCTTGAGGAAGGCATGGCAACCCACTCCAATATTCTTGCCTGGAGAAACCCATAGAAAGAGGAGCCTGTGGACTCCCATGGGGTCACAAAGAGTCAGACGTAACTTAGTACACACACATACATACATACGTAGTCATTTATACATAGGAGCAGTGGTGTTTTTCTGTCACAGGTGGCTTTTGAATATGGGAACTTGATTTTTTTGTTTTATTTTGCTGTTGTGTGTGTGTGTGTGGGGAGGAGGGGATATGATTGCTTTTTATATGGTTTAAAATAAGGCAAGGTAAGAAAGTATAGTAAAGAACTGAGGCTAAATCTTCCTTGTGGGATGGTGGGAGCAGGAAGTAGTGGTCTCCTGTGCTGCTTTTGTTTGGTGTGAAGGTAGAGTTGTAGAAGGAACTGGGTGTTGGAGTGTTAAGAGGAAGAGCTGCTTATGCAGGTCCTCTTTGTTGCAAATGACTTTAGGTCCTAGGCATGGCCTGAATTTAACACCTTGCTCCAAGCTCTGGAACTCTGCTGTTTGAATCCAACTTCTCCTAGTTATTAGCTCTGTGACCTTGCGCACAGGGTTTACTTTATGCCTCAGTTTCCCTATCTGTGAAGTAGGGTCTCCCTATCTTATAGAGTAATTGTGAGGATTAAATGAATAAGTATATGTAAAGTGCTTAGAATAGTGCATGGTACATATCAAGAGCTCAGATATTAGTTATCAGCACTTGAGGTACGAAATTATCTAGTTTGATTTCAGTAGTGTAGTTCTGTGAAAATGTTTTGCAATAGCAAAGCATTTTCAATCGTTTATTTGTAAAGAATGGTACTTAATTAAGGTGGTATGATAGTTTCTTGAGTGATGCTTTCTTAATGAATGCAGAGCAGAGGCTGAGAAATTCAAAATCGAGGTTGATATGCTTAAATTTGGTTAACTGACTTTGTTTTCATGCAAAAGATGGTTATTAATTGAAAGTTGGAGTGAGGGAGGTAGTGTAGAGTAACAAATGTGTAAGTTCTTTTATCTTCTTTAAAATGTCAGGTATAAGTGACAGTTAACTAGATTTCTTTTAATTTTCATTTATCCTGTTGGTATGTGTTAATGATTATTTCATTAGACTGTTTTTTGTTGTTTGTTTTAAATGAGAAAAGAAGCCTGCATACTCATTTATTTCTTGTATAAAAGAATTCTCAGAGGCAATCAGTTTGGGGCTGCTCCAGAACTCTACTGTTCCAGGAACTTGGCCTCCTGTTTTTCTACTTTCTATCCTCAGCTTGTAGCTTCTACCACTTGGGTAATTTCCAGCTAGGGATCCCATTGGCCAGAACTTAATCATCAGGCCACACCCACAGCGATGACTGGGGACCCCAGTATTCTGTGTCAGCATATGTCTAATTTAGAGGTTCTGTTAACAGAGGAAAAGAGAAAGGATATCAAGGACACCTAGAATCTGAAGCAAGTTTATATAAACACTGTTCATATAAATATCTAAATATTAATACTAAAGTGGGAAAAAATATATGTGCTTGCATCTGCACAAAATAATCTTGAATATAATAAGTTTTTACACTTGTTGCTTCTGGGAAAGGGGACTGGGTGGCTTGGATCAGGAATGGGAGACTTTACTACATACCCTTTAGAATTGGTAGTGTGTTAATTTTAACTTAAATAGTAAATGAAATTAAAAAGAGAAATATGAAAGTCTGATATATAAGTTCAAGAATAGATGTCATTAAGAATCAATAATACTTGATTATCATTTTAATTGTGTAACTTTGTTTATATATGATGTGTTGAAATTTCAAAAAATGGTTTCGATTCAGGTACTTTCAACCTTTTCAGATTCCTAAGGTATTTTAAAAATGGGCAAAGGCATCACTGAGGTCTGGGAAGGGGAAGAATTCTGATTTATGAGACAGATTTCTGAGAAGACTGTCTGAGAAGCATTAATGAAGCAGACATTTTTATGGTTTGGGGGGAGAAGTTCAAGATAGTGCATTTAGAAATTCTGGAAATTCTAAGTGAATAAACTGCACTCATGGATGTAAGTCAAGAGAGATGCATTCACATATACACATGTCTGTTGGTATGTATTATATATAATACACATTGTGTGCTTATATTCGAGAAGTCCAAGGCATCTTTAAAAAATGCAGAATTGTATCCAAAATAAGAAGTCTCCTTTTTTACCCCCACAAAGATAACCTTAGTAATTTATTCTTTAATTCTTTACATTAATATGAGCCAAAGAAAGATGACCCATTTAGGAGATTCCCTGGTAGTCAGTGGTTAGGACTCAGAGCTTTCACTGCTGATGGTGCTGGTTCGATCCCTGGTTAGGGAACTAGGATCCCACAGCCACATGGTGTGGCCAACCCCCCCCCCCCAAAGGTGGCCTATTTAATTTTTGGTACATTAAGTGTTACTCCTTTCTGATTGAACTGAATTAAACTTGCTTGTTAGTTATACCCATTCATTGGTCTGATGTCTGGAGCTATCCAGAGTGCAGTTAATCTTTTCTCCTAAGTGACAGCTTTTAAAATATTTAAGTAAAGTTAAAGCATCCCTGATGATTCTCCTCAGCTCAACTCAGTTAAAATAATTTTCATATGATAGTTTGTCCATCTTTCACCACACTTATAACCTTCTTTATGTTCAGTTCAGTTCAGTCGCTCAGTCGTGTCCGACTCTTTGCGACCCCATGAATCGCAGCACGCCAGGCCTCCCTGTCCATCACCAGCTCCCGGAGTTCACTCAGACTCACGTCCATCGAGTGAGTCAGTGATGCCATCCAGCCATCTCATCCTCTGTCATCCCCTTCTCCTCCTGCCCCCAATCCCTCCCAGCATCAGAGTCCTTTCAGTGAGTCAACTCTCACATGAGGTGGCCAAAGTACTGGAGTTTCAGCTTTAGCATCATTCCTTCCAAAGAAATCCCAGGGCTGATCTCCTTCAGAGTGGACTGGTTGGATCTCCTTGCAGTCCAAGGGACTCTCAAGAGTCTTCTCCAACACCACAGTTCAAAAGCATCAATTCTTCGGTGCTCAGCTTTCTTCACAGTCCAACTCTCACATCCATACATGACCACAGGAAAAACCATAGCCTTGACTAGACGATGGAACTACCTGTTAAAGTGTGGCATGCAGAACTTAAAAGATAATTTTAGAGATCTGGTCAGAGCAGATTTTGGTGAGCTGATTATTGTTGTTGATCTATATAATGTGCTTCATTATTTTGGACCATGAATACATTTTTAGTAGCCCTATTTCATGGATGGCATGTTGACCTGTAGTTGGCTTCAGTTCCTTAATCTTTTGTATGTAGTCAGCTGCTAAATTGTCTTTTACATCTGTGTCTGCTTTTAGAAATTGTGGGCAGGACTGTATGCTTGCTTTTATTATATTCAACCTAAAAGTTTGGTTCATTTAAAAACCATTGGTTCATTTAACATATCAGTGATTTATATCTTAATGGGAATGAGTTTACTAAGATTAATTCTTAGCATCCTGACTTGCAGCTCTTAAGGAATGGAAATGTAAGACAAAGAAGAGGTCACTTGAGAACCTAAAATAATAACATGACATTGCTTCATTAATTCAAGAAATATTTATTAAGTCCCTATCATGTGATCATGGGTTGGGATATGGCCCTTCCCCTGACGGAGCTTACACTTGGGGGAGGCAGTAAGCATCTGGGAACCTGATGGAAGAGGAAGGGCTCCAGAATAGGAACCACCGAACTAGGACTGTGTTGAGATAGGTGGCGCAGTGGTAAAGAGTCTGCCTGCCAATGTAGGAGACCTGTGGAGGAGATCCCCTGGAGAAGGAAATGGCAACCCACTCCAGTATTCTTGCCTGGAGAATCCCGTGGGCAGAGAAGCCTGGCGGACTGCAGTCCATGGGGCCCCAAAGACTCAGACATGACTGAGCACACAAAAAACGCTAGAAGAAAGAATGAAAAAGAAAGAAAAAAAGGAAACCATTGAGGTATTTAAATGTACATTAGTTTTCTCTACCATTTGTATGTTCAGGTACTTAGCTAATCTTTCAGATTGGAAAAAAAATTGTTTGTTTAGGTGTTGCTTAACAGTTCTAAAATAGGAACAACTCGTTTTAGCTAGGCACTTACCAAGCTTATCATAAAGTACTTTAATGCTTAACATAAAAAGGCAAATTATTTATGTCTTTTTTTTATGAGCTCTAATCTTTCAAAGTTTAGAAATAGAGAATAATGATAATATTAGTATTCTGAGATTTTTTTCAAATGATAAAAGCAAAGCAGCTACCAAGCACAAACTATATTGAACATTGTGAATAATGGCACTGTCGTGAGAGGAAGACATCCAGTCTTTCTGCTTAGCTGGGAGAATCTTTGTTGTTTTTTAGTGGCTAAGTCATGTCTGACTCTTTTGTAACCCTATGGACTATAGCTCACCAAGCTCCTCTTTCTGTGAGATTCTCCAGGCAAGAATACTGGAGTGGGTTTCCACTTCCTCCTCCAGTGGATCTTTCCGACCCAGGGATTGAACCCACGTCTCTGCATTGGCAGGCAGATTCTTTACCACTGAGCCACCTGGGAAGCCTGGGAGAATCTTTACTCTCCTTTGATTCTAGTATTTAATGATTAACTTTGTTTTCCTTCTCGATTTTTTTTTCTAGTAATTAGTAAAGGTTACAGGTATGTAAGTGCCTAACTATAAACAACTACAGGATTTAGAAGTGATTTTTATGGAGGGGTTTGCTCATCCCTTAGTGCAAGATATACCTATAATTTACAAGAAATTTTTGCTTTCTTAGTGTTTAGCATATGAGTTGAGAATTTATTGTTTTTAAGCTTTAAAAATTATCTAGTCTACACTGTCCATTAGCCATGCATCTATATGTAGCCATGTGTCTAATTTAAATACAAATTAAAATGGAATAATTTAAAAATTTGCTTGTCTTGCACTGGTCATGTTTCAAGTGCTCGATAACTAGATATGTCTAATGGCTACCGTATTGGGCAACACAAGTTACGGAACATTTTTGTCATTGCAGAACATGCTCTATTGAATGATGCTGATCTGGGGAAAATGGTTTTCATTCAAATTTCTGAGTATCTTTACACTGAACACTGAAAGTACTATGAATCCTAGAGGAAAGGGAATGATTTTACTTGTGCACATTAAAAAAAATTTTTTTTAAGCCTAGAATATAAAAGTAACCCTTTTAACAAATATTTTTACTTAATAGAAGTTTGCCTGAACTTTTTTCTAAATCTAAACTAACTGCATATCTTATATGTTTAAAATTAGCCCTTTATTGAAACTTTTATTATAAAAATACTGTTTCATTCTAGATTATTTTATGAGTTATTAGTATTGGAAACTTGCTCCATTTATTTACTTTCCTTTAAATGCTTTAAAAAAATTGTTTCCTTGTATCTAATGTCAGTGTTTACCTTAAACACTTCAAATGAATTCATGAGGTTTCACCATGAAATGGTGACACGAGTGCTTGGAATCTTTATTCTGCCTTTTTGCTCCTCTTCATTTCGTTTGATATTTGCCTCTGTCAGCATCATCTTCAACCAATCAACATTTAGTTGGTAGGTTTAGGTACATGCTGGCTTTGTTGGAAATTATTGTGAATCTCTTCATCAAGTCCAAGTGTATTGGTATGTGAATTGTTCATTCTCATTTTGACCTGGTGTGTTTTGTGATGACCAGAGTTGTGTATAGTACTCACTGTAGATGTGTTCCTTTGTTTTTTGGGAAGTGGAAGATAGGTAATAGAGTACCATGGTAGTGGTGTCAGTGTTTGGTGATAGAGGCCATATAGGACATTGCCATCTTTTTGCTTAGATTATTAAAACTTCATGTTTATCTCTTGAATCCTTTTTCACCATGAAACTTTATTTGCTTGTAAAGTTAATGCTAATCATCCATAAGAAATTGTCAGAGAGGAGTAGCAAAAGTTTCTAAATATCTTACTAAGATTTAAAAAAACAAAGACTATAACTAGCTTTATTTATGCCATTTTTAGCTTTTAAAAGTCTATTTAGTGTAAAATTAAGAATTGTCATAGTCCTATAATTTTATAAATTTCATTGATACTAAAAACACAAAAGTAAATTATGAAAAACACAGAAGTAAATTATATTTTTGTACTCTAACCATCTGCAATATCAGATTATATATGGCTAAAATAAAGAGGATCTTGAAATTTCATTCTTACCTATTATAGTAATTTCTGAGATGTCAGTGTAGCATTCAGACTCTTTTATAAGGAAACAGCGGAGAAGGCAGTGGCACCCCACTCCAGTACTTTTGCCTAGAAAATCCCATGGACGGAGGAGCCTGGTAGGCTGCAGTCCATGGGGTCGCTGAGGGTCGGACACGACTGAGCGACTTCACTTTCACTTTTCACTTTCATGCATTGGAGAAGGAAGTGGCAACCCACTCCAGCGTTCTTGCCTGGAGAATCCCAGGGATGGGGGATCCTGGCGGGCTGCCGTCTATGGGGTTGCACAGAGTCGGACACAACTGAAGAGACTTAGCAGCAAGTAGAAGGTAGAGAAACAATTACTAAGTGCTAAGCACTGTGATGAACCCTTAAGAGAAGTCTTCTAATTTTAATTCTTTAATAAGCCCTTTTGAGTGTTATTAAAACTGAAAATCAGAGAGGATAAGTTTCCTAGGATCTCCTGTAGCTAATGACAACTGGAATTTGTCACACTCCAGAATTCTCTTCTTCCCATCATTCATTTTTTTCCCTGTACTCTTGGATTACAAAAAAAGAATGATATCCTTAAAATATGATTTTCTTTAGGGAAGAAGCAGTAAGAGTGAGTACATATGCATGTATTGGAGTGGGGGTAAAATTAGGAATAGAGTTAAGAGTTGGTGGGTTTGAAGTGTATTGTTAAGATAATTGAAAGATAACAGATAGGAAAAGGACTTATGCCATAATTAGTGAGTCGGACACGACTGAGCGACTTCACTCTCACTTTTCACTTTCATGCATTGGAGAAGGAAATGGCAACCCACTCCAGTGTTCTTGCCTGGAGAATCCCGGGGACGGCGGAGCCTGGCAGGCTACCGTTTATGGGGTCACACAGAGTCGGACACAACTGAAGTGACTTAACAGTAACAGCAGCAGTGGCTCTTTTAATAAACATGTAGGTATTTTAGAAGATTGATGCTTTGGCTGTATCTGAGGTAGAAATAAAATATATTGATTTCTTGGGTGATTGAATGGAGGATTATATGCATAATCTCAGGAAGGAAATGCATTTTAGGGTTTTGTCTTTTTCTTAAATGTTTGTGTTTTTTTCCTAGGCTGTTCGCTGCTACGAATCTCTAATCTTAAAAGCTGAAGGAAAAGTGGAGTCTGATTTCTTCTGTCAATTAGGTCACTTCAACCTCTTATTGGAAGATTATCCAAAAGGTAATTTTTCCCCTTGTTAATTACTGTTTGATTTATATATGTATTCAAAATAATTGTAATCGTACTCTGTCGAAGGTATTACTATTCTTCTAAGAAATTGCAAGCTTATGAACACCCCTAAACAATGAGGAAAAAAAAGTAGAAAAAATGGAAATGGGAAAAGTTCACACGACTCCATGTAAATCAGCAAGTTGACCATTCAGCTAAATGATAACCACCTACATGTGTACTGCTGTTTTATTTAGCCATGTGAAAGGTACCTGTGTTTTAAAGGCTTGACCATAATAGAAAGTGAGTCATTGATGGACAAGTTTGGGAAAGTAACACAAACCCTGCATTTCTCTTCTTTATCTTTTAACTTCCATTTTAGCTTGAAAATATTTGAATGAAAATCTGATCTGTAGCCATGTTATTATAAAGGTAAGTAACAGAGATGGTCACACATGAGCTTGAGCAGTGGATAAAACATTTTTTTATTCGTTTGAAGATTTTTTTTCCTGTTGGAAATAAGTGAGTTAAATAACTGAAGGTAGTCCCCAAGATACATCCTTTTTATGCTACCAAGCTGCTGACACAGGCCACTAACTATCCACTTGGGAAGTTAAAAGCACCCGCAAATACCATACACCTCAGTACCAAAGGCAAAAATCCATAGCAAACCAGTAACATTTTATAACCAATAACATTTTAACACTTTGATGATAGTAAACATTTTAATGGGAGTGGATGGACTTATGCTTGTTTTCCACAAATGTATTTAGTAGGCTGAAAAACTAGAAGGTTGTTTCAGGGCTAGAGCAAAGGATTGTTGATATTTAATTATGCCTCTTTTATAATAGGTCAAATACTTTCCTAATGAAAATGTGATTTTACTTTGAGACAGGTATACCATGGAGTTTGAAATTAGGGTTATTTCCCTGTTCAGCTCTACGGTTCAGTTGCATTACTTTTAACAGATTATATAAATATCCCTAAGCTTCTGTCTATAATCTGTAAAAGGAGGGGAGGAAGTACTAGCTACTCAGGTGTTTTGGGATTCCTCTGTGAAACTGGTTAGTACTTAGGAAAATGACTTCAGGATAATAGGTATTAACAATTAGTTAATCTATTGGATGTTTTAATTTTAATTAAAACAGTTACTTAAAGGAAACCATTATACAAAAGAAATAATACAGAGTTCTGTGCAGTTTGATTTTTCAATGCTGCGCTTTGTGCTTGGAGACTGCACTAGTTTTAGAGCATATAGACAGAGACCCAGACTTAGGTTTGCATGAGGCTGTATGTCCTTATTGCTTAGTGGTCATTTAAAAACTATTTATATTAGCTCTTAAAACTTTATTCATCTATGGATTTAGCAGCGTTTTCCTTTTATAAAATGTTTGTCTGTGAAGGTAATGAGAAGTCTAGGGGATATTTGTTTTGAAGGTGGGATGGGGGTGTATTGCAACTAGACAGTGTTAACAGCCTAGTTGGTAGGAATAATCTAAGTAGATGGAAGAGGAGAAGGATAACCTAAGGATTTAAGCCTTTGAAAAGATCTACTCTGTGACCCATTTACTTTCTGTGTAGATGAACTGGCCATTGATAAGTAGGCAGTAGGTTGGTTGTTTGTAATAGGAAGAAGAGGAAGGAGAGAATGGATGCAGAGGCATACATTTGTATTTCAGATTTCAAGCTGATGGCTTCTTAGGAAATAAGATGTGAGTTGTTTGAATTCATCCTTGAGGCTTTATTGACCGCATTCCCACTTAAAAAAAAAAATCCTTTAAAAATACTTAATTACTGAATTCTTTGTATCCATTCTCTTCATTGTCTTGCTATAAGTCCCAGACTAGAGCCAGTCTCTAGTAACCACTTAGACACACCGTCACCATCACTGCAAATTTATGGAGTCATTTGTTACCTTAAGGCTACTTCCTCCTTTTTTCATTGAAAGCACTGCAAGATGAGAACCTCCCCAGCTCCAGCTAAATGTTTATTTTTAGAGAACAGATTATAAACCATAACTTCTTGGGGAATAAACATAAACCACTCAGTGAACATGTGAGTAAACTGCTCAGATGTATTTATGTAGGAGATTTACTAGCCCTGTTTATTCTGAGGGACAGTTCTTTGTATATTGTTCTGAGTCCTCTTGTATGTGAAGTTTTCTGAGTTTGAGGTTCCTTATGAAAAACTGCTTCTACTTTTGTAGTAGAAAGTGGTAGAACCTGTTTTGTGAATATTTTGTACTGTGGTTTTTCTGCCCTTATTTCTTATTCTGATCTCATCTGCTTCCTTTAAGATAAGATAGGATGAATTTCTAAAAATTTCTGATCTGTATATAGTATACTTCGGTTATCATTTCTGTTATGAATTTATTCATTAAAAATTATCTTTTCTGTCATTTCAGAGGAATTTGGAGTAGATGGAAAACAGGCCCTTTTTTAACTCTTGTAGTTGGCAGTATTTATGAAGAACTAAAAAATTTCTGTCACTTGATTTGGCCATTTGGTTTCTAGGAATTTATCCTAAAAAAAGTAATAGGGTAGAGAATTGTGGGAAAATGGAAGATGGAGGCTCATTGCACTTAGCCTCATGTTGGTTGGATTCCTCTGAAGTGAGTTTAGCTTACAAGATGTTTAGAAAGGAGTACCTTTAGGATCAACACTTATGTGGAAGGTGGGAAATGGAACCAGAATTGGACAGAGGAAGAAGTTAAGCTGTGACAGCCTTGGTCAACTCCATGGAGAGCTCTGGAGCTAGAATGGTCTTTCAGAAAGCTATCACAAGTTGGGTCATGATGACCAGGCCTTTTTCATCTATCTTGTCTTGTCGGTCAGTCTGTCTGTCTGTCTAGGCTGCATTGGGGGTCTTAGTTTAGTTGGCTCATGGACTTAGTTGCCCCGAGGCATGCGGGATCTTGGATTCCCTACCAGGGATTGAACCTGCATTCCTTGCATTGAAAGGCAGATTCTTAACCACTGGACCACCAGGGAAGTCCCTTCATGCCTTTATAATCCATCCATTCCATTTTGGACGTGGAAAGAAGTGTGACCTCAGGCAGGGTTGCTCTCTGCAGCTTAGAGCGGTCACTGCTAGAAGCTCTCTTTTGTAGGCATGACTGCCAACAGGTCTTCCTTGAAACGGGATTTGAATGGTTTTTAAGTGTCTACCATACCTCCTTTCCACTCCTACACCCATAGCTAAACCATCACCCTCAGCTGAACTAAACAGTTCATGGGGCTGTCAGATAGACTTAAGCCATGTAGATGGTACTGTGATTTCTCTTCTTTGGGTTGAAGAACCCCTGAGAGACCAGGGCTGAAGGACAGGAGTATGTATTCTTGTGAATATATGTGATGGATTATAGGAGCAGTTTAATTAATAGAAATTATATGTAAATATTTGTGAATATGTATGGAAAATTATAAGAGAGAATAGTCATTGTAGATTGCTTAAAAAATCAAGTAGTAAAGTACCTCAGAATACACAGCAACATGAAAACATAGAAATTATATTTTAAGAGACTTGGTGTATAGATAGTAAAAATTCCAGAAGTAAAAATATTTATTGAAGGAGATATAATAATCATTCCTGATATTAGTATAAAAACCTTGAAACTTTTTACAAATAATTTCTTCATGGTTTGTGGTGAGCTGAAAGTTTCCCTGAAATTGTACCCGATGATAGATTTTTCTCCCTTTCTTCCTTCCCTCAACTAATTGGTCCTTTGTTGCAGTGTCTGTAACTTTTGAGCAAAATAGGTTTTGGTTGTTTTAGTTCCTCAGTAATTATAAATAGCTTCCTGAAAATCTTCCTGACCCAGGGATTGAACCTGTGTCTCTTATGTCTCCTGCATTGGCAGGCGAGTTCTTGACCACTAGCTCCACCTGGGAAGCCCAGTTATAAATAGCTAGGGCAAGTTACATGCCAGGAATTGCTTATGTGGTAAGTTAGAGTTGGCAAGCTTTTTTTACCCCCTATCTTTCTGTGTTTCTTGGGTAGAATGACAACAATCCATCCTATTGTGTGTGTATATATGTATACACCATTCGAGAATCATTGATTTTGTTCAGTCTATTTGTGGCTTCCCAGGTGGTGCTAGTGGTAAAGAAACCGCCTGCCAATGCAGGAGATATGAGAGACGTGGGTTTGATCCCTGAGTCAGGAAGCTCCCCTGGAGGAGGACATGGTAACCCAACTCCAGTATTCTTGCCTGGAGAATCCTATGGACAAGCAGCCTGGCAGGCTGCAATCCATGGGGTTGCAAAGAGTCGGACATGACTGAAGCGACTTTACACACACACATTTATGGCTTAGAATTAGAAAATACAATTGAGAAATAACCCAAGGAAGAAAATTAGTGACCATAAGCCAGGTTATTAGAACACCATATTTAGACAACAAGCAGAGCTTGTAGTAATTTCAAGAACTAGAGGGGACTTAAAGGACTAGATAGAAGGACTACAAATAAGACAGCTACTTGATGATTCTTGTAGTAAACCAAATGTGCGATATTAAAGATCTCGAAGAGTATATTACTTTAATAATGAAGAAGTAGTAAATCTGAGATTTCACTACATGTATTAATTTGACTTGGAAACCTCAGTAAAGATGCTGATAAGGGAGTAAAAGGATTGCAGATTTGTTTCTTTGCTTTTCCAGCTTCCCGTTTGCTTGTTTAATCTTAGGGACAAAGGTCTGTTGTGTGATGCTATCCAAATGGTTTTTCAAATGTTAATGTGTATTAATGCTACATATAGGAGAGGATGTGTTTAAGGCAGTCATAGATTTGAGAAGGCAGAAAGGTGCTAGAGAGCTCGGTGCATCAGTCACTTATAAACAGTGAAATAGTATAAACTTTCTAAGGTCTCTTTTATCCTAGGATATAAATACAGCTTTTTAGTTCAGCCTCAGATATAATAAATAAATCAAAGATCTGTTGACTTAATAATCTCAGGCAATCACAGCTTATTTAGGCCTAAAGATGATGGTTAGTTCAACTGAGAGGTTTGTTTGTACTTCTTTCCTTTCCCTTCCCTTCCATACCCATAGACTCACCCACGAGCAGCTAACCTGCTGCCTATAGTGTTACACATTAGCTTAGGGATGAAAAGAGAAACGCTGAGTTCTGCCTGCAATTAGTGCATAGTCTAATATGAGTATAGATTGAATTTTAGATCTTCTTGCATTTCTTTTGCATCTTACTCTGAAGAAGACTTATTTTTTCAAGCAAAGCCGTCACTCTTAACCTACGTTGTTGTTTCTTTTCATTCCTGTACTGTGTGAATTTTGTCATCAGGTACACCCTTTTTCTCTTGTTTTGACAGTCTTAACTCAGAGCCATAATATTTCCAAGCATGAGAAAATCTCTGTCACCTACTACATTTTTATCTTGACCCTCTTTACTCTCCAGCTCTATTTCTCTAGATCTTTCTTTTAATTCCAAATGAGTTACAATACGGCTTTGGACTTCTCTTTTTGTTCTTTGTTACATCTTTCTCTTTTACTGACAAACTTTAGGGCTGCCTGTGAACTGTAAGGAAATAGCTTGAATTAGATTCCTTGATGTCAGTCTTATAGGAAGCAGTGAGGTCAGGATTAGAACCCAAGTTTACTTAAAATGGCTTTTTTCCCTACCATATCCTGTTGGCCTTTCTGGTGACCTTCGTTTGATAATCTTGACCATCTTCTAAGTTTAACACAAAAAGTACACTTTTTTTTTTTAACATTTACACAAATAATATGTTCATTGTTGACAGAAAAGCATTAGAATACATATAACCATAAAAAGTAAACAGCTTGAGAGCATGAACCATGTATTTTGTTACATGTATTTCACTGCATCTAGCTTGGTGCAAGCTACCTAAGAATAGTTAAGAAATATTATAGGAATGCCTTAATGTATTTTATCATTTAGAGGCAAATCTTTTTTTTTTTTTTTGGCCACACTACTATAGGCACTTTTTTTTTTTTTTGGCCATGCCATGTTGCATGTGGGATCTTAATTCCTGAACCAGCAGTCGAACCTGTGTCCCCTGCAATGGAAGCATGGAGTCCTCAGCATTGGGTTGCCAGAGAACTGCCAAGGCAAATCTTTTTTAAAAAGAAATTTAAAATTTTATGTATTTATTTTGGCTGCACTGGGTCGTCGTTGCTGCACACAGGCTTTCTGTAGTTGCAGTGCACAGGCTTCTCATTGTGGTGGCTTCTCTTGTTGCGGAGCATAGGCTCAATAGTTGTGAGGCGCAGGCTTAGTTGCTCTGCAGCATGTGGAATCCTCCTGGACCAGGGATAAAACCCCTGTCCTTTGTGTTGGCAGCTAAACTCCCAACCACTGGACCACCAGGGAAGTCCTAAAAAACATTTAGATGTAAATCTTTAGAGGCTTTTCTATTAACAGTAAGCTTTCAATATTTAAAGTTGAACTAAATGCTGCAACTTTAGCATAGTGTGTCAGGTTAATCTCTGTCTTAAAAACATGCTTTGTAATTTACATTTCAGTTCCCTGCATAGTATTCTATCATATAGGTAGAAGAGTTCCCTATTGAACACGTAGACTATATACTCATTGTGTTATCTGTCCTTGTAACTTTTTGCACAGATCTGTGTTTATATTCTTAGAAGGATAGCTTGAAGTGGTAAATTACACTGAGTGAAAGAATGTATATACACACACACACACACACAGTTTTGATGGATAGTGCTAAATTATGCTACAAAAATTTTTGCCAATTTATACTTATAGTACCAGTAGAATAATAAAACTGCTTGTTTTCTTGAATTCTTGCCACTGTTGAGTATTTTTCTTAACACTACAGAGTATTACTGTTACTGTTTAGTTTCATCATTTTCATACATAAAAATGGTATAGCACAATTGTGAAGTTAAAGGGCAGATGAGTGTGTGTAGCACTTCTCCCAACTGTGTAGGTGATTCTTTTATCCTTGACAATTTGCTTGTTTGATTCCACTCTTCCTCCTGTTTTTATGAAGTAAAGGACAAAATAAAAGAGAGTGAGAAAGATTACAGAACTGTTAAGTTGTTATAAAAGTTAAATTTAACTTCTCATTTGTGTTTATTTTTTTCTTTTTGTTTTCTTTTGCATTTACTTTTTAAAGACCCGGTTCCTTTGTTAAATTTTGCCAGTTTTCTATAATAATTTAAGTTCATTATATTTTTCCCATTTTAAATAATCTACAGAGACTAAATATGGACTTATTTAAAAATAAAATTCAAAATTATTTTTAAAAAGTAATTTTAAGTCTATAAATGAACTCGATTTCGAGGATTAAAAAGATCTGAGCTTTGGAAATTAGTTGATAGAGAGTTGAAATTAATATGTTTGAGGACACCATTCTTGGTTAAGTGGCAGAAGAAAATGGCAGTCTTGCCTAAGGTACTGTTAAGATTTCCTAGTTATGAACGAGGACTTCTTAAGCCAATAAATAACTTAGAATCACAAAGTGAAGATTAGGTGGTTTAGGGAAGGAAAAGCTGTTAGACATGCTACAATCCTGAAACTGGTTTTTAAGCAATATCAGTTCAGTTCAGTCGCTCAGTCGTGTCTGACTCTTTGTGACCCCATGAATCGCAGCACTCCAGGCCTCCCTGTCCATCACCAACTCCCGGAGTTCACTTAGACTCACATCCATCGAGTCCGTGATGCCATCCAGCCATCTCATCCTCTGTCGTCCCCTTCTCCTCCTGCCCCCAATCCCTCCCAGCATCAGGGTCTTTTCCAATGAGTCAACTCTTTGCATGAGGTGGCCCAAGTATTGGAGTTTCAGCTTCAACATCATTCCTTCCAAAGAACACCCAGGACTGATCTCCTTCAGAATGGACTGGTTGGATCTCCTTGCAATATAAGGATGTTCAAATAAATAATTTCCCTCATTTTCTATTAAGGAGTTCAGGAAAATCTAGTTATAGTGTAGTAGGAATTTATTTTCATGATAGGTAGCTGACTTAAAGATTAGAAATAAGGATTGTGCTTTGGTTAAAAGAATTTCACTGGAGAGACTCTGGTGATACGGGTGCTTGTAAAGTTTTAACGATTTGTTTGGATTAGGAAACGTGTTTAATATGTTAAAGTCTTTTCTTAAAATAGGATCCTAGGCCTACTGGAGCGATGTATAATTGTTGAGTGGGCTTCCCAGGTAGCACTAGTGGTAAAGAATCCACCTGCCAAGATCCTCTGGAGTAGGAAATGACAACCCACTTAAGTATTCTTGCCTGGAAAATTGCATGGACAGAGTAGCCTGGGGACTACAGTCTATGGGGTCACATAGAGTCGGACATGACTGAGTGACTGAACATAGTGCTTATACACACCACACACCCACACCCACACACACCCACCCTAATGGTTGAAAACTGTGTAAGTAAATGGAAAGATAACAAATGTTCATTGAAGAAGTGTCTTACTTATAAATCTGTACTTGCAGTTTGGAGCATTTACGTTTGTTTCTTTGAACTTGAGGGCTTATATTTATTTTTCAGTTCATCATCTCCCAATTGGTAATCACAGGGGCTTCTTATACTTCACTTTTAGTTACTTTGGAGGACATCGTACTGTTTTTGTAAGGGCTCTTCAAATTCTAAAAAATGGGTATTTTATGAAATCATGTAATGTATATTGTTACTCAGATTATTGGAAACATATCCTCCAAGTTTGTTGAAATTCCTATTAAAGGGGCAGTCCAGGTTTGGTATGGTGACTGCACAAAATTGTCAGGGACCTTGACTTCTCCTGGTTAGAATGTTTTTAGGCAAAAATATTGAAGACTTGATTCTAGCTTAAACAGTAGGGAGATTCATTCCCTCACATGTGAAGTTGAAAGTTCATAGGCAAGTTGTGCACTGGACATAGTTCAAAGTCTAGAAGCATCCAGGTACTTTCCATCTTACTCTATGGGCTTCACCTTAAGACCAGTTTCCCTTGTGGCAGTTGGTGACACATGCTTCCTTGTTTACATCTAGTAGAGAAAACACCTTTTCCATGATTGTCCTCTATAAAACCAGTCAAACCTTGTTTGACTCCTCTGTGTAGCCTGATAAGTTGGTTTGCTTTTCTTTTTAGAAAACAGTTAATCATTGATCTTTATGAGCTACCTACACTCCTGTATAAAGAACTAGAAAACAGAAGATGGCTTGAAATCAACTCTTCCTCAAAGCTGGAAAAATTACAATCTAAATGTCTTTTCAGTGGTTCGTTGGCATCATCTTTGTGCAAAAAAGATGAACATTATTCAAATAAGTTATTTGTTCAAATATGTGATGATGATTGGGGTGATGCTTCTCTAATTGGTACATACTCAGAAAGTTCTCTATATGGTATTCATTTTGGCAGCTTATTGATAAACAGTATGAAAACATTATACTTTGGATTTTAGATATTAATTTCTACCCACCCCATTTTTATCAGTGTAGAATTTTATTACACTTGTTGGAAATCTTACTTTGTGGTGACCTAAGAGGGATGTGGGGGGCAGGTAGGAGGGAGGCCCAAGACGGTAGGGAGTGATATATGTATACTTACAGCTGGTTCATATTGTTACATAGCAGAAACTATTGTAAAGCAATTATCCTCCAATTAAACAAAAAATACAACAACAAGAAAAGGCAGGGAGTTCAGGTCTTTTGAGCATGAACTGCCCTGTTCTTACTTGGCCCTGCAATAAACCTTTCTCTGTTCCAAACTCCTCTCCCCACCCGCCCCCCCCGCCATATACACACACAAAATTATTGCACTTGTTGAAAATTTTATTTGAAAATGTTAATTCTTTTTGCAGATTGAGGTATAATTAATATATAACTGAGTTTCAGGTGTATAACATGATTTGATATTTGCATATACTGTGGAATGATCATAGGAAGTCTTGTTAACATTTGTCACCATATACAGTGACAATTTTCTCCCCTTGTGATGAAAGCTTTTAAGATTTACTCTGAGTAGCTACAAATATGCAATATAGTATTATTAATTATAGTCATCTTGCTGTACATTACATCCCCATGACTTACTGCTCATGAGTTTTTTATAAAAAGGTCTCTCTCTCAATTCTAATGTGCATGTATAACTTTACCTCCTCCTCACTGGTCTTCCCTGGTGGCTCAGCTGGTAAAAAAATCTGCCTGCAATGCGGGAGACCTGGGTTTGATTCCTGGGGTTGAGAAGGTCCCCTGGAGAAGGGAAGGGCTACCCACTCCAGTATTCTAGCCTGGAGAATTCCATGGACTGTATAGCATGGGGTCACAAAGAGTCAGACACGACTGAGCAACTTTCACTTCACGCTGAGTTTTTGGATTGATAAGAGCTGCAGTTGACCATTCAACAGCATGGCTTTGAGCTGTGCAAGTCCCCTTACATGAGAGTTTTTTTCAGTACATATATGCCCTACCGTGTTTATGACTTGTGGATGTGGAGTCTGCACATGCAAGGCTGACTGTGGGATTTGATCACAGTGGATTTTGGTATCTTTGATGGTCCTGGGACTAATTCACTGCAGCTACCAAAGGACAACTGTACTGTAATTGTTTCCAGAGCCTGTTACACCTTAAGATGGATTTAGGGGTATGAGATGCCCTATTTTGGAATTGAGTTGGAGTTTAGAGTAAGGTAATTGTGGACTGGATTTTTTGTTGATCATATGAAAGGAAACAGCACAAAAGGAATACAGTCGACCCTTGAACACAGGGGTTTGAACTTAACAGGTCCACTTACACATGAAAATTTTTCAGTAGTAAATACTACAGGTACTACATGATCTGTGGTTGGTTAAATCGAAGGATGTAGAGCTGCAAATATAGAGGGTCGACTATAAGTTATACGAAGCTTTTCTACTGTGCAGAGGTCAGTGCCCCTTATCCTCTGTGTTGTTCAGTAGTCAACTGTAGTTCCTTTGCTCTTTGAGGTGGTTGAGCTCTTAAGTCACTTTTGGAAGTGAGATCACTTGTTCAAACAAATGACTCATCACATTCTAGAATATTAATCCGTTTGTCAGATTTGGTCTCTGAGGAAGGTCAGGTTGATTCATTCAAGAGGTTGCCTGGATTCTGTTCAAGAAATGTGACCATGGTTTTACTTCCTTGAACTCCTGTATATTTGACATTTGTTACCTTGTCTGACTATGAGTAGGGATGTCCCCGAGTTCTAAATTGTTTGATTTTAAATATCAATGTCTGCTCGGAGGTGGCTATGGTGGGAGTTCTGTTTTAATGTTTCTTGAAACTTGTATTAATTGATTTTGAAATGGGACAGAATTGTGACTCATGCTTATTTTCTCTCTTTCAGCATTATCTGCATACCAGAGGTACTACAGTTTACAATCTGACTACTGGAAGGTTAGTGCACATTTGCATGCCCCTACCCTTCTCTTCGCTCCCCTTCTCTTCTCTGGCAGATCACTGCTGGTTATACTCAAAACAAATTGTGCTCTTGCTTTTTTGTTTTGTTAATTGAAACTATTCTAGGAAAAAGGGATTGGAAAAAGAAAAATGAGTGTTTTTGATTTGCTCTGTCTTACGTGATTCAGTTCAGTTGCTCAGTTGTGTCTAACTCTGCGACCCCATGGACTGCAGCACGCCAGGCTTCCCTGTCCTTCACCAACTCCTGGAGCTTGCTCCAACTCATGTCCATCGAGTCGGTGATACCATCCAACCATCTCATCCTCTGTCGTCCCCTTCTCTTCCCACTTTCAATCTTTCCCAGCATCAGGGTCTTTTCCAAGGAGTCAGTTCTTCTCATCAGGTGGCCAAAGTATTGGAGCTTCAGCTTCAGAATGAGTCCTTCCAGTGAATATTCAGGACTGATTTCCTTTAGGATGGACTGGTTGGATATCCTTGCAGTCCAAGGGACTCTCGAGTCTCCTCCAACACCACAGTTCAAGAGCATCCATTCTTCGGTGCTCAGCTTTCTTTATAGTCCAACTCTCACATCCATACATGACTACTGGAAAAACCATAGCTTTGACTAGACAGACCTTTGACAGCAAATAGTGTCTCTGCTTTTTAATATGCTGTCTAGGTTAGTCATAGCTTTTCTTCCAAGGAGCAAGTGTCTTTTAATTTCGTGGCTGCAGTCACCGTCTGCAGTGATTTTGATTATCTTATATTGAAAGAATTAGTTTATTCTCAATTAATTTATTGGCCAAAGATGATCCCAAGTGTGGAAGTTAAAGCCAGCAAAACCAAATGGCAACAAATGATTTTTCTTAAGTTGGTACTTAGGTAGAAAAGAAGTTTGAAGATGGGTGTATTAGGTTGAAAAGGGAAGGCAAAATGAAAATCTTTATTGCTATAGTCTGTCTATAATTGGAGCTCTGAGAAAACTGAAGCTAACCATTTTAAAAAAACTTTATTTATTTTAATTGGAGGCTAATTACTTTACACTATTGTGTTGGGTTTTGCCATACATTAACATGAATCAGCCACTGGTGTACATGTCCCCCATCCCGGACCCCTGATACCTAAATGAAGAACTGTACACAGCAATGAAATAATCTATTTTCTTAGTTTAAGCAGTGCCTGGACAGATGAATCTTTCATATCATATTTACTTTTAAGTATAAGCTTACTGATCAGTGGGGTTTCTTCATCTGAATTGCCATTTCAGATTTTTAAGGTGCATTTTATTTTTTTTAATGTTGCCTAATTTATCTTTGTTTTTGACATGTAGAGGTTTTAATAGTATATTTTGATAATTTAAAAAAATGTATTGATATCTTTTCTAGCCTTTTCAAAGCTTATTAAAGTATAATTAAATACTGCAAAGTTCACCTGCTTTAATTTTGCGATTCAGTGACTTTTAGTAAATTTCCAGAGTTGTACAGCCATAACCAGTAATTTTAGGACTTGTCCATCTCACCATAACGAAACCTCTTGCCCAATCCCTGGCAAACACTAATCTACTTTCTCTTTGTATGTATTTGTATTTTCTGGGTATTTTCATATGAATGGAATCATAATATGCAGTCTTTTGTAACTGACTTCTTTTACTAAGCATATATTTTTAAGTTTGATTCTTGTGTAGCATGTATTAATACTTCATTCCTTTTTATTATCTATTAATACTCCATTGTGTGACTATACCACATATTTTTTATTCATCAGTTGATGAGCATTTTAGTTGTCTCCATTTTTTAACTGTTGTGAATACTGCCCCTGTGAATATCTGTATATGAATTTTTGTGTGGACATATAGTTTTAGTTCTCTTTGGTAAATAATCAGGAATAGAATTGCCAGGTTATAAATAAATTTATATTTAACATTTTGAGAAACTGCCAGAATTGTTTTCTAGAGTAACTGTAACATTTAACATTATCACTGACAATGTTTGAGGGTTTTGATTTGTCCATATCCTCACCAACACTAGAAATTGTCCAGCTTTTGAGTGTAGCCCTTGTAGTGGATATGGAATAGTATCTTATTATAGTTTTTATTTGCATTTTCCTAATGACTGATGTTGAGCATTGTTTAACGACCACATTAGCTGTTTGTATATATTGTTTGATGAAATGCCTATTTAAATCCTTTGCTGATTTTTACATTTTTTTAAATTAGTGTGTTGTAAGAGTTCTTTGTACATTCTGGATACAAGCCTTTATTGGATATAGTTTGCAAATATTTTCTCAAAACCTGTGGCTTATTTTTTCGCTGTCTCAACAGTATAGTTTGAAGTGCAAAAATTTTAAATTGTGATGATATCCAATTTTTCAACTGTTTCTTTCATTGCTTGTGTTTTTGGTTTTGTAGCTAAGAAACCTTTGCCTAATCTCATGTCATGGTGATTTCTTCCATTCAGTCAGTTTCTTTAGTACAGATAGTACTGCAGTAAATAGTACAAGTTTCTTTTTGTATTTTTGTTAGTGGTTCTTTGGTATAAGTGGGATTGCTGTGAACTTAGTGAGTGGTACACACTGTGTGAGCCACTCATTTCAGTTCTCTTGTTTTTCTTTGGTCTTAACTAAGAAAATCTGTGTCAGACTTCTTGTGAAATCTGATGTCATTTTAACTTGCATTTTATTAATTGAATTTTTAATTGAAGTTTAAAGACTATTTGTATTTTCTTTAAAATATTTGTTCATCTCCCCAGTTTTTCAGTTGGACTGTTGTTTTCTTTCTCTGTTTTATATAGCTATATTTTATGTATGATACATATTTATCCTTTATCTGTGATAAAAGTTGCAGTTTTCCTCTTGTTTTAATTTGCTTTTGTATTTGTTTTTGCCCATGCAGAAGTTATTTCTGTCTAGTCAAATTTTTCAGTATTTCCTAAATTGCATCTGCATCTTGAATCATAAGATAGTTTTTTCTTACTTCCAGATGTTAGACAGATCACCTACATTTTCTTTTAGTACTTGAATGGTTTTAGGTTTTTAATTTAAGTCTTGATCCATTTGGGATTTATCCCTAATTTGTAGTGTGAGGAACATCTAAGTTTATTCTTTTCCTATGTTTAATTATCTCAATACAATATATTGTTTAAAAAAAAATTCATCTTTTCCCTACTAATTTGAGATGTTGCCTTAGTTGTATGGTAAATTTTCATATGCAGATTTGTCTACTTATAGTTTCTCTGGTCTATTTCATGGACTTCGCTGGTGGCTCAGAGGGTAAAGTGTCTGCCTACAAGGCAGGAGACCCAGGTTCGATCCCTGGGTTGGGAAGATCCCCTGGAGCAGGAGATGACAACCCACTCCAGTGTTCTTGCCTGGAGAATCCCATGGATGAAGGAGACTGGTGGGCTATAATGGGGTTGCAAAGAGTCAGACACGACTGAGCGACTTCACTTTCACTTTCTGGTCTATTTCATTAGTCTGTGCATGAATTAATGCTATACTATTTTACTTATAGAGGTTTTGCAATATGTTTATACTGTGCTTAGTTGCTCAGTTGCGTCCGACTTTTTGCAACCCAATGGACTGTAGCCCACCAGCCTCCCCTGTCTGTGGGGATTCTCCAGGCAAGAATACTGGAGTGAGTTGCCATGTCCTCCTCCACGGGATCTTCCCAACCCAGGAATTGAATCCAGGTCTCCCACATTGCAGGCGGATTCTTTACCTTTTGAGCCACCAGGGAAGCCCGTGTTCATACTACATATACAGTATGTATATGGTACTGCTACAACATCCTTTCCCCATTGTTGTTTTTAGGGTTTCCCTGACTGTCCTTTCTTTGTTGCTTGTTTTTCCATATAAACTAATTAACTCCACAGAAATAGCTGATTTTTCTTTCCAGCTCTTTTGAGGTGTAATTTACATTGCTTTAAATGTTCGAAGTATGATTAAAGTTCTTTTTTTTCTTTTTAGTAAATAACAATCTAAGAATGAAAATGAACATCCTTACTCTAATGACAACTAACTTCAAAAATTTTTGGTTTAAAGTCAGCGTTTTTCTTTTGTATGAAAATACTTTTCCGGTATCCTTTGAGATAATTTTATGTTTTTTCTCCTTAAATCAGTCTTGCATTTCTGAAGTAAATTCAAATTAGCAGTAAGTTTTTATTGTTGTTAGTTATATGTGGATTGGGATTGCTAATATGTAACATTTTTGCATCTTTGTTCATAATTGAAATTGGTCTATATTTTTTCTTTCTTGAGTTGTCTTTATCTAATGCCTAGGAGCTGGTTCTACATTCCAAGGACCTGGGCAGAGGAAGAGAAAGCAGAATGCAACAGCCCTTTCTTTGAAGGGAATCATGAGATTTTACACATCCCTTCATACACATCTCACGAGAATGTAGTAATTTGAAAACTTTCAGCTGCAAGAGAGGCTGCGAAATGTCTTATTTTGTCTGTATCATGATAATAGGACTGCAAACAATGTTGTTGCAAAATAGACTATATTAATAATAGAAATTAATTCCTATTATTGGTAAATAAGGGACTTAATGTCTGTATGCTGTGAAAACCTTGTTTCACTTAAAATTTTTCCCTGGATAATGGGGAGTGTAAGTATGAACTTAAGTAGGAAAGGGAAAAACTCTCAGCTTGACTGCTGCACTGGTAGCAGGAGTTCTGTAGTCTAGATTTTAAGAAAATTAAACACAAGTATCTTTATCCAGGGCTCTTCCTCAGAAAGGCACATCCATAGCTATTTTCATCATTTCAGCACCTGCCAGCTCTGCTCTAATTAAATGATTGCCAGCATTGCAACTTCATTGTTCATTTTTAATATCGACCATGACAGCCTATCACCATGCTGAGCTTCTTGCTTGAGTGATTCAGGCTGTCTCCAGGTTCCGTTTACTACTCCTGAAATCCTCTGCTTATGTTGCATGGGATTTGAGTAGTCTTGTCCACAACTCTCTTTTGCTTTTGAATCTTCTTATCTTTAAAGTGTAATTTTTTTTTTTACAGCATGTGAGACTTACTGAGAATTTTATGTATCATATTCTATCCATTGAGCAATTACCATGCACTAGATATGTTTTGTTGTTGGTGATAGATACATTGCCTCCTTTACTTCTCACAAATACCCCAAGTGTCAGGTTGTTATTTTAAGTATTTTACATGTATGATCTTAATTCCTCAAAAGAACCCTATGAAATTATGACTCAGTTAACTTGTTTTGTGAGTCAGTAGTGACAAGCCAAGTGGCTAGAGTGATGTGACAAGTGGCTAGAGTGATGGCCGCTCTAGCCTGATTTCATGATCACTGTACAATACTATGCCTAGACTTTGGAAGCAGAGTTTTGGTTTTTTTGGGGGGGAGGGGAGTATAGTTGATTTACAATGTTGTATTAGTTTCATGGAAGCAGAACTTCTGCTCTGTTGCTATAACTTTGGACCTGATTGATGTAATGAGCTTTAATAACCTCTTTTGCTATGTATTATTGTAACTAGGAACTGTGTTGTCCAAAAGGTAGTTTGGACTGTATTAAGGAAACGATTCTGTATAAATTGATTGAGCAAAGTATTACATTCTTTTATGAAAATGTGTAACAAGTTATTTAAGGCTGTAAGATACTGATTTATTCAGCAGTACACCTTTCCCCAATAATTTCTATATGCTTGTTACTTTACCATAGGGATCAAAAGATGTCTTGAGTTCTGTCTCTACCTTTTTACAAGCTCATTTCTAATGGAGGAGATAAAGGGCCTCTCTGTAATAGACATGAGTATTCATTTGGAAACTTGTTTCAAAAAGCTTAACTCTATTTGCACTTGGGAATGTGTCAGATAATGATGATACTTGTGGAAAGAAGAGATGAGTGATGAGTGTGATGGATAGGAATTTGCCAAATTGAGAAATAGTTGAAGGAATGATGGCACTGGCTTTTTCAGCAAAGGAAGCAAATGTGTTTAAAATCATGGAAATGTGTAAAAGCCTATTTTATTCATAGGTTTGCATGTCATTTGTCCTAGTTGAAGTGGTGGCTCTGAGATTGGGAAAGTTGAGCAAGAGTCATAAAATGAAGACCTTTATAGTCAGGCTAGGTTGTAGGGAATCTTCAAAGGAGTTTAAAATAAGAGTTAAAAATGTTTGAGTTTTTGCAAGCTCTTTGGCAGTGGTGTGGAAAGTATGTTGAAAAGGATAGGGGCGCAGGGGTATGGAAGGGGAGGCTAAGGTTTGGGAGCTGAGTTAGGAAACTGTTGAAACAGGCCAAGTAGACAAAGTCCTAAATTACCTAGAGAAAGGCAGTAAAAATGGAGAAGGGGATAGATTCAAAAGCTTTGAGATTGTAAAATGAACTTTGTGAAAAGGATGAATTTGGCTTATTGGTGGGGAGGAGGTAAGAGAGGAAAAGTAGGATTACTTTTTGGCTTGGTTAACTGGTGAGATTGCTGTCATTGTGGCTTCAGAGTCTCCCATACAATGTAAGATTCATAGAGTTTCAGGTATTTGTAGTACATTCAACAGGTGGCGAGTACCCAGTTTGATTGACTGTTAATACCTTCCTCACTCTGGTGACCTTGACATATTAACAGGAAGTGGAAAGAGAAGAAAGCAAAAACCTTCTGTTCTTTAGGCAAAGAAAGCAAAAGCTTTCTCAGAAACCCCATGGTAGAAATCTCGCTAGCAAGAGCTCTTACGTCACCAACTTTTCCTCAGTGGAAGTAGCCAGGAAGAAGAGGATTGATGACAGTGGCTTCTATGAGATTTCATAGACAGATGTAAGAAAATTTGGCAGTAAGAGAGTCTAATTTGAGGTTGCCAACTGCTGACTTAATGAACCACATATCCTTGAGAATAACTTTAGACATAGTATAAAAGCCAATCTTACTGTTATAATTTCTTAATTTGGGATTGTGATGAGTACTGTAATACAGTCTAGGTCAGAAGTTGATAAACTTCTTTTGTAAAGGGCAGCAGAGTAACAGTTTTAGATTTCATAAGCCAGATAGTCTCTGTGTTGTAACTTTTCGGCTCTACTGTTGGATCTGGAAGCAGCTATAGACAGCAAGTAAATAAATGAGTGGGTGTAGCTATGTTTCAGTACTACTTTATTTACAAAAATCGATGGCTGGCTGGATTGGCCCATGTGCCATAGTTTGCTGATACCTGATAGATATGTTCTAATAACCTCTAAGGATTTGGACTGAAGCAGGAGTTTGTTTTATAAATAATACATTTCTCAGAAAGCTACTTCTCATCACTTCATGGGAAATAGATGGGGAAACAGTGGAAACAGTGTCAGACTTTATTTTGGGGGGCTCCAAAATCACTGCAGATGGTGATTGCAGCCATGAAATTAAGACACCTAATCTTTGGAAGGAAAGTTATGACCAACCTAGATAACATATTCAAAAGCAGACATTACTTTGCCAACAAAGGTCCGTCTAGTCAAGGCTGTGGTTTTTCCAGTGGTCATGTATGGATGTGAGAGTTGGACTGTGAAGAAAGCTGAGTGCCGAAGAATTGATGCTTTTGAACTGTGGTGTTGGAGAAGACTCTTGAGAGTCCCTTGGACTGCAAGGAGATCCAACCAGTCCATTCTGAAGGAGATCAACCCTGGGTGTTCTTTGGAAGGAATGATGCTAAAGCTGAAACTCAGTACTTTGGCCACCTCATGCGAAGAGTTGACTCATTGGAAAAGACTCTGATGCTGGGAGGGATTGGAGGCAGGAGAAGGGGACGACAGAGGATGAGATGGCTGGATGGCATCACTGACTCAATGGACATGAGTCTGAGTGAACTCCGGGAGTTGGTGATGGACAGAGAGGCCTGGCATGCTGCAATTCATGGGGTCACAAAGAATCAGACACGACTGAGTGACTGAACTGAACTGAACTCCCCTAACTTCTCACAGTAGATTGGAAAATGACTTCATCACATTTAAACTCATTCTCCTATCAGTGCCTTTGCTCAGGTCATCCTTCTGCCTAGACCCATGTTTCTCAGTGGGGCTGCTAGTGGCATTTTTGATGAGAGTATACATTGGGAGGGAATACATTTTTATCAGGGCACGTAGCCATTCACAGCCTCAGGTCACTATTTCCAAAGTGTGTGGATTAGAACCACTGGCTGAGGTGGCTTGTTTTTCCTTCTCCTTTCCTAACCATCCTTAAGATACAGTCCCCAAGTTCTACCTCTTTTCCTAGTCTTTATTATATAATCCTTAATTAACTCTTAAATGGTTACAGCTTGGAATACATTATTCATGTAACTTCATAGTCATTTGTCTTTAGATTATAAATTCATTGATGGTAGGAATTATTGTCTGTTTTGTTCAATTCTGTCTTCCCAGTGCCAGTAACTCTATTATGACTCTTAATACGTGCTCAATAAATATTCAAATTACATTGTCTTCTATTATGGAAAAATGAGACTTGCCTTCTTGCTGAGATGTATAAGCTCCTGATTAATAGGGACTATCCCTCATACTAATTCCGTGTCACCCAGGGAACTGAACTTGATACCGAACTGGGTGATGCAGTTTGCTAAACCTTTGGGCATCTGCTAGGTGGAGAGCACTGTGCATGCTAGGTGAGGGTATACAGAGATGATTACATTTTTGTCTGATGGGATGGTGGTTAGTCAATACACAAATAACAAAAATACAGTAGTTAAAAGATTCAGCTCTGTCTGCCACTGTCTCTGAGCAATTTGCTTAATCTCTGTTGACTCTTTCATTTCGGCCACCTCAAAGAGCTGTTGTTGTTCAGTCGCTAACTCTTTGAGACCCCATGGCCTGTAGCTCTCTAGGCTTCCTTGTCCTCAACTGTCTCCCGGAATTTGTTCAAATTCAGGTCGGTGATGGTATCTAACCATCTCATCCTCTGCTGCCCACTTCTTTTGCCTTCAGTCTTTCCCAAAATCAGGGTCTTTTCCAGTGAGTCTGCTCTTCACATCAGGTGGCCAAAGTGTTGGAGCTTCAGCATCAGTCCCTCCAATGAATATTCAGGGTTGATTTCCTTTAGTATTGACTGGTTTGATCTACTTGTAATCCAGGGGACTCTCAAACACCAGAATTCGAAAGCATCAGTTTTTGGCGCCCATACTTCTTGGTGGTCCAGCTCTCACATCCATACAACTACTGGAAAAACCATACCTTTGACAATACGCACCTTAGTCGACAAAGTGATGTCTCTACTTTTTAATGTACTGCCCAGCATATTAGAACCTTTTAAAAGAAATGATGTTAGCATTTTGCATAAAATTAAGTTCTTACTGTTGTACCTTGTCGCATGCTAGGGACATTGTACTAAGGCAAAATTTAGAGGTTGTAAAGATTACCTCTGGCTTGAGGTGGGAGAAGCAACAAAGCTCCATAGGGAGATCTAGATGGACGGATAGAATTTATACAGTGGCACGGGTGGTGACAGTAAGCTTTCCTAGAGGGGGAAGGGTGAACTATGAACAGAGAAAGTTGAGAGAATGCAGGATATGTACTGAAAGCAGAAAGATTCCTCAATAAACTCAAATTTCCACCACATACCACACTACCTTCTCTGGCAGTTACCTAATTTGGTGATAGATGCTCTCTATTGTTATTCAACCATGGTCTCTTCCCCTCCATCTCCCCCCACCTAGGGAGACAGTTGTGATTCAAATGTAGACTTTCTTGGGTAGAACATTTTGAATTAACTACTCTTGTATTCTGAATATCATACCTCCTCCCTCTACACACACAGTAAGTAGAGTGTGGGAGAGAGTAAATTTTAATCAGTTCAGCTTGTTCAACCCTTGAGTATTGTTCTCGACACCTAGTAAAAGTTCACTTTATTTCAGCCATAGGGTGGGGTGGTAAAGGAGTGATCCTGATTGAAGCCATTTTCAACTAAATTTAAAAAATTTGAATATGAACTTTTGATTCCGATGTTTTCTGATATCTTTGTGAATACCCCTGTAGCATGTAGTTTTCTCATTCAGAGAATTGAGTGTAATGAGGATCTAATGAAATTAAATTTCCACATTTATTGCATTTTAAGATATACTTAAAACTTTTTCAGTGCTTCCAGAAGGGTACATAGAATGCAAAGTAAATATATGATATGGCCCTAGAACAGATTTTAGTATTAAAAAGAAGAACTGCATACCAATAAGTCTCCCAGGTGTTTATTATACTTTGGACTTTAAATATCACTGGTTCTTTTCTGCAGTCATTGAATGACAGCAGCTGTGGGATAAGGACTATAGTTGGCTCACACCTAGCGCAAAATGACTCTGAGAATGTTCTTTACTGTCTCCTAGAAATTCCCAGTAGGATTGAGTCCCTGTTGCCCACAGCTGCATAGCCATTCATGTTGTGGTTGTTGTTTAGTCACCAAGTGGTATCCATCTCTTTTGTGATATCATGGGCTGTAGCATGCCAGGTTCCTCTGCCCATGGGATTCTCTAGGCAAGAGTACTAGAGTGGGTTGCCATTTTCTTCTCCAGGGGACCTTCCTGACCCAGGGAGGAAACCCATGTATCCTGCATTGGCAAGCGGATTCTTGACCACTGAGCCACCTGGGAAGCCCATAGTCATCCATACTACACCCTTTATTAGCTTCCTTCCCTTCCCTGCCTTCTCCAAATCCATTACTGGTGTTTTCTAGGGTAACTTCCCAAATAAAATACTTATACTAAAACCTTTTGTCTCAGAGTGTACTTCTGAGGAAATATAACTTAAAATAATGCAGTAAGATACATGTTAGTAAGAGTTTGAAATTTTTAAGTTTTGGAATGTAGAATTTGGATAACATATAGTTGGTACTCCGCTGTTTGCCCTTTTTGGAAAAAAGAGAGTAGCTAGCTAGTTTCCTGTATGGGGGGGCGGAGGTTGTATTGAGTCTGGATAAGCATCTTTGTTTTGTAGTGCATGCAAAAGGAATCACTGATGTTTATAGCCCCAAATGTAAGTGACTAGATGTCATTTTAGCATGTAGGTTTTTTGTTAATACTAAAATTATAGTTTATAGGTTTATATTGTGCATTTACTTTGAATTCTAACTACCTTCCTGGCAACACTGAACGTAAAATTAAATCCAGTCAGAAAGAACCAGAGAAAGAGTACAGAGATACAAGCAAGAGAGAATAAGATAGCATAGTTCAAGCATTTTCTTATTCCTGAAAAACAGGTTTTTCTTTTAGTTTTACCTATGGAATTCTGCTGACAGATTTTGTTTTTAATTGAAGTATAGTTGAATTACAATGTTAATTTTTCCTGTATAGCAAAGTGACTCAGTTGTACATATATATATATATATATATATATATACATTCTTTTTAATATCTCCTGTTATGGTTTATCCCAGGACTTTGAATATGACTGAATATAGTTCCTGTGCTCTACAGTAGGATCTTATTGTCCATCCATTCTGGATGTAATCCTTTGTATCTACTAACCCCACACTTGCAGTCCCTCTATCCCCGCTGTTGGCGATCACAAGTCTGTTCTCTGTTTCTGTATCATTTGTGTTCATTTGTGTCATGTTTTAGGTTCCACATTATAAGTGATTTAATGGTCTTTGTCTTTCTGACTTCACTTAGTATGATAATCTCTAGTTGCATTCATATTGCTACAAATGGAAGTATTTTTATGGTTAAGAAGTATTCCATTGTGTATATGTACTTCATCTTCTTTATCTACTCATCTGTCTGTGAGCATTTAGGTTGTTTCCTTTTGGCTATTGTGAGTAGTGCTCCTGTGAACATAGAAGTGCACGTATCTTGTTGAATTAGTTTTGTCCAGATACATATGCTCAGGAGTGGGATTGCAGGATCATATGGTAATTCTACTTTTAGTTTCCTGAGGGCATCCATATTATTTTTCATTGTGGCTGAAACAACTTGAATTCCCACCAGAAGTGTAGGAGGGTTCCCATCTCTCCACCCCCTCTCCAGCATTTGTTATTTATAGACTTTTTAATGAAATTAAAAGACGCTTACTCCTTGGAAGAAAAGTTATGACCAACCTAGATAGCATATTGAAAAGCAGAGACATTACTTTGCCAACAAAGGTCTGTCTAGTCAAGGCTATGGTTTTTCCTGTGGTCATGTATGGATGTGAGAGTTGGACTGTGAAGAAGGCTGAGCACCGAAGAATTGATGCTTTTGAACTGTGGTGTTGGAGAAGACTCTTGAGTCCCTTGGACTGCAAGGAGATCTAACCAGTCCATTCTAAAGGAGATCAGTCCTGGGTGTTCATTGGAAGGACCGATGCTAAAGCTGAAACTCCAATACTTTGGCCACCTCATGCGAAGTGTTGACTCATTGGAAAAGACTCTGATGCTGGGAGGGATTGGGGGCAGGAGGAGAAGGGGACAACAGAGGATGAGATGGCTGGATGGCATCACCGACTTGATGGACATGAGTTTAAGTGAACTCCGGGAGTTGGTGATGGACAGGGAGGCCTGGCGTGCTGTGATTCATGGGGTCGCAAAGAGTCAGACTCGACTGAGTGACTGAACTGAACTGACTGAATAATGGCCATTCTGACTGGCCCACTCCAGTACTCTTGCCTGGAAAATCCCATGGAAGGAGGAGCCTGGTAGGCTACAGTCCGTGGGGTCTGAAAGAGTTGGACATAACTGAGCGACTTCACTTTCACTTTTCACTTTCATGAATTGGAGAAGGAAATGGCCACCCACTCCAGTCTTCTTGCTTGGAGAATCCCAGGGATGGGGGAGCCTGGTGGGCTGCCGTCTCTGGGGTCGCACAGAGTCGGACACGACTGAAGCGACTTAGCAGCAGCAGCATTCTACTGGTGTGAGGTGATACCTAATTGTAGTTTTGATTTGCATTTCTCTAATGATTAGTGATGTTGAGCATCTTTTCATATGTCCATTGGCCATCTATATGTTGCTGACAGAATTTTTACTTCAGGACAAGTTTGATTGAAAAGAAACCACAGGATCTGTCCAAGTTGATTGGATTCTGTGCTATCTGTTGACTCTTAAGCTATTTTGGTGTTTTAAAGATATATTGTAAATATATTGTAATGCAGGATAGAGTGTTAATAACTTAAAACATCGTGGTTACTATAATTTATAATAATAACATGTATTAGACATAAATGCTTTTCTGAAAAGTTTTTTTTCCCTTTCTTTTCAGAATGCTGCCTTTTTATATGGTCTTGGTTTGGTCTACTTCCATTACAATGCATTTCAGTGGTAAGTTGATGTGAAACTAGTAACTCAGTTGTTTCTAGTATATAGCTTTTGTTTGCATTTTTCTGTTTGTGTGCATTTTTCTGTTTGTGTGTGTATGTATGTGTAATACAAAATATTTTAATATCAATTAGCCTACACTTTCCAATAATCTCTTGGAATTATTATTTTGTTCCTTTAGAGATATTGACCCACCTTAGATAATTCAAAATGTATATGTTCCTAAAAGAATCTGGTATAAAGAATACTTAGATTAGAAAGCTTTTGGAATTTCTGTTACTTATTATACCTGGTGGTCCCCAGGTTATTTGAACAGGGGAATGATTGTGCTCTTTGTTCTCAAGGTTTGTGGGTGAGTGATGTATGATGACCAGTCTTTGCTTTTCAGACTTTTAGACATATTGACTGCTCCTTCCCTTCCTCCTTCACAACACACATGCATATGCACATACACTGCTGCTGCTGCTGTGTCGCTGCAGTCGTGTCCGCAACCCCAGAGATGGCAGCCCACCAGGCTCCCCCGTCCTGGGATCCTCCAGGCAAGAAGACTGGAGCGGGTGGCCATTTCCTTCTCCAGTGCATGAAAGTGAAAAGCAAAAGGGAAGTCGCTCAGTTGTGTCCGTTCTAGTAGCTAGGGATTAGATTTTAAACTCTAATTCTCTCTTCTGTAAAATAGTAATAATCGTACCACCTTCAGAGTCAGACATTAATAGACATGTAAGATTTTATAAACAGTAAAGTATATCGGATCCTGTTACTATGGCCTTTGCCCCCTTGTTGTTTTTCTGTTTACCAGACAAGACAGTAGCATTCTCTAGTGGAAAGAACATAATTGACAGATTGGTATTCTGTTCTCAGCACTTTTAGTTTGATCTGTTTGCTCGTGTGTGTGTTAGGTACGTCGCAGTTAATTGTCTTTTCTACTCTAATAGAGTTTTGATAATCAAATGAGATAATGTACGTTTTGTAGACTGTAAAGCCCTATGTAGATTATTGTCTTTTGGAAATGTATTCAACTTTGTCAGAGTCCTTTCTAGTCTCCATAATTTTAAGCTTGAGTGAGTGCTGAGAAAGTCCAGAGGAACGTTTTTATCAAAGGTTATAACCCTGTCATATACCTGATGGGCACCGTGGATATTTATTACAGAGCTTTTAAATGTGCATTGGCAATGATGTGATATGATTGCTCTAAAGAGGAAACTTCAAACATAATCACTTTTCCCAGATGCCTTTTCTTTCCTCTTTGGTTTTGGTCCTGTTGGTTTTTGATCATCAATGGAAACACTGCATTGTTAGAGAACATCTGTATGGATAGAGTATTATAATCATTCAAATTATTCATTTTCATGGTAAACTTTACAAAGCTATAATTGGTCTTTATAAAGAAGTTTTGTAATATTTTTCTTCTAAATTATACATTGTTGTAGAACAATCTAAAATTTAAGCCTCCTAACTCTGTACGCAGTGTATCATGTATCATCAAGAGTAGATTAGGAGTGTTTTAAAATCTCTTAGGTTCTTAAAGATCCTTTTTATAGAAAACTTTTAGAACCAGAAATGGCCTTAGAGATTAATTAGTTTTCTCCCTTAATTTTATAGATGAAGAAAACAAGAGATGTGTGTGTGTTTGTAACTCAGTATTATGTAATTGGTTGCGGAAGCAAGCTTATGCTCAGATTTCCCACTCTAATTATTTTGTCTATTGTAGTCTGTCTGCAAGTTTGAAGATTGATAGGTCATTATTTTTAATCAGTATTTATAATTGTTCTTCTGGGCGTATTTGTACAATCTTTATGGCCAACCAGAAATAATTTAGGTGAAACTCAAGGCAAGGAACACTACACTTTTAGAAATGGACAGGTATACCTCACACGAGTTAGTTTTCACTTACCTGTGAAGCATAAAATTAATAGTGAGGTGAAACCATCATCAGTTCAAAATTGGATTGCATTAAAAAGTGTGTGACCATGTCAAGTTAGGGGGCTTGTAGTGTGGAAAACTGTATCTTTTGATTCTTTATCTACATATGATTTCTGTGTCCTTCAGTTGCCTTAATGAAACTAAGAATGATACAATCTCTGAATTACTAAGTGCCTTCTGTTTTGTTGATCTGTCATGGTTACCATTTTCTCACGTCTTAAGTTTCAGCTCTAGCTGCTCCCTAAAGTGATATATCTCACACCTTCTGTCTCTTTTGTAAAGTATTTATTTATTTATTTTGTCTGCTTGAGTCTTAGTTGTAGCACACAGGCTCTCTACTTGTGGCACATGCGCTCAGTAGTTGTGGTGTGAGGGCTTAGCTGCTCAAGGGGATGTGGTGAATTGTTAACTGCTAGACCACCAAGGAAGTCATTCACACTCTCTCTTAATCCTTCATGGATGTATATTTTCTGTTTTCCTGATCAAATGTTCTTTCACAGACTGCCCCAATTTTGCTTTCACTTACTTCATTATTACTTGAACAGCCACAAAATTAGAAAGCTTGGAGTAGTTGCTTGGTGAGAGTTTTAGAGTATAGCCTTAATGGATCGGAGCTTCCTAGGTTAAGACTAAATTTGTGTGGGGATTTTTTTGTTTGTTTTATTTATAGGTAGCTATTAATTTCTGGGAGCAGCCCCCCCCACACACACACACTTAAGTGCTTTGGCATTTGTTGAAAAAATATTTGCAGAGAAAGGTATGGCATGCCTTTTTTTGTATTTTTAGCTCAGAATGGTCTAGCTCTGGAACATTTATAATTTAGGTAGAATTTAATATTTGGAAATGATGTCTGTTGGTATTAAATTAGATTAAGTATTTGAGAAGAAAGCATGCAACCAACATGTGTGTTGGAATTGGTGATAGTGACCTAATAAATTACTAAGAGAAATTTTATCAACTATGGGTTTTGTCTTGTTAATCTGTCTTGTTTCTTGCCCTATTATGTTGCACCCTACCCCCCCCCTTTTTTTGAGTTGATGTTAGCCTCTTGAGTCAATTCAGTAACTTGGTCAGTTTTTCTACTTTCAGTTTGAGGAGCCCAATGTCAGAAACAGAGCAACTGTTAAATTCTCAGTAGATTTATCATAATTATTTAATTTTACTATTATCATACACGGTAACTTGTGACCAGACTTAAAAATTATATATCCAGAAGAAGAAAGGAAGCCATAGAAGCCCAAAGTAAAATATATGCAGCAGAGAGCTAGAACCAGCATCTATAAAGCCATTCCTTTCCATGTTTATGACCATGCCTTCACTTCATGAGGGTGGCAAATTGCTAAGGGTACCTTGAACTGAGGTTTTCCTTGCCTTTATAAGAAGAAACATATCTTTGAGTGAAAAAATTTGAACCATGTACAGTAGTAAATTATTATAACTTGTACCCATATTTCTGAATATACCCCCTTGAAAATCCTACCATTCCTCTTTCTTTAGCTTGTAACCTTTTGTATCCCCACTGATCAATATCAGAATGATCTTATGATAGCAAATCTAACAGCTACATAATTATTTGCCAGAGGCAGAGGATTTTGGAAATTAGCTTCCTAAACCTGATTAATAAGGCCTGGTAAGGAAATGTGATTATTATTATGTTGACATTAGCAAGGATTGGGTAATGAGATGGAGGTGAGTTTAAAAAGACAGAGATGTTAACACATTACAAGTGAATTTTCTCCAGCACTCATTTCCAATTACAAGTGTACCAGTTATTTGTACCAGTTACCAAGTGTTCTTAAGGGTATAGTAATCTTTGCTTGCCTTGTAAAGTCACTGCTTTGAGTGCAAACATAAACATAAATAAATCTAATGTATTCGAGATAACCACCATTGACCTTGAGGCTTGTTTAACATGGAGTCAGGCAAAAACTTAATATATATTTTCTGAGCTATCATTATGCAAACTAATTCTCTTAGACCAGAGTTTAAGTATATTTCTATTAAAATAAAGCAGTCGATGTTAACGTATGTTCAATTTATTCTGTTTGCTTCTGTTTTGGAAAAAACTAGCAGATAAATAAGGTAGTTTTGGTAAAGTGATGCTTACCAGTGACACATAGATTGCCAGAGAGAATTTGGAAGGGTTTGGACTGATTAAGCCTCAGGGAAATTATGAATAAAAACATAAACTTCACAATGGAGAGGAGAAAAAAATCCCACTGTCCGCAGTGATGAAACGAACTTGGCTGAAGAGGGCAAAAGACCCAAGAGGTAATACATTAGCAAATGTTAGTGTGAATAAACCAGTGTAAGATACTTCTAACTTAGCCTCACATTTAAGATCCTCTCTGTTTCAACCTCAAATGGTCTTTCTACCCTTATTGTTCCCCTAAATATATTCTTTGTGTGAGTCACTACTGTATTAACATTTCGCTGAAAATGTCTTGAGTATTTTTTACCCATGTAACTTGTTTTATACCATTTACTTTGTTTGGTCTGCCTTCTCTTTCCATCTCTACCTTTAAATATCTTACCTGTCTCTGAGTTCTTCATCAAATCTTACTATTTGTCTCATTTAGAAGGAACGTCTAGATTTCCTAAGTGTGTGTGTGTATGGAAGTATTAATTTGTTTTGTGTATGTGTTATTACTGATACAGAGCTAAAGTATTCTCTCTTTTATTAGTATGAAAACTTGTGAAATTACTTTTTCCTGTCAGATATGCCTGAGGGAAATCTCTAGATTCACCTTTATTAGCTCCAGGGAACTTAGAAGTTTTATTTTGTCTCTTTAAATGTGCTCATACTGTGCCAGGATGTTTACTTAATATCATTATTTTTCTATAGTTTGGTAAAGTTCTAAAGGAGGCTTTTTAAAAAATGACTTTCTAGAAACCTTATTAAAAATGAACATTGCTTTAAAATATAGTCAATGTGTATGTTTTTTGTAAGTAGTGCTATTAAGGTTTTAGTTTTTTATAATTTTCTTTAAAAATTGTTAGCGTCTAACATTAAATGTAAAATTTTAAACTGAAAATCTATAGTTATAATTATGGTGATTAAAAAACATTTTTAGATTTTAAGAAAAAAAAGCATGGATAGTTATGTATAGCAATATGTACTTTTATTTCAGTAGAGATTATGCTTTAATATTTGAAAATTGTAAGCCTTTCTAAGCATTATATCATTAACAGTATTTTATGGTTTTAAGTAGCGATTTCTCATGTTCTGAAATTGTCTGTTGATCAGAATACTGAAGTCAGCAGAATTTGTATGTGTTGGTGGTTTAGTCGAACTTGCACTACAGAGACCATGTTCTGGTTGCATATGGTTTGGTGAGATATGAGTGTATTAAAATGATGACCAAAATTAGTCTGAGTTGTACCTGTTTTCTCCATACAGCGCTCTCCCCCTCCTAACACACAAACACATTCTTTTTTCTGTTTCTTCTCTTACCCGCAAGGGGTGAAAGCAACACATAGGAGAGAAAGATGGGAAAAGTTCAGAAAAGGAAATGAAAATGAACTTAGATCTATTTTGTTAGCTCAGGGGAACTCTGATCAGTAAAGAGACTATGGAATATCCCTTCCCACCCTCTCAACAAGAAGTCCAGTTTGCTAACTATGAAAGTGATGACACCAGTAAACATACTAGACATTTTCCTGTAATGTGTAGAGTATTTGAAAATAAAAGAGGAATGTAGACCTCAAGGAATAGACCACTTGGAAAAACTGGAGATAGTACACTGGTAAGTAGAGAATAAAATGATTTGATTATAGAGTGGCCCTGACTGCTGGTTAATACTAAGCAAAAAAAAAAAGGTATTGAGTTTGGGTGGTGAGTCTTAAAGGTAATATTGGATTTAGAGTGAAGCAGAAGAATGAAAATACTTCAGGTCAGGAGACTATCCTCAGGAGAAGCAGTGAAAGCAAGAGGGTTAATATTTGCATGAAGGAGTTCCTGAGATGTGCCAGCTCACAGTTGAAGAGGAGCAGTGTTAAGGCATGACTGGGAATGGGCTCACAGACCTTAAATGCTACATGGAGATTTGACTTGAGTATCATGGTTATTAGTAGGCAGTCGGAGGAGCCACATATTTGAAGAAGCATAGGTAAGCCAGAGCAGAGCAAGGAGAGTCTTTAAGGAGTCTTGTTTCAGTTATCTGCTAATGAGATATTGAAGATTGAGTCTGCAAGTATTGAATTCGAGGGAAACTTGGAAACAACCTGGAGAACTTGACGAACAGATATATATTGTTTAACCTTGTCATAGGCACTTGTAATAGTCCTTAAAGAGCAGTAAGGTGTAGCCCTGACTAGTATATTGGAACATGTGTTTTTGCTGATAGGTTATTTAAAAAAAAGAAAAATTCCCAGTATATTAACCTATATAGAGAACTTGTTAAAATAAACCTATGTTTCTTTGTAGTTGTGTAACATTTCAAACTTAAGAACTAAAGGCATGTATGAAATAAAACACATTTATCAAAGGTTGGGCGAAGGGTGGAAATAGAAACTGAGACAGAGTAGGAAATATTTTTCCCGAAGGGTTGCTATTGATGCTTTGTGTTTTCATTCTTCCCTTTCGCATACATCCTTTCTTGGACTGTTTTTCTTCCTATCTTCTTTTTCTCCTTTAATCCTTTTATCCTTTGCTGCCTTCCACTTCCATTCTCCTTCTTTCATGTATATGTCTCAGGCCTGCCTCGGTTTTTTGGGGGGGTGGGGTAGGGTGTTTTTGTTTGTTTTGTTCTTTTTTAAAATTTTTACTGGACTATAGTTTATAAGGTTGTGTCAGTTTCATCTGTACAGTGTGTGTGTGTATATATATAGAGAGACATATATCCAGTCTCTCCTGCCTGGATTTTTAATTAGCATGTGTGCACATTGCTTAGTTCTGACCCATTCCATAGGAGTTCTCTGATCCATATCATAAGGTTAATTAGGATTTTATGAAGCATTTATTATTATTATAAAATATGCTTAAAATTGTACACATTTAACTATACATCTTTACATGTTATTTATAAAAATAAACAGAACTGTCACTTGGGTTGAGAAATAAAAAATTACTATTGCCCTGAAGTGAAAGTGAAAGTCGCTCAGTAGTGTCTGACACTTTGTGACCTCCATGGAATTCTCCAGGCCAGAATACTGGAGTGGGTAGCCTTTCCCTTCTCCAGCGGGTCTTCCCAACCTAGGGATCGAACCCAGGTCTCTCCTGCATTGCAGGTGAATTCTTTACCAGCTGAGCCACAAAGGAAGCCCAAGAATACTCGAGTGGGTAGCCTATCCCTTCTCCAGTGGATCTTCCCGACCCAGAAGCTTCTACTATTGCCCTAGAGGCTTCCAAAAGCCGCTGAATTCCTGTTCCCAGTCACATCTTACCTTTTAATTGGTATCATTTACTGCTGCAGTTATTCTTCTCCTAACCTTTTTATGCCCCTCCCGCAACATGTGAGTTGTGTTCCCCCAGCATACACACACGCTCTCTCACAGGCACACACATACACACACATGCACTTGCTTGAGCACACACAATCTGTTCTATTAGAAAAAGGTGCCTCTAGACATGACCAAGAGAATACAGAGGCTGAAGCTGCACCTTCTCTTATTAGAAAGGTTTGAGAAAGGTACAGAGACCCTCTTAGCAGTATGCAGATGAGTATCTTGAAGTCTGATTGAGTGGAGCAGGAAGCCACCTTTGAATAAGAAAGGTAATTTTCTTTGAATTTTTACATAAATTCTTTCATACTATGTCTTTGACTCCTCTCTTCTGTCTATACACACTAGATAGCAAAATACATAAATAACCCAACCCATTTGAAATGCCGTGTAACACAGAGATGCTGAACTCCTTTTCAGGAAGAAATTTAACCAGATGTAAAAAAAAAATTATCCCATGGATGGAGGAGCCTGGTAGGCTGCAGTCCATGGGGTTGCTGAGGGTTGGACACGACTGAGTGACTTCACTTTCACTTTTCACTTTCATGCATTGGAGAAGGACATGGCAACCCACTCCACTGTTCTTGCTTGGAGAATCCCAAGGACGGAGGAGCCTGGTGTGCTGCCGTCTATGGGGTCGCACAGAGTCGGACACGACTGAAGTGACTTAGCAGCTTAGCAGCAAAGGTATCTGATACCAGACCTATTGCCCCCACTCCTCACAATAAATATTACTGTTTAGAACCCTTAATATTAAATACACAGTTTTTTCTGGAGGTGGAATAGATAGTATACAAGTCAAAATAAAGTTGCTTAAAGACACAGGGCATATTGTTTTGCCCTATTTTATGGTATTATATTTTGAAGTTTTATGTAAAAGATTGACTTTTATTTTGGAATTATCTAAGATTCCAGGTAGCCTCCTTTAAGATTAAATAAAAGCGATGAATAGTGGATAAAAAAGCTTTGCAAAGCATTTATTAGCCTGTACTTGAGATTAGCGTTAAATCATGTAGAGAGAGATGATTTATGATTCTATGTGCCTGTGAGAGAGCGTGTGTGTATGTTGGGGGAACACAACTCATAAAATGATGCCTAAAATACTGTATATCTTATACTATAATTTTCAAAATTCAAATTAGACATACTTTGTCAAAATTTTAATTTCATTTTTAAGTACATAGTAACATTCATGTGATCAAATTAAATGATATAAAAATGTATTCAGTGAAAAATGTTCCTCCTTCATCCTTGTATTAAGTTCTACTTGTCATTAAGACTTTTTATGATAAAATGTGAATTTGGGGTAAAAACACATCAAGTAACAGAGAGCCCAGAAACAGATCAAGATGTTTGATGTGGACATTTGATTTAGAACCATGGGGCTCTGTACAGCTGTGGTAAGGATGGTCTTTTCTATGTATGATGTAGGGGCTATCAAATATTTGTATAGAAAAAGATGAAAACATTATATAAAAAAGTACAGATGGATCACAAACCTAAATATGAAAGAAATAAAAAGTTTCAAAAAAGAAGACTTCATTTTATGGAATAGACTAGAAACAAGATTAATCTCCTTTAAAAACAAAACTATCCACCTGCTCTATCCTCTCTCCCTTAGGAAATTCCAGAAACAGTGAAATCAGTTATTAATATTGAGAATTTTATTAAGCCATAAAATATTATTTGAATAAGAATTAATTCAATTCATCTTCCTTTTCTCTTTTTATATTATACACTTTCACTTACATAAAAAACCCAAGAACCCCTTCCCAGTCTTTTTTTTTTTAAGCTATCCATTGACATCATTTTTATAAAACTGGCATTTCCTTTAAAACAGAATTGCAAACAGAAATTTACTGTTACCATGCAAAAATTCATGTAATTGTTAAAAAGTAAAGATGTTTTTTGTCTATGTTCTTTCAGGGCAATTAAAGCATTTCAGGAGGTGCTTTATGTTGATCCCAGCTTTTGTCGAGCCAAGGAAATTCATTTACGGCTTGGGCTTATGTTCAAAGTGAACACAGACTATGAGTCTAGTTTAAAGGTAGGTTGTTGGATTTTATCAAAGATACAATGTTTCATTTTTTGTGCTTTTGAGGGGGGTTGTCAAATATTAGAACATTGAGAAATATTGCAATTTGTATTGGTACTTCAAAAGAAAATTTGAAAATGTAGATGAAAGAACTTTTATTAGCTATGAACTGGAAGATGCATATGTTTGGATTTCGGAGTACAAAGTAGTTATGATAAGACATAAGCAAGTAATTATATCAGTAAACTTTTTTTCTTTTAAAGTTTGAATTGTGGTCCATCATCAGGAAAGGGTGAAGGTTTCAACCTCGATTTGAACATCTGATCACTCCACTGTTGGTAATGGGTCAGAACCAGCTGCTCAGTGATTCTGTATCTGTGACCCCATCTTTTGACCATTAAACTTGTATGGGTCTCACTAGGTGTCACTAGGCCAATAGAGCATGTCTCATATCTTAAATTATTTTTTTTAAAAGTGTGTTCTTTGGTAGTCATTTCAGTTGCTAGTTTGTGAGTATAAACGTTGGGCAAAATAGCACGTTGTTGCTTAAATATTTTACTTTCTATAGATTTTAACATTTCTCAAGTTTTTCATTGAGTTTCCTGTGCTATTTATGCCATAACTTTAGGTATTACTGGGCTTTTCATGAAAATAGTGCTTCCTTGCTTGACAAAAGTATTGATTTTTGAAAGGATTAGAAGTTCTAGGAAAAGCTTAATTTTTTGTGAGTTTATGGCTATGATGGTTGCCATATTCTATATATCTCCATTGTTTGCTATCTTCATTCTGAAGGGTCAGGAGGGAGATAAAGAAAGATAATGCTTTACAGTAGGTTGTAGTTTGAATTCACTAATAAGGAACTACTGAAATTTTAAAAAATTATTTAGGAATGCCTAATTGCTCTAGGGTTGTAAAGTAGACACTTTAACAAATACCGTTTCTGTCTTTCATGAGTTTATACAGAATAGTGCTGTTGGTATGAAAGAGAGGTATACACCCCAAAACACTAAAATAAGTAGATTGTGAAAGTATTCAGATCACACATTTGTCAAAGGTGAGTACAGTTTGAGGAATAGGCCCCAGGGCAAATGTAAGTAATGTGGAGAAGTTAATCAGTTTTCCTCAAGCTTAGAGCAGCCTGTCTCAAACTGTATTTTGGCATGTGAGTGGACTTGAAATGGAAAACAAGTTCAGATATTCCACCTTGCATATTTTGACCTCCTGTTGGACAGTCACAGTATATACTAGCAAACCAGATTATTAAAGTGACTTATAATACAAAATAAACTTGAATGTTTTACAGAACTGTCACAGTATGCATATTGTGTGTTGCAGAAGTGTTTTTGGTAGCAGTTTGATAAATGTTGCTTAGGAAATATATTTGAGTGGAAAAAAGTAATCAGATATGTCCCAAATTATGGTATGTGGCTGTCTCTGAATATCAATACAGTGGTAACTTAAACAATTTTATGGATGCAAAGCTCTCTTTCCATGAAGGTGGCAATGTTTAAAATCCCCTTTAATCAGGGGAAACTGTTGGGCAGTGTTCCATGACTAATTCAAAGTGTTCTTGCTTATTCATGTTCAACAGAAACCTTCCTGTATACAACTCATTTGTTCAGGTGGGCTAACAAACTTCCAAGTCATAGCGATTTTTGCAAGATTGCCTTAATAAGTGCAGTCTTGTTTGAGGCCTTTCTTCCATTTATTTAAAATACGTGATACCATTCTGATGTTTGTTTCATTTTTATGAAATAGAAAAGAATTTCAGGAGTCCCTGCTATTTTTCTTCAATGAAATGAGAAGGTTTCATTTAATTTTTATCTCATCTTGACATTGGCTTTTTAAGGCTTCTCTCTCCAGTATTCCTTGTCTATTTGCAAGAGAATTTTAGGCAACATTTGTAGTTGCAGGTGTATTTCAGTATATTACTGTAAGTGCTTAGCATTTAGTGTAAATGGAGGTAGGAATCAGCAGGAATGATATGCCCCATTCCCCCTAGGTAGCCTCCAAGTGTCCTCCAGTGGACTGTCTAGTACTTTACCTTCATATGGATGGATATGGAGCCTCTGGTGACTTTTTCTACTCCATGTAGTTGTTTCCTAGCACAGTGTGTTGGTATAGATGCTTTGGGCTGCAACCTCGGAAAACTCCCAACTGAAGCTGGTTAAAATGACAACAAAAAAAATAGCTCAGTAATGTAAAATCCAGCCTTTAGGATTGGTTGATAGAGCTGATCCAGTGTTTGATTAAAGGTTTATTTTCTTCTTTGTTTTATGTTGGCTCCAGGTTGGTTTCCAGGTGTGATCAAAGTAAAATGATTTCTTTTTCATGTTTCATAAAGAAAAGCATTATATCGTAACAGTATAGGTGCTTAGTATAGTGCTGGCATATAGTAAGTACTCGTAAATACCTGATTTATTGTGTTGTAGAGGACAAAGATCCTTACTTCTTGTTGATCATTTCAAGAACACTTTGCATCTCATTGACCAGAATTAGACCACATGGCCATTCTCAGTGATTCCTTATCAAAGATTTGGTTATTCTGTTCTATTCTTTGGATCAGTTATGTCCTGTTTTTGAGCAGAGCTCAGTTTCCTAAGTATGCTTTTCCTATTGAATAGAAGAGTGAGGGGTGGGTAAAAAGAGTGTTTTGATATGGGGGTAGTGCATACAATCTGTCCATTACAGATCCAGTCTTTTCTGCCTCATTTTCTTTCCCTCTCAGGGATAGAGATACAACATATACAGTATGTTTTAGATGGTAAAATATTTAAATAAAATGCAGTTTATTTTCATAATAGATCCTGCTTTTCACCCACACATGAAATGCATTCCAGGGCCTCCTGTTTTATTTCTATCTCTGGTAATAACTTTTCTCCCAAAATGTACTTCTGAAACAGATTCATTCTGTTTTGGTACCATGTAAATAGCTCTCAGAGCAAGCAAATTTGGTTTTAAAATTTGACCCTGCCACTAAACTAATTGTGTGACTTTGGGCAAGATGCCTAACTTTTTTGATCCTCTTTCTGTCTGTGTGTGTGTGCTTAGTTGCTCAGTTGTGTCTGACTTTTGCAACCCTGCAGACTATAGCCTGCCAGGCTCTCCTGTCTGTGGGATTCTCCAGGCAAGAATACTGGAGTGGGTTGCCATTTCGTTCTCCAGGGGATCTTCTCGACCCAGGAATCGAACCTGGCTCTCCTGCGTTGCAGGCAGATTCTTTACCGACTGAGCTACTAGGGAAGCCCCTGTCTGTCTGTAAAACTGGAATAGCTACCTACTCCACAAGATTGTTACAAAGATTAAACAATATATATATATCAAAGTCTCTGACAAATAAGTTTTTTCAGCCCTTCTTTTTTAGTTCTCAGTTTTACCATATCTAAAACTCTGATTTGGGGCCAGTATTAGATATTGTTTGTATGAAATCCATTTTCTTGTCCTAAATTTTAATACTTGTATTTTTGTCATACTGCCCACCCTCAGAAATATGAAGTTAATGCCCAACTTACTTTTCAACTAGTGGTGTGATTTTTCCTTTAAATTGGTCAGTAAAGATTTCACATGTTTAGTTGAGTGATGGAGGTACTTATTCTTAGTTTATTAACTAGTTTAGTATTATCTGAACCAGAGTCCGTTTCAGGGTGACATTTCTATGTGATGCTGTATGGCTTTTCTGCTTCATATAATACACCCTCAGGTGGGATTAGTTGCCTATTTACCTCCATATAATTAATTCAGAATTTTATTTCATTACTTTTTAATGATATTAATGATAATTGCTTACATTTGTTATGTATTTGAGGCAGTGTGCTATTGTTGCTTCAGAAAAGCATGCCAGTTTTGACAAGTAGTTTTATATGATGCTTCTAATTTTTACATCTTGGCAGACTATTAAAATTATTTCCTTCATATGGAGCTAATAAATGCAAAATAGGATGTAGTATCACCCATATTCTTTGGTCAGTTAATGCATCTATTTTAATTTAACAAAGATCATATAAAAATTCTCCCTGATATTTAGGTATTTAAGTTCCCCTGAAATAATGGCAGCATTCAATTTTTTTTTTAAAGGTAGATAAAGAAGGTGGCTGTTTTTAATGGGAACTTGTGGATAGTTAACTGGGATACCAGTGTAAGTCCCCTTATAATTTGATATTTGAAGATGATAAGTGCTGATTGAAGGGAAAAATATGAAGGGATTAATAAGATGAGAATTACAAGAGGTGATTCAAAGGAAATGGGTTGAACTCAAATGAGACTTGTATGTTAGCTTGGCATTATACCAGGTGCTTAGTGTTTCTTGAATGGATAGCTTAATGAAATGAAAGAAGCGATAAAATGACAAAATGCCTCTCATAAGATTGGCTGGAAACATTGGGGAGAAAAGATGAGGCTGATTGTATTTGTCATCTTCTTCTACACAAACTGACAGTGCAGTTTTCTCTAGATGCCCCCTGTTCACCAGTTCATTCTGTTCTCTCCCTTCTATTATTATACCTCACATGAAACTTCTGAGTCAAATGGCATTTTACTTATTTTTTTAAAAAACACTCTTCTCCAGAAACTGCTTCATTTCCAGGTATCTGATTTGATATCATACTTTAGACTAAGGAATATTATTGTTATATTTTCTTATTCCAAGAAATTAAGGCAGAAAGAATAAGTAAAGGCATGATGATGTGTATTTCCTTTTAGAAACCACTTTTGGAATCTATGAAATACCTCCTGTCTTTTACTATTTTACTCATATAAATCATTTCCTTCATTTAATTGAGATACTATGAACTATGTATTATAAAAATATTTGCTTAGAATTTGAATACCAGCTATTAAATTACTTTTAATCAGGCCTTAAGTTTCTAAGATATATCTGTAGTATTTTTTGTTGAAGCTTTAACTGCATATTTTTATTCATTCAGTTGTCTAAAAATAATAAAAGTTGCAATAAAAGTTGCTGTTATTTCTCCTGGCCTGCTTCCTTCAGTTGCTTAATAACTTAACTCTTCTAATTCGTGCTTTGAAAATTTTAGGCTTTTAAAATTTTTAAACTTTTTTATTGAGATAGAATTGACATCCAACTTTGAGTAAGTTTAATTTGTACAATGTGTTGATTTGGTACATTTATATCATCACCATACCATATATCACCATCACAATATATCATCACCACCAATTTGATACATTATCATCATCACTATAGCATTTCCTAATAACATCTCTGTCATGCCAGATAATTATCTTTTTTTTTTTTGTATGTGAGAACAATTAAGATCTAGTCTCTTGGCAGCTTCAAAGTTTATAGTACAGTATCATTGATACAATAATGTCTATACTGTAATCTAGTTGTCTGCTAGTTTCACATTTGTACTTTTCACCCACCCCAGTTCCCACTTTGGCAGTGGAATTTGGTTTCTCCTGCATATAATGTCACTGTCTTGGCAGAGAATGGTCACTGCTCCGTGTCTTCTGTCCATTTTTCCTCATTTGTGGACAGAAATCTTTTCCTTGCTCTTTCTTTTTTCTACTGTTCATCAACTTATACTTTACCTTTTAATCTTTTCTATGTATTATCTGGGGCTTTCCAGCTGGCGCTAGTGATAAAGAACCCACCTGCCAGTGCAGGAGACATAAGAGACAACGGGTTCTATCCCTGGGTCAGGAAGACCCCCTGGAGAAGGAAATGGCAACCCACTCCAGTATTCTTGCCTAGAGAATCCCATGGATAGAGGAGCCAGGTGGGCTGCAGTCCACGGGGTTGCAAAGAGTCAGACATGACTGAAAGTGACTTAGCACTTTCGCACTTTTTGTGTATTATTTATCTGGTATGAGGTGATCTGCTCACTGGTTTATTTATCCACTAATGCTCTCTCCACTTCAATCTGCCTGCCCAGTTTTATTTTTCCTTTTGATATTTATTTCTGCCCTGAGTTCTATTACATACCTGTAAGTGCAAAGTAGTATAAATAGTAGAAGAACTTAAGTTCCTGAAATACATTTTTGAAAAGGACATGACTGCTCATGGATGTTCAATAACCATCCTTTTTTGATACTGAGTGGTTGGGGTAAGCCCAGGTTTCCTGTGTCAGGTTTCTCTCCTCAAATATATTTTAACTACAAGAAGTCATTTCTAATCAAAAAACACTTTTTGGTGTTTATGGATGACTACTTAAATTTGTGGTTATAAATATTCAGTCTTCAAATGCAGCTTTATGAAACATTCAGTGTATTCAGTATCACAATTTTTTTAAGCTTATGTTTCTAAACATTTTACAATGCAAATTGTAACATTATCCTTTATAAAATATATATTATGTTAACTTTGTTATTTGTGTGCATGTTAGTCTTATTTTGATTTGAACACAGATTGTATACTAGATTTAAAGAACTTGAAAATTCAGTCAATACATATTCTGATTGTTTCTGTACATAGATTTGACATACACTAAAACCAGTATTTTAAAGCTTCTAATCAGTTGCGTACCTGTACTTTTATAAAATGTGATAAAAAGGAGAAATTTGAGAACTAGGTTGGACACAGTTACAAGAAGAAAGGTGAGCAAGATCTGTAGAAAAAATTGGTTCTCAGGATGGATGCATGGATGGATGGATAAAAAGTAACACATCCTAGAGATCTTAAGGAGTCTTAATAAAGGAGTTAATTTATTGACAAATTCAGTGTGGGTAGAGAGTCCCCATTTGTTGACTTGACTTGCTTTTCTGTTAATAAAGCAGAGGATAAAGAAAACAACAGGTTTGGGGATTGGGAAATGAAAAGCCTCCAAATGGAAATGGGTCATTTGGGGGAGTATATTGAGTTGGAAGTACCTGAGGGATATCAGATGTTGGTATAGACAGAAGTCTGGAGCCAAAAAGAAGGGCTGGAAATTAGATTTTGAACATCTTCAGTATAGAATGTCTTTTGCCTTACTGTTGGTGGGTTTTGGTTTTTTTTTTTTTTTTTTTTTTGGTGAAAGACAGTTTTGGAAGAGACCATATTGGTAAACTTGTAAGGAGGAGCCTCTTTTTTGAGTGAAGATTGCTAGGATTCATTAGCTATTAGTCATTGGTGTAGTAGAGTTCCTCCTTGAAACTGTTGTAATAATCTTGAATTACAAAGAGAATGGAAGAACTGAGTTTGGAGACTTTGAGGGAATCTCAGTCAGATCAACTTGGCCAAGCATCATGGCTCACAAATGCTACTGAAACTTCAGTTTTAGTTTGGTATCTTATTTTCAGAGACCAAATCCCTAAAGTAATTGCCATCACATTCTAAGGCATTTTCCCTAGTTTAGAAATGAAATTTGTTGTTTTTTTAATTCATACTTTCAGAATTCTGGCAATCTGTAAAAAAAGAAAAAAATAATTTGCCTTTGACCTGCAAGACTACCTGACAAACCTTCCATTCTCCCACTTAAATGGTTCCTAAAACCCTGTTTCATAAATGCTATGTAAACAGATATTGTTTCCTCAGCTTGAAGGATCTCTTTTCTTCCCTCATCTATATCTTTTAGACTCTGCTATGGAATTGTCTTTTAAACTTTTATTAGAAAATTAGTTTCAGTAAGCCTTTTATTCAGTTGCGTAGATGCTGACTCAGTGCTAAAGAATCTAACGATGCAGGAGCTGCAGGAGATGGCGGGTTTGATCCCTGTGTTGGGAAGGCCCCCTGGAGGAGGAGATGGCAACCCACCCCAGTGTTTTACCTGGTATAATCCCATGGACAGAGGAGCCTAGCGGCCTACAGTCCATGAAGACCCAAAGAATTGGATGTAGCTGAGAACATCACGCATAGCCATAACAGAGTGCTTGGCATAGAGTAAAAACAGGTTGCAAACAAGCAGCATTTGCTTTAATAGACAGCAGTATTGACTACACATACCTTGTCTATATAGACTGAAGTGAAAGTAAAAGAGGAGAGTGAAAAAGTTGGCTTAAAGCTCAATATTCAGAAAACGAAGATCATGGTTCCCGGTCCCATCACTTCATGGGAAATAGATGGGGAAACAGTGGAAACAGTGTCAGACTTTATTTTTGGGGGCTCCAAAATCACTACAGATGGTGACTGCAGCCATGAAATTAAAAGACACTTACTCCTTGGAAGAAAAGTTATGACCAACCTAGATAGCATATTGAAAAGCAGAGACATTACTTTGCCAACAGAGGTCCGTCTAGTCAAGGCTATGGTTTTTCCAGTAGTCATGTATGGACGTGAGAGTTGGACTGTGAAGAAGGCTGAGTGCCGAAGAATTGATGCTTTTAAACTGTGGTGTTGGAGAAGACTCTTGAGAGTCCCTTGGACTGCAAGGAGATCCAACCAGTCCATTCTGAAGGAGATCAGCCCTGGGATTTCTTTGGAAGGAATGATGCTAAAGCTGAAACTCCAGTACTTTGGCCACCTCATAGAAAGAGTTGACTCATTGGAAAAGACTTTGATGCTGGGAGGGATTGGGGGCAGGATAAGAAGGGGACGACTGAGGATGAGATGGCTGGATGGCATCACTGACTTGATGGACGTGAGTCTGAGTGAACTCCGGGAGTTGGTGATGGACAGGGAGGCCTGGCGTGCCGCGATTCATGGGGTTGCAAAGAGTCAGACACGACTGAGTGACTGAACTGAACTGAACTGAACTGAAGGCTTTTGGGGGTAAACACAATTTGCAAGTTTTAAATATTGGCATTTAACCCTGACTGCATTGGAATAAGTTGTAGAGGGTTTTATCTGGCTCATAGGGTGTTGTCCTCAACCCACTGACTCAGAACATCTGAGATTGAATCTGGAATCCACACGTTGCTCCAAATTAATAATTTATACATACAACCATAACTTGTCAATAATGAAAAGTTTTCTCACTGCTTATCTTCAGGTTTGGGAACATAGTTGAAGGGTTCTACAACTGAAAAGATGGTAAGATAATCACAGATTATACAGCTAGAAGTAAAACATTTTAAAAGGGAAATAAAGTCTTGAAATTGGTGTTTTATGTGTTAATTACATCAACTTTCATTTCTATCTAGAGAGGAAAATCTAGTTCCTTAGTCTGTAGAAAGCAAAGTACTGAAAAGTTACTTTGAAATATTGAACAAGTCAAAACCTTTTAAAGAAAAAGTTAATTTGGTGATACCGATGTCAACAGAAATTGTAATGACTTGAACCTTGTATTAAGTTGGCCCAGAAAGGCTCTGTTAAAAGGAAATCACTGTAACATTAGGAAAACATGCTGTAGGTACATCTTCTTGCTTTGAAATTAGTTTTCTATAGAATGCTTTTTGCCTTGAGGTTTGCAATAGTCTTTGAACTGTAGAAGCCTTTATTGGGTGGTAACTATTTCACACAGCAGCAGTCAGTTTCAGTACTGCAATATTTCAGTATGAGGTATATTTCCTAGGTATTTTACCATGGTATCTTCAGGTTGGGGGTTGATTATCATAGTTGATAGTTATTTGCTGACTTATGTGTTAAAAATACATCTATTTTGCATCCAGTTTAGACACTAGAAATGAAACCATGAAGTCATACCATCCCCACCCTAGTCTCTTATCTCCCTTTAGTTTACTCAAAGGTGTATTAGTGATTTTTGTTATGTGGATTCTGTAAGTTTTTTCATTCTCACGCCTGTTTTTGAATATGTACACTTGCAGAGTTAATTTTTGTGTATAATTGTGGTTTGGACATGTTTGACATTTCATGATGTTTTGGGTTTGAAATGGTGCATCAGTGACTTCATTGCTGATTTTAAGATCAATGAATAATTATGTAGTCCAGAACTACTTCTGCCAGATTTCATTACAGGACCTTCAATATTGATAGATGAAATGTAGATTGGGTGATTTGAATTACGCATCTCTCTGCTCTTTGTGAGATTTCAGTGGAGTAGTGAAAATAAAATATTGCCATCTTAAATGGGGTTTTCTTGGTCTGTCAGTTTGCATCCTTTGACTCAGGAAAGTTCTGTCTTTTGTTGTTGTTGTTTTGTTGCTGGCTGACTTCTTTTGCGACCCCATGGGCTGTAGCCCCCCAGGCTCCTCTGTCTATGGGATTTTCCAGGCAAGACTATTGGAGTGGGTTGCCATGGCCTTCTTTCCCAATCCAGGGATCGAACCTGCATCTCCTGCATTGCCAGGTGGATTGTTTACCACTGAGCCACCAGAGAAGCCCCTGTCTTATCCAAGTATTACTGTTGGCAGGATAGATTAGATTTTGAAATGTAGTACAATCTGAATGTGTGGCTGCTGTGCCTCTTTTTATCTAGAGGAAAACAACTGGTTATAAAATATGCTTTGCTTTCATAGTACTCACTTTTTAAAATAGTCTGTTTTCTATTGCTATGGCAGCACACTAAAAGGATGTTTGAGGACATGCAATCTGCTTTGTAGGCCAGGGGAGAATAAAAGCAGTTCTCAAAGTGTTCAGATGTTGGATTTTTTTTTTTTTCTCATTCTGTAAATGATGGCAAATATTTTTTCACTTTTGATTGTCATGGTGTCCCTAGTATCTTCATTGTTCTAAAGACATTATAGGGTCTTGAAGTGGTCGTTGAATGGATTAAATATTTAATATTTAAGGGTCATAGTCATTTCATTAGTAGCTTGCTCATTCACAATATTACAACCTCTAAATATTGTTTACTGCAAATGTAGGCTACAGTAATTATACATGCATATAACAGACATTTGTGAATAACTACTAGTTCATACGAGATTATGCCTTCTAATCTTTGTTTCATTGTAGTACTTTGTAACTGACATTAGTTTATTTTTGTTAACTGAGGGTTGACCAAGTGCAGTTTTGTTGATTCTGTGTTGAAATACAGTACTAAAAGCTTGCTGATGACTCTCTCCCTTGATATAGAAAGTTTTAAGTTTCTTTCGGGCTTACATCTAGAAGTTGTCATTATATGTATCAGTTTTCAGTTTTTCCAGCAGTTGAAAAAAGACAACTCTTTAGGCATTTGGCTTGTGGATAGAAATGGCGATTTTTAGAAAATTGTTTTGTACTTTTGGCTTTTGATTACTTTTAATGGTAAAAATTTGTGGAGGCTTGGAAATTTTGAATATGTATTTCTGGAAATATCTTTTAGAAGAATTCAGAGACTTAACCTTTTTATTTGTTATTATTTATTTGTTTCTGAGTGTACTGGGTCTTCACTGTTGCACGGGCTTTTCTCTAGTTGCGGTGAGCTGGGGCTACCCTCTAGTTGCAGTGTGAGGGCTTCTCTTGTTGCAGAGCACAGGCGGTGGGGCTCACAGGTTTCAGTAGTTGCTGCACATGGACCCTCAGTAGTTCTCTAGGGGATCTTCCTGACTCAGGGATCAAACCTGTGTTTCCTGCATTGCAGGTGGATTCTTTACCTGCTGAGCTATCAAGGAAGCCCCACCTTAAAAATTTTTTTTTATTTCAAATATTCCATACTAACTATAGTACTGGTTTGCCTTTTCCTAATTATATTTATATAGCCAGTTCAGTGTTGATAAACTTGATGCCAGATCGCACCCTGTTGGTTTTTTTGACTATATTGCACAGCATGTGGGATCTGAGTTCTCAGACCACAGATCAGACCTGAGCCCCCTACGTTGGAAGCATAGTCTTAACCACTGGAGCACCAGAGAAGTCCCTGGCACCCAATGTTCTTGATGATTTGTATTCTTAAAGATTAGCGTTACACCTTGAGTTTGATGTGTATTTTTTCTTTTCTTTTTTTTTTTTTTTTTTGTCGGGGGGACAGGCTTAAGCAATATTATTACAAGTGGATGCTGTAAATTATTAGTGGTTTAATATTGCCTACACATATAATAGGGTATATATCCTAAAAGGGTAATTGCATTTCTTTTCTATCGGTTGCAAGGATGTGTGCTAGATATTTTCTAATGTGGCTTCAGGTTTAGGGGTTGGTGATCATTATTGATAGTTGATATCTTAATATCTTAGTAGGTACATCTGTTTTGCATCTAGTTTAGATAACTAGAAATGAAACTGTGAGGTCATGCCATCCCCACCCTAGTCCCTCATTTCCCTTTAGGTTTAGAAAACCAGTGGTTTTATGTTGGATGGTTTTGTATGGCTATTTGGTACATTCTTTGTGATACTTCAAATACTTTTAACAGTCTCTAAATACAATACTTATTGAAAAATCAGTAAGGGCAAATAGTTTTACCCTTTATGATAATTTTCTCATAGTCATTTTAAAAAATGTATATATCATTTTGAGATAATAAGCAGTGGTATTTAATCCATTAACACCATTGAACTTTTACTTTCAGTTTTAAAAATAATTATGTGTTCTATTTGAAGTGTTCAGTAACTAACACTTCCTATTTACTAGAAGACTTAAAAACCTGATTCTTTTTTCCATATAAACAGATTTACGTAGGATAACTTGATATCAAGTTAATTCTTACGCCAAATCTCTATTCTCAACTGTTCAAAGAAAATAATGCAGCAGTGTGTTTGTTCTCAGCAATAAATGTTCAAAGTAGTGCTAGTTGGTTGTATAATGTTATATTTGCATAGCATAGTTTCATAATTATATTAAATCTTATATACCTGAAAATTATCTTATATGACTGATTTTTACTGCATTAATTTTCTCTCTTGCAGCATTTTCAGTTAGCTTTGGTTGACTGTAATCCCTGCACTTTGTCCAATGCTGAAAGTAAGTATTATTAAATATCATAGTTTTCTGCACGTATTCAGATCACTTCATGGCAGATATAATAATAGTCATGAATGCTGTGTAATTTTTCCCCTGGAATTGCTGAGTCTAACTATATTTGTTGCCATAACTATTTGCACAAATAGAACATGTGAGACCAGTTATTTATTGTGAACATTATGTGTCTAAAACAGATATGCTAGTGAACTGGGTTTGTTGAATTAAAATTATCTGTACTAGTGAACAGGATTGATTATCTGTATATTAATTACATTGTAGATGACTTGGGGAGGTTAAAAACAGGATTGCCAGTCTTTTCGGAAATCTGAGTGTACAAAGATTCATGTGTTAGTTCACTGATTGATACTTCGTGAATTAAAATTATTGGTAATGACGAGGATATACTTTGACTTTCTATTATAGTTTTAAACATCATACATAAAGATTGTGGTGAGATTTTTCAATTAATTAGAGTGTATAAAAAATTGAATCATTCTTCATGAAAATTTCAGATAAATCAAAAGATTCTAGTTTTACAAAGTCGGTAGTTTGCTATAATTACTTTTTTAAGCATATAGAAAGGAGTTCAGTGAAGAGTTAGTAGTCACAGTGGTAAAAATGCCTGCAAATGATTGACTCAGTGAAAAAAACTGTAGAAATTTGCATATAAGATGAAATAAGATATAGTGTTTATTAAATCATTATCTAGACCAGACTAATTGTCTTATAATTCTACTAAATGAAATTTTCTGAGAAAATTTCAAAGAACTCTGTGTTCTTTAAATGAAATTTAGGATTTAGTACTGATCAGTGTATTTCCAGAACAAATGGTGGAAAGGTAACAAATGCAGCACTATTTTCATTTCTAAGATGAGGTTAAATGAGAAAAAGGATTTAACTCACTGATATATTAATTTATGAAGTGTTCATTTTTTTTTTTTTCCTTTTTTTTTTTTTAAATTTATTTATTTATTTTTAATTTTTACTTTACAATTCTGTATTGGTTTTGGCATAGATTGACATGAATCCACCACATGTGTACATGCATTCCCAAACATGAACCCCCCTCCCACCCCCCTCCCCACAACATCTCTCTGGGTCATCCCCGCGCGTCAGCCCCAAGCGTGTCATATCCTGCATCAGACATAGACTGGTATTTCGATTCTTACATGTTATTATACATGTTTCAATGCCATTCTCCCAAATCATCACACCCTCTCCCTCTCCCTCTGAGTCCAAAAGTCCGCTATACACATCTGTGTCTCTTTTGCTGTCCTGCATACAGGGTCATCATTGCCATCTTCCTAAATTCCATATATATGTGTTAGTATACTGTATTGGTGTTTTTTAAACTTACTTTTGTATCCTTAATTTTATATCCAGGTTATATAAACCATCTAAAATATAAACCCCTAAAATCCTTTTAAAATTATGGGACTAAGAAAAAAAAATTGATTTTCATTTAATTGATTGTATTTAGTGCCTAGAAAGTAACTTTCATTCGTACTTGTCAATTTGAATGATAACTTTTGAGGGACGTTTCATAACTTTCAAACTAAATATTTTTGTAAATCCTTATTTTATTCTACTCGAGCTGAAATCTTACTTGTAGATCATTGCGCCTGAGAGGGAAACACCTATGTAAAATGAGTACCAGAGGGCATATACTTTCTTGTGGAATTTGAAGAGGACAGTTCTAACAATCATGAATACATTTTTGAGCTTACCACAGCTCTCTTTCTCTTGATTGCGGAGAAAGGAAATAAGAAGGAGAGTGACCAGTGTCCTGCTTTGCACAGGACTGAGGAATTTCCCCAGACTCAGAACTATGAGTGCTAAAAGGTTTGTCACTCTAATGGAAGGCATGTGCTTTATTTAGAGACATTACACCATTATAGTTGAGTTGGTGTGGGTAGTTTATTTTTAACTATATAACTTCATAGCTACTTGATAACCATGATAATAAAGCCTGGTGTCTCACAGAGCACTCTCAAATATAGACTACTCACTTTGGGTACACATTATTACTATATAAATACCAGACTCTTTATCATCTTTGTAAAACTTACTTCTCTGGATTTTTTAATATCATCACCTATTTAGGTAAGCCACAGACTTGACTATTTTTTGAAATCTTCCATGTTACTTTGTCATACTACAAAGGTCAGAAGATTTTAGAAAGTGAAGTGAGCTTTTAAAGTCTGTAAGAGGTTTCTGTTTTATTGTACAGTTCATTTATGCATTAGAAAAACACATATACTTGCCGCTTCTAGAGCCTTTAAGAGGGGTTAATTGCACTTTGTGTTTTGAAAAGTAGAATCATGGTGATGAGAAACTTATACGATTGCCCCTTGGGATAAAATTGTTTCTTCTAGATTTAATTAAGTCTAAAAATAATGTCTTAATTTCTGAATAAAGTTTAATTTCAGAACCTTTTATGGCAATATTTGTTAAATTTCTACCTCTAATTGAGACTTGCCAAGTGGAGCTTTTTCTTATCTGTATGATTATCTTCCACTTTGAAGGGGACTTTTAAGAATTTAAATATAAATTGGTTTTCACACCACAAAAGATGATACTGGATTTAGTAACTTCTGGGATAGGAAAGCCCTTATTGAGCCTGGAGGAACTTTGGGCTGGAATTAGAATGCTACCTTACTGCTACTAATCTTTTTTTTCCATGTCACCTTTCTTAGAGGAGTAAGAAGACGGGGGCGGGGAGGTGGGGAGATGAAAATATATTTTCCATCTCTTCCTCATTCTCTAATGATGTAGTCAGATGAGATTTGGACTAGAACTCTCAAAGAGAGCTATGTTGAAAAGGGGGACTAGGAAATAAGAAAACCACTCAACAGATACAGGTAAAGGGAGAGGATATTTATATCTGTAGAACTTTTATGATTTTTTTTTTTATTATGTACTTTTCACAAAAAGTTGATCTTCATCTTTTCAAAATGATATTTTTATTTTGTCTCATCTCTGCTTATGATATTTAATGATTATGTATGAAGAGGGCAGTACTTTTGATCCAAATATGTATGATTTTAAAATTCATTATATATTTTGTTTTGGGCTTTCTGCATATTTACTTCAGCTATTCTCAGGTACTGCTCTAGGAAACAGGTGTCAAAATCCTTTGTTAATCCCAGAACTAAATAAAAAGGTACCTTTCTGGGCCTTGCCCCAAGCTCACTGAATACAATCTCAGGGATCTCTATTTTTAACTAGCATCTCAGGTGAATCTTACAGTTATGGGAGTCAGTGTGAGAGTTAAGTTTATGATACCAGTGAGAGCTTGATGATAGCTATAGATCTTATTTTTAAAGATCCAGATACATATTATGCATATAATTTTGAAAGGCTCCCAGACTCCTTGAAATCCAACTATGAAATCCAGGTAGATGGAACATTTAAAAAAAACGATTTGTCATTGGAGGATAAAAATCATTAAGTAAGCCAGAATCCAGTTTTGATTCCTGATTCATTGTTGCTTTCATTGCATCATTCATATTCTGGTGGTGCAGTATCAGGAAGAGCTGAAAATAAAAGCTGAAATATGTATATTTTTTATTTTCAAGAGGTACTTGTTAATATTGATGTTCTTTATTTATTATTCTTGCTTTCCAAGTGGTTTGACCTTTAAAAAAGTTTTTTTGAAGAACTGACAGAGAAATGCAACTTATTATCTATGATATCTTTGTAAACATTAGTATGAAATATGTAATAAAATATATAACTAAAAAGAGTATTTTTCATGGTTGTTTTAATCAAATACTGACTTTCTTTTTTGAGTTTTAACTCAGGTTTTAAATACCATGTTGTGAAATGTATAGATTATAAAAGTTATATTTTATATCTGTTTAATGTTGCCATTTGAACTTATACTCACTTGCTACAGATTTTAATGTTAATTTTAATAATTACATTGACAAAATTTAGTAATGACTAATAATACATGTAGTTTCTTATCATGTTCTTATATGCTTGTATATTTTATTAAGAATAAGTTATGTTCTGAAATTACTTAAATGTATGCAGCCAAGATAGTGTTTATATTTTACATTTTATATTCTTATATTTATCCAAACACTACTGTAATACAGCTGTTGACTTATTTTCTCATCTTTGCAGTTCAATTTCACATTGCCCACTTATATGAAACCCAGGTAAGTGTTTTAACTTAGTTTACATTAAAACACTCATACCATTTTAAGTGTAATCAGATACACAGTTAATTTAATGGAGTTCTGGGCACTACTTCTTACATAATACTCATTAAATTTGGTCAAGATTTTGAATTCATGTTGCAATTATTACACAGAGTTCTTGTTGTGTACAAAGAACCCATTAAACTCAAACTATCTGCAGCCTTAAATGGCCGTATTTGAGAAGCTTTCTCATATTCTTGATGTGAAATGTCTAGGTTTCTTTTCAGAATGTTATAGATGGTTGTTATAATGCATTGTTCTTAGTTTCACTTTTTATTAAGATTGAAATATCACTTCCATATATCACCATTTGAAAAGCCTATTAGTAACCTCTTGATGTCATTACCAGTACTTTTATGGCTGCTATATTTAATTTGGTTTTTTGGCTGTGCTGCAAGGCATGTCGGATCTTAGTTCCCTGACCAGGGATGGAACCTGTGCCCCCCACAGTGGAAGTGCAGAGTCTTAATCACTGGACCACCAGGGAAGCCCTGGCTGCTATATTTAAAAAGCTATTTTAGAACATATTTTTTTATATGGCAGAATTTGCTTAGTTACATGATACAGGGTATAACACATAAACATTTAGTTTAGGTAAGCAGTTTTGGTATGGGCTTCCCTAGTAGCTCAGCTGGTAAAGAACCCACCTGCAATGCAGGAGAGCCCGGTTCAATTCCTGGGTGGGAAGATCCCCCGGAGAAGGAATAGGCTACCCACTCCAGTATTCTTGGGCTTCCCTGGTGGCTCAGTCAGTAAAGAATACGCCTGCAATGTAGGAGACCTTGGTTCGATTCCTGAGTTGGGAAGATCCCCTGAAGAAGGGATAGGCTACCCGTTTCAGTATTTTTGCCTGGAGAATTCTGTGGACAGAGGAACGTTATAGGCTACAGTCCATGGGGCTGCAAAGAGACACGACTGAGCGACTAAGCACAGCACAGGCAGTGGTACAGAAAATCAAGTGTAAGTTGGTATGTGGCTAAATATTAGGTAATCATAGTTGCTGCTGTTGTAACCCCATGGACTGTAGCCCACCAGGCTCCTCTGTCCATGGGATTTTCCAGACAAAAATACTGGAGTATGTTGCCATTTCCTGCTATAATCATAGTTTACCCAGAATATAATTTTTATAACAGCTTTTTAGGAAAATAAAGTACTGTTATATTTCTAGATAATTTTTAAGGTCTGTTTTGTTTCAGAGCCACCATGAGGTGGTCTAAAAAAAAATTAACATCTGATTGCTGGGCACCTCCTTCTACTGTGGTTTCTCCCCCCACCCTCCTTGCACACATGCACACAGGTGTGTGTATGTCTACTGAACACTCCCTTTACTAATCTAGGGATTTTATCCGGCTTGAGAGGGTGCATTTGAGAATCATGTGCATGTTGTGGAGCAGAGTCTTTACCTGCCAGTGCTAATCACTGTCTCCTTGTCAACTGCCGAATCAATTAAGGCCCCAGGGTGAAAGCAGCTATAGAAATAAGCTGTTTCTCCAGAGTTCTTTCTCTGGAGTCTTAGCTCCTGCTTTCATTGCCTCAGGAGATCTCTGCTGCCTTCTAAAGGATGAACTCTGAATTTTTTTCCCCAGCTTTCATAGCTCTTAGTGAGATTTCCCTCATCGGTCATTATGTAAAACAGATGTTATCTAACCATTCTTTTTAATGAGTGTTTTTTGGCTGGAGATGGAATTCTATTTTATTATTTTATATGACCACTTTAAAACTTACATTCCATTGTCCTCTGGTTTTCATTGTTTCTGGTGAGTTGTCTGTTGGTATTAATTGTTTTGAATCTTATGAAGGTAATGTGGGGACAGGGCCCTTCCCCCACTGATTCTTTCATTTGATAAATTTTAGTGCCCATTAAGATTAAACAAAACAAAACCAAAAAAATTCGTGCTAGGCAGAGTATGTAATTATTAGATGATAAGAAGCTGACACTATAAGCTTATGAAAGGATTGAAAAGTCTTCTTCACTTCAGTGCTTATAACAAGGATTTTTATTTTCAGGTGAAAAATTAAGGAAAACAAAAAGACTTACCTACCTATTAACTATCTGAAGTATACAATGTGATGATTGGATATATGTATGATTTCCCCCCACTGAATTATTAACACACCCGTCACCTCACATCTTCAAAGTGGTGCATTGAGAACATTTTAGTTCTATTCACAAACTTCACTTGTACAGTACATTGTTGTCAGCAATAGTCATCATATTATATGTTTGATTCTCAGACCTTATTTATCTTATAAATAAAAGTTTGTACCCTTTTACCAACCTCTCCTTTTTCTTCCATCTCATCTCCTGGTGGCCCTTGCAAATCCCCTCTTGTAGAAGATTAAGCCCCCACCTCACCACTTTTTAAAAAGAATCCACACAGAAGTGATGCTGTATAGCATTTATCTTTCATTGTCTGTTTTTTTTCATTTACCATAATTCCTTCCAGGTTTATCCATGCTGTCACAAATGACAAGATTTCCTTCTGTTTTTAAGGGTGAAATACCATTCCATTGTATTTATATACCACATTTTTCCGATCCCATCTGTAGAGAGACACTTCAGTTGTTTCCATCCTTGTCGTCGTTTAGTCACTGAGTTGTATTGGACTTTTTGTGACACCAAGGACTGCAGCACACCAGGCTTCCCTGTCCTTCACCATCTCTTGGAGTTTGTGCAAACTCATGTCCATTGAGTTGGTGATGTTATCCAACCGTCTCATCCTCAGGTTGCCTCCTTCTCCTCTTTCCTTCAGTCTTTCCCAGCATTAGGGTCTTTTCCAATGAGTCAGTTCTTCGCATCAGGTGGTCCAAGTTTGGGTCTTCTGCTTCAGAATCAGTCCTTCCAATAAATATTCAGGGTTGATTTCCTTTAGGATGGACTGATTTGGTCTCCTTGCAGTCCAAGGGACTCTCAAGCACCACAATTTGAAAGCATCAGTTTTTCGGTGCCAGACTTCATTATGGTCCAGCTCTCACACATCTGTACATGACTACTGGAAAAAGCAAAATTTTGACTATACGGACCTTTGTTGGCAAAGTGAGATCTCTGCTTTTAATTATGCTGTCTACGTTTGTCATAGCTTTCCTTCCAAGGAACAAACATCTTTTAATTACGATTTACTCTCAGATATTTATATCGTTTATTTAATCCTTCTCATTTTATTTTCTGAGACCCCCCCACACAGTACCATTTTTTCCTAATAGTATTAATGGCTTTCATTTCTTTTTCTTGATTATTTATGAAATGACTTGAATACGTCACCATCTAAATTCTAAATAAACTTAAAGATTAAAGGTAAAGGATTTCTCCCTTTTAATTTTGTTATTAGTGTTACTTAGTTTTGAATAGATAATCCAAAGAGAAAGTGTCTGAAAAAATACACAGTGAAGTATCCTTCTCACTCTTTTTCCCTGGCCATCTAGTCCCCTGCCAAAAGCTACCAACTACCATTATCAGTGTTTTTATATTCTTCCAGAGAAACTTGTATATATCAGCAAATCTATATGTATGTTTGCCCATATTTTATTGAAATAATAGCCCATTATGTATGTTCTCTCTTGATCTTGTTTAAATTTTTGTTTATTTTTTAAACTTAGTATTATATTTTGGAAATCATTCCCTATTAATACATGTTGATTTATATTACATCCCTTTGCAGAGATGTAGTGTAACTAATTTAACTATTCTCCTGTGAGATAGTTATAAATAATGTTATTATGAATAACAGTGTTGGTAAGAATTACTAGTTTCATTGTTAACCTTGCCTTCTAACTATCCAGCCATAGTTATTACTGACACACTATAGACTGGTTTCATTTATGCATATTATAGAAGTCCAAAAATTCTAAAGAAAGAAAAATTTAAGCTCACGTTTAAAGATGCAGTAAGTATGTCCTGATTACTGAGGGTTTATTCCATGAATTCAAGGTTAGTTCAGTGTAAGGAAATGTGTTAACAAAACAAAAATCAATGTAAGGAAAACAATATTGTGAGGAAAAAAGATTTTTTTTAAAAGGAATTAATGATATTAAAAGAGAAAAATGGTAGATCTAATTAAATTAGTCAAAATCTTTTTATTCTAGAAAAAATTAACAATAGATAAATCACAGACTAACTTGATTAAGTGGATAAATGAGATAAACTACAGATACACAAAATAAGATGACCATGGGTACAGAAGAAATTAGAATAATCACATGAGACTACTTAGCAGACCTCTGTGTGGATGAATTTCAAAACTTAAATGAAGTAGACTGTTTCCCAGGGAAGTACAGACTAGCAAAATTGACCTCATTGGAGTTAGAAAAGTTATAAAAAGCCATTTTTCGTAAAAAGAGAAAAGTAATACCATGCAGAAAGTACCATGCCCAGCTGGTTTTACAGGGGAATTCTCCCAAACCTTCAAAGACCAGATAATTCTAGTACTCTGTAGATTGTTCTAGAGCATTAGAAAAGGAGAAAAACTTTCTCATTTCTTTCTCCTTTTTTTGAACAGGATAGTCAGGGGCTTATAAATAGCTTTCTGTCTGACCTTGAGAGACATGTATTTGATCATAAAGTCCTTTATGCACTTACTGATTCTATTGTGCATTTTTGAGATATAATAGAAACAAAAGTCTTATCCTGAAAATCACTTATGGACCATAGTTCTTTGATGTCTTTTTTATTTTATTGTGAAATATACATGACATAAATTTTCCCATTTTAACCATTTGTTCAATGGCATTAAATACATTCACTTTGTTGTGCAACTATCACCATTGTCCATCTCTAAAACTTCATCATCTTCCCAAGCTGAACCTCTGAACCCAGTAAAGAGTAATTCCTGATTCCTCCTTCCCTACGGCCCCTAGCAACCACTATTCCACTTTTTGTCTCTATGAGTTTGACTATTCTAGGTACCTCATGTAAGTGGAATGGTACAGTATTTGTCTTTTTGTGTCTGGCTTATTTCGCTTAGCATAATGTCTTTAAGGTTTGTGTATACTATAGCATGTGCCAGAATTCCATTCCTTTTTAAGGCTGAGTAATATTTCATTGTATGTGTACACTACATTTGGTTTATCCATTCATCTGTCAGTTGACTTCCAGCTTTTGGCTGTTATGAATATTGTTGCTGTGAACATGAGTGTGCAAATATCTGCTTTTGTCCCAGCTTTCATTTTTTTCTTTCTTTTTTCTTTGATATATACTCAGAGTTACTGAGTCATATGGTAATTCTGTTAAAATTTTTGAAGAACTTTCACACTGTTTTCCCTCCTTTGTTTTTGATGAAAGTATATATTAACATTGATACTTAAACCTGGTACAGTACAAAAATGAATGTACACACTGTTATCACTGATGAATGTTGGTATAAAAATACTAAATAAAATACTAGCAAACAATCTATTACCTCATGAAACAAATATACTATGAGCAAGTGGTATTCATTCAGAGAATACAAAGTTGATTGAATATTAGGAAATATGTTAATATCATGCCTTGTAATAATAGAGCTAAAGGTAAAAGCAAATCATCATCATAGATGCTAGAGACAAAAGAACTGTAAACAAATCTTCCACTACAGTTACTTTCTCACAGGAATATGGATAGACATTCTGTAACTTTTATGTACATACTCAGTTCAGTTCAGTTGCTCAGTCATGTCCGACTCTTTGCGACCCCATGGACTGCAGCACCCCAGGCTTCCCTATCCATCACCAACTCCTGGAATTTAATCAGACTCATGTCCATCAAGTCCATGATGCCATCCAACCATCTCATCCTCTGTCGTCCCCTTCTCCTCCTGCCTTCAATCTTGCCCAACATCAGGGTCTTTTCAAATGAGTCAGTTCTTCACATCAGGTGGCGAAAGTATTAGAGTTTCAGCTTCAGGATCAGGACTGATTTCCCTTAGGATTGACTGGTTGGGTCTCCTTTCTGTCCAAGGGAATCTCAAGAGTCTTCTCCAACACCACAGTTCAAAAGCATTAATTCTTTGACTCTCAGCTTTCTTTATATTCCAACTCTCACATCCACACATGACGACTGGAAAAACCATAGCTTTGACTAGACAGACCTTTGTTGCCAAAGTAATGTCTCTGCTTTTTAATATGCTGTCTAGATTGGTCATAACTTTTCTTCTAAGGAGCAAGCGTCTTTTAATTTCATGGCTACAGTTACCATCTTTAGGGATTTTGGAGCCCCCCAAAATAAAATCTCTCAGTGTTTCCCTTGTTTCCCCATCTATTTGCCATGAAGTGATGGGACCAGATGCCATGATCTTAGTTTTCTGAATGTTGATCTTTAAGCCAACTTTTTCAGTCTCCTCTTTTACTTCATCAAAAGACTCTTTAGTTCTTTGTTGCTTTCTGCCATAAAGGTAGTGTCATCTGCATATCTAAGGTTATTGATATTTCTCCCAGCAGTCTTGATTCCAGCTTGTGCTTCCTCCAGCCCAGCATTTCAAATGATGTACTCTGCATATAAGTTAAATTAAGCATGGTGACAGTATACAGCCTTGATGTACTTCTTTCCTGATTTGGAACCAGTCTGTTGTTCCATATCCAGTTCTAACTGTTGCTTCTTGACCTGCATACAGATTTTCAGGAGGCGGGTCAGGTGGTCTGGTATTCCCATCTCTTGAAGAATTTTCCAGAGTTTGTTGTGATCCACACAGTCAAAGACTTTGGCAGAGTCAATAAAGTAGAAATAGATGTTTTTCTGGAACTCTCTTGCTTTTTCGATGATCCAGCGGATGCTGGCAATTTGATCTCTGGTTTTTCTGCCTTTTCTAAATCCAGCTTGAACATCTGTATGTTCACGGTTCACATACTGTTGAAGCCTGGCTTGGAGAATTTTGAGCATTACTTTACTAGCATGTGATGTGAGTACAATTGTGCGGTAGTTTGAGCATTCTTTGGCATTGCCTTTCTTTGGGATTGGAATGAAAACTGACCTTTTCCAGTCCTGTGGCCACTGCTGAGTTTTCCAACTTTGCTGGCATATTGATTGCAGCACTTTTCACAGCATCATCTTTTAGGATTTGAAATAGCTCAACTGGAATTCCATCACCTCCGCTAGCTTTGTTCATATTGTTGCTTCCTAAGGCCTACTTGACTTCACATTCCAGGATGTCTGGCTCTAGGTGAGTAATCACACCACTGTCGTTATCTGGGTCATATGGGTCATGAAGATCTTTTTTGTACAGTTCTTCTGTGTATTCTTGCCACCTCTTAATGTCTTCTGCTTCTGTTAGGTTGATACCATTTGCCCATCTTTGCGTGAAATGTTCCCTTAGTATCTAATTTTCTTGAAGAGATTTCTAGTCTTTCCCATTCTATTATTTTCCTCTATTTCTTTGCATTGATTACTGAGGAAGGCTTTCTTATCTCTCCTTGCTATTCTTTGGAACACTGCATTCAAATGGGTATATCTTTCCTTTTCTGCTTCCCTTTGCTTCTCTTCTTTTCTGAGCTATTTGTAAGGCCTCCTCAGACAACTATTTGTCCTTTTTGAATTTCTTTTTTCTTGGGAGTGGTCTTGATCACTGCCTCTTGTACAGTGTCTTGAATCTCAGTCCGTAGTTCTTCAGGCACTCTGTCTACCAGATATAATCCCTTGACTATATATACTTGTCACTTGACTTCGGGAGTTGGTGATTGTCAGGGAGGCCTGGCATGCTGTGGTTCATGGGGTCGAAAAGAATCGGACACAGCTGAGCGACTGAACTGAACTGAATGGTCTAGTGGTTTTACCTACTTTCTTCGATTTAAGTCTGAATTTGGCAATAAGGATATTGCTTATCCCTAAGTAAATGTATTGTGAATAATGAGGGCTAGATTTTCACTGTCAGAGAACTTACAGGTAAGAAAAGAAGAAAGGCTAGACTGAACTCTGTGTTATTGGATTGGAATTGGAGTAAAAACTAAATATACGGTTATTGACGGAAATTGAGAGTTGAATAGAGATAGATACAGATAGAAGAGTATGTGTGTATGTGTATGCATTGTGTATACATTAATATATTTCCCAGCTCTGTTTGCTGTGAGTGCCTAGAAGCAAGGCCCCCCTCCACAGCAGTGAATGTTCTAGCATCCAGATCTTTGTTTCTAAATTTGATTCTTCAATAAAAGAAAGCAAGAATTCTTGGGGAGAAGTGTGTGATTCCAGAGCTTAGGGGGGGAACCTACAAGATGAGCCCTGGAATATTTCATGGTGCAAAAAGTAAGGGAGCGCTCAAAAAATGATGAGGCCTGTGAAAAGTTCCAGGAGCCAACTTGAGTGAAATAGGGTTTCTAATCACCAAATTGGACACAAGTTTAGGAACAAATAATTATAATGTGTACAGTACAGAATAAAATATTTTAGCTCATATTGCTATAAATGAATAATTAAATAAATGAAAGAGGACACCTCTTTCTTCCTGTGGAATTTTAATTAATATATGAGAAATGATGAATATCATTCCACAAGGTACTTACTAGTTTGAAAGGTACATTCTTCAAAATAATGAGCTAGTACTTTAAATATCAAGGTAATGAAAAGTCAGAGACTGAGTAGCTGTCTCAGGTTAGCGGATGGTAAAGACACAGGCTAACTGGACACAGTGTGGGATCTTGAATTAGATCCTGGACCAGAAAAGTGGGACAGTTGGTGAAATTGGAATAAATTTTATAGACAAATAGTATTTTATCAGCATTAAATCTGTCAACCTCATTTTTTAAAAAGCTTTGTTATTGTTATGTCATCCTGATATGTCCTTCATCTTTATGAGATATTCCTCTTTATCTCTGGCAGTGCTCTGTCTTGAAGCCTTCTTAATGTGATCTGAATCTAATCACTTCAGCTTTCTAATATTTAGAGTTTACATCGTATGTTTTCCATCCTTTTATTTCAGTCTGTTTGAGTCCTTATAGGAAAAAGTGCAAATCTTACAATTCTTATGTATATGGCTTTCTTTCACTTTTGTAGTCTGTTCTGTCAGTCTCTATATCTAGTCCATTTATATTTAATTTGATTACTGATATGATAACAGAAAGTTGGCTGTCATTCATGTTGTATCCTTTGTATTTTGTGGTTTTTCTCTGGCTGTTTTCAAGGTTCTTTTTTAATTTGGTTCTTAAGTATCTGACTATGATGTACTTGGGTATTGGTTTTTCCTTTCTGTTTTTACCAGTGTTTTTCCTGGTCTTTTGGATATGGGATTTAATGTCATCCATTCTGAAAAGTTCTCAGCCATTATATTGTCCATATTTTCTCTGCCCCATTCTTTCTGTTCTTGGACTCCTGTTATGGGTATGGTAGATATTTTGTTATTGTCTTGTACATCTTGGATGGCTTTTGTTTTCCTTCTCTTTTGTCTGTTTTGCTTCAGTCTGGATACTTTCTGCCAACCTCTTTCCAAATTTGTTGATTTTTCTAAAGTCTTCACTCTGCTAGTCAGTCCTTCAGCGACTTTTTTCTTTTTTTAAAATTTCAAATTTGTATTTTTCAGTTTGAGAATTTCCTTTTGTTTCTCTTTTATTTTTCTGTGCTTTGGCTTTTTGTCCATTCCTTACTGATTGTTTTCTTTTTCATTTGTGAACTTCATTAAAATAGCTGCTTTTAAATTATTTGCAAATTGCAACATCTGAGTCATTTCGTGGCTGATTCTCATTGATTTCTTTTTGTTTTGAACATGAGTAAAAATTTCCTGATTCTTATAAGCCTGATAATTTTATCCTGGGTATCATGAATAAATAATGTATTGTGAAGAGTGACTTTGTTATATTTTTCTAAAATTGATTTTTTGTTTTATTAGACAGTTTTAACTTTGCTCAAGTCACACACTAAACTTTGTCATCCCTGTGGTGGACGGCAGCTAAATCTCTCTTTAGTTCTTTTAGGCTGCTGGACGTGTGTTGTGTTTCTGTGTAGTTCAGTGGTCAACCAGGAATTTGAGCAGTTTAATTGCAGAAGTTGATATTCTCTCTCTTTTCTGGGATTGTTTCTTCTTCACTCACTTTTAGCTCTTGTGATAGCTTCAAAATCTTTCCTCTTATTTTTCAAGCTAGTAAGATTGCTGATTTCTGTTTGAGGTCTAGCCAGCCAGATATCAGCTGGGGCCTGCCTTCAGGTCAACATCCTGGGAGAATGGGTTTACTGAACCAGTGCCATTCCATTCCTTTAAGTCTTAACTTCTCTGGTTTGGCCTAATTTTGTTTTCTTTTCAGTGCTTTCTGGTAGATAGTTGACCTTTGTATTTTATCCAGAATTTAATGCTATCTGTGAAATGTTACGGCAGCATTACAAGAGGCAAAACTTTACTAAATACCTTTACACATAAACTTTTGTATACTGCTTTTGATTGCTACTTAATGTTCTGCTGTAAACATCCATCATATTTTACATTTCCACTCACCTAATAAGATAGACGTAGTTGTCCATCTCCTTGATACTACAAATAGTACCATTTAGGGAAGGTTCCTTTGGTGTATAGATATATCCCAAGGACAAGATGTTTAGATTGTAGCATATTTATACACCTAGTTCCATGAGTAAATCCCCTTCAGCAAGGCATGAGTATTTCCCTTTATATCCCCACAATGCTAAGAATTACCCAACTTTATGTTTGCCAGTCTAATTGGTAGAAACTAGTATTTCATTTAAATTTGCATTTTCTGATTTCTCGAGGTTTATACGTCACATGTTTTTCACCTTTTAGATGTTGGTTTTTATGTCCATTGTCTATTTTTCTCCTTATGTGTTTCGAGTCAGATCCTTCCTCCTGATTTATGTGGTTTTTGCCAAGTCTAATAAATTTCTTCCCATCTCAAGGAAATATTATCCATTGTCTTCTTTTAGTTATATACTTACATTTCATATTTAGGTCTTTAATGTGGGTGCCAGGTTTGTATATAGAATGAGGTAGAAATAAAACTTGGTTTCTCAGTATGGTCCATCCAGTTTTTCAAGTATGATGGTTTATTATTATTATTATTATCATTAGTACTAGTGTTTGGAAGTATGTTTTAGCATTTGTTGAGGTAATTCCAGAAAGTGGTCGTCCTAAAATATAAATTTGATTATATTGATTGAACTCATTTCATTGGTAGCCCATTGTCTTAGGATATAGTCTACAGTCTTTTAACATGGTTTAGGAAGGTCTTTGTGAAGTTGTCTGCTTGTCTCTGCATTTTCTGCCCAATCTGCTAGTACTCTAAGCTTGTCTGCTTCTGGGAAATAACTGTGTACAATATTGTTACTGTACACAGTACAATAAGCTTTGTTTTCTTATCTGTATTCTTGCCTGTAGTCCCAGCAATTTCTGTTATGTGTTAGGTGTTCAACAAATACTTAGCAGTTGAAGGAACTGAGTTGAATAACCTGATTCTTATCCTTCACTGTCTAATTTACTTTTTCAGATCAGATTAATGTTTAAAGGGAAGTCATATACCTGATGAGTAAAAGTTTGTGTAATAACTATTAATCTCAATGGACGTTCTTGGAATTTTTTCCCTTGTTGACATACTGTATTCATAGAGCTCCTTATTTCCATAGCTCTTTATCTCATTTAATCCTGAGAAGAACTCTAGATAGAAAGATCAGGCATTACATCTGTTGTATGGATGTTGAGTCATAGTTCAAGTGATTTGCCTGAGGCTCACACAGCTAGTTTTATGTCTCTACTTTTCTGGGGAGAAAGGTTTGTTTGCTCAGCCAGCTGTGTCCTATCAGTGATATGAGTGAAAGCCACTTTAATCCATTGTTCTGCCAAGTGTTTTCTAAAATTAATATTTATGAAGTTTTCTTTTGTTGACTTTGCCCCTTTTGGACGGATGGGGAGGAGTTGTCTTCAGCTTTCAGACTGTAGCAATAATGGGTTTCAGTCATATTAGTACTTTTGGGGTGAGAACTGTGGGTAAATGGTTTCATTTAGAGTTTTGTCCATATTATAAACATCATTAGACAATAGTTATGAGTTTATCTTTAAAAATCATGTATGTATTATAATTTTTTCATAGAATATATTATATACCAATGATTGTATCTTTTAAACTTAGATTTCATTGGCTTTTGTAACTGTTAAGACTTGGCAAATTCTTAAAGGTCCTATTTTTTGTTGTTGTTATCTCTTGTAACTTACTCAATACTGAACTGAGGTGAAAAGTAAAATGGTTGTATGGGTACAGAATGGTTTGAAGGGTATCGATTGTTTACCCTCATGATCTTGTAACTGACTGGGAGCTGTGGCTCAATACTGCTGCCCAGCATTACAAGAGATTATCATGTCACATATCCCCAGCCTAGGGAAAGATCAAAATTTGAAATAAGGTTTCTACTGAATACATAATGATGCTGTTTCACATCCTTTGGTTTCAACTTGAAGTACTCAAAGGTCATATTTTAATGATACTTGGTTGTATTGAATGTTTTACTGGTGTTAGATACTCTGAAACATGGCCTATTAACCATAACTGTCTAGAGTTAGAGGAACATTAAGTAATGCACTTCATCTTTCAGTTGATTTTTTAAAATATGCTGAAATATCAATATTGTATAAGACTTAACATGAGCTAATTCTTTAAAGATGTTAATTTATTTTCTTTAAATCTTTTTTTCCTGCTTTTTAGAGGAAGTATCATTCTGCAAAGGAAGCTTATGAACAACTTTTGCAGACAGAAAACCTTTCTGCACAAGTAAAAGCAACTGTCTTACAACAGTTGGGTATGTAGTAATTAATATTCACTTAGTGTATTATAAGTACATTGCTTTATGGTTTTTACACGTCACTGATGGTAAATACATGACTTACGTATCCTATTTCTTTTCCTTCCTTTTCCAAAGTTGATAGACATTATCTGAACCCGTCATATTTCCACCGTCTGCTGAGTATTGTCTATCTCACAGTCAATATTATTACAGTTTTTTAGTGTAACTTTTCTTTTAAATGCTCAAAATTATACACTGGTACTTAACCATGAGTGAGGGGGATTGAATGCTTTTTTGGTGCCAGATACCATTAGTACTCAATGGAGTTAAGTGATTTACCTAGTCTCTTAGTGATTGCTGAGCTTGCTTTCATAGCTCTGTCACTGATACTAACTAAAACATCTTTATGTAAGAAATGTGGAATATCTAAAGTATAGATTCTCTACACATGCAGTTCTGTTGTCATGTTGAAGATGAAGGAATATAGTCGTTAGTATGACTGTTTTTTATGTAATTTTAAAATTATTTAAGCTTAAATTTTATCACTTCATGATACTAATGCATACTATGTGATCAGTTATAGAAAATAAAAACATTGCTTTCATATAAAACTTTCATTTTTTAATTTTGTCTTTAATCTCTGGGTAGAATTTCCATGAGTTATCCATACTTTAAAAAATCATAGTCAAGTATTTGTTTTTAATGATTACATGTAGAGTTTAAATAATGTGAATTGGTATATTTAAGTTAAAATAAGTTTATTAGTACAGCAAAAAAGATTTTGTGTTCTTAGGTAAAAAGAACAAAGTGATGCCTTGAGATAGCTTACTCATTCAGCTAATAATGTGAATATAAACTTTTAAAATTCACATTATTTATAAATAAGGTTTTATGCATTTTAGCTGCACTGAAGAATGTGTCAGTAGCAAAAATGCACACAAACCTGTCCTCTTTGGCTGAATGTATAGGCAAACTTTTCATGGTTTTGAAAGGGAAAACACTTCCCCTTATTGAGTCTAATTTATGCCTGTACATCAATCCTTCCTACTTGCTTGTCACTGCTGCTTAAGCAACTCCTTTAGAGTCTGTTACTCTAGGTCCTGTTCTTAGTAGTAATAGTAGGAGAGGTAAGGGAGGAACAGATGAATAAGGGTGTGATTGACTTATATTTCCATAAAACATGATAATTCAGCCCTCTTTCTTTTGGAGTGCAGCAACTATAATAAATATCAGAAAATAAGGGTCCTTGTTTGTTTTGTGTACTGTGAACTATACATGAAAAACAGCTGATTTTGTGAACTTGAATTGATCCACAACTGAAATATGATTCCCTGGCAAATTAAGTCAGGTTATTCCATGTGCTAGTATTCCATGATCTAGTGTTTTGATTACTTACATAGTCAGCTTGTTTGTTTTATCATAACAGTTTTATTTAAGGTATACAAGATGATGTTTTGATATACCTGTACATAGTGAAATGATTGCTACAGTCATGCTGTCCAACATATCCATCTTCTCACACAGTTACCTTTTTTTTTCCCTATGGTGAGAGCACCTCAAATCTACTCTCTCATCCAGTCATAATGCTGTATGTTAGTTCTCTAGATTTACTCATCCTACATAACTTCAACTTTGTTTCTTTCGACCAACATCTCCCCATTTCCTCCATCTTACCACTCCTGGTAACCACCATTCAACTCCCTGCTTCTGTGTATTTGACTTTTTTGGATTCCACAGATAAGTGAGATTATGTATACTATCTAAATTTGTTTAGTAAAGATTTGTGTTACCCATTTTGTACCATTTTTATTTGCAGCATTTTGAATGGACTTTTTCTTATAGTCTTATAGTTTAAAAAAAATTGTCAAACGATTGTAATTTTTATTTTACATGAGTTGTGAATATATGTAGCCAGTGCCAATAAGGTAGGATTGTATGTTGTGTGTTCTACTCTGAACTGTCATTGATGATACAGCTTTATATTTACTCCTTGGAAGTGAACATTGTGTTAATAGAGATTTTTAAATGCAGATTAAGTTTTACATGAAACAGTAAATAAGATTTATCTTATATTCTTTGTTTTGTATCTTGAAATTTTTTCAAATACAAAAATTAGAGAAGAATAGAAATGTAGTTTGTAATCTACTAAGTGACAAGTCAGTACTTAAAATTGTTTTAATTTCTCTGGAATGAAAGTTCTTCATTGCTTTGACTGTACCTTAAAGGCAAACTTTTTTAGGACAGAATTGGCAGTTCTAAATTTCAGGAGTGTGTATGCCAAGCTAAATGAATAAATTGACTGAAAAGAGTATTTTTTTATGCGTTTGTTTCTGCTCTGTATTCTTTTAAGTAATAGAGTAATTAAGTCATTTATGTGCGTATTTTTAATCATTAACTATAGGATGGATGCATCATACTGTGGATCTCCTGGGAGATAAAGCCACCAAGGAAAGCTATGCTATTCAGTATCTCCAAAAGTCCTTGGAAGCAGATCCTAATTCTGGCCAGTCCTGGTATTTCCTTGGAAGGTAAGACTGATTTATCAGAAACGCAGGTTTTGCTTTTGTTTATTGCAGCTAAGAGTTTTGAATTATCTGAAATATCAGTTTAGTAATAGTGTGATCAGTATATTTTCCCTTTTAAATATTTTATAATGAAGATTTCTAGATAAAAAATAAAAGAACTCCTGAATGTGGTAGTTTTCTTATACCATCATCTGGTCTATCAAGATATTTCTTATTTTGCTTATTGGATTTTCATTTGACTTAAATTATTTCTGGTTTTCAAAAACTCTTGGCAGATACTAATTATTCAGTCAGGTGTTTAAATGCCTTTCCTTTTGATTTCTAGTGTTCATATGTCTATTTAAATAGAACAGAGAATTAATTTTTCATTCTGCCTGCTGACTACCAGTAGTTAGTGGAACTTTGCCCATTATCCTTTTGATTAGTGATATTTACCTTAGATAGAATGGACATTAATAGTAGATTTCAAGTCATAGTTGTATTTGAAGTTTTACAATGAGAAAATAGATACACTATTATTCAATTTGTTGGAAAGGAGAAGTGACATTAGTGGAAAAAATTTTTTTGCAAGTCTATAAACTTTTCTTGTACTTTGAATGTCTGAATTTTGCTTACTGATAATCTGAAATATATCTCATATATATGTATCTGATAAAATATATTTTTGGACCATTATCTGATTGTATTTTAGTTCTTAATTGGTTTTCGCTTTTGCAGTATGGTAGAAAGATCAGTCTACTAGGAGTTATCTGAGATACTTGGATTCAAGTCTTGGCTACTACTTGTGGAATCTTGGACTGAACAATTAAACATTTTGAGGCTTCAGTTTTCTGTTGATAAGAGAATTAGATTGATGGTTCTCAGTGGTGGTAGGGTGGATGGGAAGTGCTATTTTGCCCCATAGGAGACATTTCATTAGGTCTGTAGAGAGATTTAGGTTATCACAACTATGGAGAATGCTACTAGAACAGTTCTCGACAGCAGAAAATTACCTGGCACAAAATGTCAATGGTGCAGAGGTTGAGAAGCCCTGGGCTAGATCTCTTAGGTAACCTTCCCATGCTAAAGGTTTTAATTTTATGTTTTCTTTGGAAATTACCATGTTTTGTTTTAATTTTCAACTTTTTCCCATTCTTTTTTTCTGTAGGAGTATTTTACTTTGATTGAATTAGCCATATAGTCACATTAAATTTTAGTATTCTGTACAGTCACATTAATTTTAGTATTCTAGTATTTTATAATTTAGTATTTCATTTTTTCCTTTAAATTTGGCAAAATATATTTGTATGACAGGGAATAATATTAAGATGTTTCAAAAAATTTTTTATTATTCATTAATAATATCCTATAATAGTTAAGTGGGAAAGTAGCTATTTTTAGTAGCAATTTTCTAATTCCTTGCCAGGCTTATAAAGTCATCTAAATTCAGTTGCTCATTAATAAAGCTTGAGAGTCCAAACTTTGTCTTTCTCTTTTGTTAAAGATCTTTGGGGTAGAAACTGAATCTTAACCATCTTTGTATCTTATTACCTGGTAAATGGCTATTTAGTAAATGAGATAAATGATCTAATTGAACACCATTTGCCTTTGGAGCTTGCTCTGTTATTACTGTTAGTATTGTGCAGTGAGAGGCTTCGTATAGTGACCAAAAAGGAGCTCTAGTACTACAAAGTAGGGTCTTGCTTAGTCATTGCCTCTAGTGTTAATGTTTATATATGAAAATTTCTGTTAATATAGATTAAAAGGAATGTGTACCAGAAAGTATTTTTCTTTTGCTCTAAGATAAAGATTAGTAGTTTAATATAGCATAATAGTGTGGATGTCTTTTTAATATAGTTTTTCTTAATTCTATGCATATAAAATTAATATATAATTTTGAAATATCAAAAATTACTTTTTTTTTTTTTGCCACACCACTTGTGGGTTCTTAGTTCCCAGATCAGGAATCAAACCCTGGGCCCCCACAGTGAAAGACCAGAGTCCTAACCACTGGACCTCCAGGGAATTCCCCCAAATTACTACTTTAGTAATTCTGTAATTTTCAGCTCAGTGAGCACTATTCCATAGGAGGTGTGTCATCCTCCTACCCCACAAGTGGTTTTTCATTTGAAATCGTTAAGATGCTTTTTTATTTGAACCTTTCTGGATAGAATTTTCCAAATATACTTTGCTGACTTCTCAGATAAAGGATATTTCTTCCAATTTAACTTGTTTTGGGGTTCAAGATTATCATGTTGGTGTTCAGTATTTTTTATCTGTAATATAATTTGAGGACTGTTTTAGACTTTTTTTCTTTGATGTTTACATTTCTTACCCTTTTTACTGACTTCTAATGTGTTGCTTCAAGTCTGTTTTGTCATGAGAAAATATTTATAAATAAATTAGATTTTAGAAGTTATTAAAGCTCTGAAGGAAGATCTCAAATGTCATTGGGATTCGATGACCCTATTCTGAGGCACTTTGTTACTCTGCATCAGGTCTGTGTTGAAGATTGCATTTGTTTGTCGTTTGGCATGTGTATATCGTAATGAAAGTGTAATGTGGTAATGCTGTTAAATTAGCACTTTGTTATTGACTGTGTTATCACAGAATTATAGAATGTTAGAGCTAGGAGGGACCAGGAGGTCACCTAGTTGACCCTGTAAACCTTGTCATTTTGCACGTTTTAGAAAGGGAGCTCAGAGGGGTCAAATGTTTTGTCCAAGGTCACAGTCATGCAGGTAATTAGTAGCAGAGCAGAAACTAGATCCTTGGTTCAACACCCAGAGCTTTTTCAGTTACACAGTGCTGTCTCAGGGGAGCCTGTTTAAGTTTTATTAGAGGAAAAGTGTTTGATAGTTGGATTGAGGAATTTGTATTTGGGCACATTGGTTCCCTACTTTGACTTTGTAGGAATCAAGTATGAAAACATAGGTTGTGGGATTTACTGCTTATTCCTCCCAGCAGTTAGGTGAATTTGCTCCATAAATCTGAGATGGGCTTTGATTTAATTAAGAAAACAAACAGAGCATGTTTTCTACTGTTGGGTAAACATTTCTTTTCTTTGTGGTGTCTGTCCCTGTTTGTCATTGTTAATCCTCTCTTGTCCTGAATTCTCTCCTCATAAAACAGTTTACAGATACTCTCTGACACTGCCTCTGTTTCTGTCACTCACCTTTCTTTATATTGCCCCAACCCCCAGATTAGTGATCTCATGGTCTTCCCTTGTGGCTCAGCTGGTAAAGAGCTCACCTGCAATGCAGGAGACCTGGATTGAACCTGGGTTCGACCCCTGGGATGGGAAGATCCCCTGGAGAAGGGAAAGGCTACCCACTGTAGTAGTCTGGCCTGGAGAATTCCATGGACTGTATAGTCCATAGGGTCACAAAGAGTCAGACACGACTGAGCAACTTTTACTTCACTTCACTTTTCAGGCTTATTTTTACCTCTTCTTGGTAGGTATCCTGTGTTCTTATACCCTCTCTTCCAGATGGATGAATTCCAAATCTCGATTTCTACACTTCAAAGTATTAAACACCAGGACAATATTTCCTATTCTTTACCTAACATTACCCGTTTTAATGTCTACATCGCATGTCAAAATCAGTATATTTCAAACCACGTTCATCATTTTCTTCTCTGAACCAGCTCCTTCTCCTTTATTTTTGTCAATGATATCACCATTCCCCTCCCCCACACACATTTGTCAGACTTAAAAACTAAATTATAATTCTGCCCCCATGAATATCTAATCAGTCTCTCACAAAGTTTTTATCTGTGTTTTGGTTTATTGTTTCTCCTTTTTCTTCGTTGTCACTTCCATTACTTTCACCCTAATTTGGGCCTATTCCAAGCCAGTAAATAGAGCTGCCTTCTTTTTTACTGTCTATAATTTTTTTCACTTTTGGTTTATTGCTACACATTGTTAGCAAATAAGTATTCCCATAAAATACTTTCATCATGCCATTCCCCTTGTTAGAAGAAGAAACTTCGGGATATTCTTGGGTGGGATTTAAAATTGTCTACAGTTTATATCTATGCTATCTTATATATATATACATATATATATATATGATATAAGGTGCAACTTATATATAAGTTTTGCTCATGCTATTCAAGCAACATTTCAAAATGCTGTTTCTCAAGTTTTCTCCCTGACTCAGTGGTTCTCAGACTTTTGGATTACTTGACATTTACTTTTTTTTTTTTTTTTGCTATTTACTCAGTCAATAGTATTTCAGAGTAAGTCAATTACAATACAAATATTGGTTTAATGGAAAATGTATGTATGTATGTTTGTATATGTCTTTTTTTCCCATTTTGTTTGCTTGACCAAATTGCTGTAAACTAGCTGGTAATTGCAAATCACTGATCTAAACAGTATGCATCTACTACACACATTCCAATCCTTTACTCTTGCCCTTTCCTTTCTTATCTTTCCTAAACCCAGTAGTGTGTAGTGTGGTCTCTTCTACCCTACCCTAAATTTTCAGACCAGTTATTATCTGTGGTAGCCATTTGATATGGCATCATGCTATTTATAATGTGTCTTAAATCCTCAGCTAAATTGTCCTTGACGATGGACTGGGTTTTATTTTTTCCTTTTTCCCTTAGTGCCAAACATTAATATAATTTCTGTATTTTTATAATTTTAGCTGCTGTTTTATATATCCATCAGGTACATCTACATTAAGAAAAATGGCAGTTCTCTGAAACTTTAATCATACCTTGCTACCCTTACTAGTCATTAAGTACTGTGCTTAATCCTGTTTTATACTATTTTTGATAGTCAGCTTGATATTATTATGTTTGTGTCTTGTATGTATTAAAGAGTTGTTGCCTTTATTTTTATTATTTAAGAAATGAAAACTGAAATCTGATTCAGCAAGTCTTACCAACATGGAATGTTTTTCTTGGTTTTTAACTAATTTCTTACTCTTTGGAAAACCAGAGATCAAGTTGTATAAGTAAAGTGGTGTGCATATATCTCTCAATATTATTATATTGAAGTGATATGGCATTTAACTACTTTAATAGGTGCTAAAGTATGCTGCACTGTTAAACACTAAAGATAGTCTATAATACAGCTTATTGAAGGGTTAATTATAGTGTTATTGTCATGTATATTCACACTTCACATAAATTTGTTCGCTTATTAGATTTTTATTTGCTTTGACAGTCTTTCAGTGCATTAATTAATCAGTGCATATTAATCATATTTTCTTATTTTTCCCCTCCCCTCTTAGGTGCTATTCAAGTATTGGGAAAGTTCAGGATGCCTTTATATCTTACAGGCAGTCTATTGATAAGTCAGAAGCAAGTGCAGATACATGGTGTTCAATAGGGTAAGACTTTGTGTAGAAATAATGATATAATTCATAAACAATAGTTGCGTCACATATAATGTATTTTATAAAGCTAACACATTCTTTTTAGTCGACTTATTTGTTAATTTCTCTTTCCAGCGTGCTATATCAACAGCAAAATCAGCCTATGGATGCTTTACAGGCCTATATTTGTGCTGTACAATTGGACCATGGCCATGCTGCAGCCTGGATGGACCTAGGCACACTCTATGAATCCTGCAACCAGCCTCAGGATGCCATTAAATGCTACTTAAATGCAACCAGAAGCAAAAGTTGTAGTAATACCTCTGCACTTGCAGCACGAATTAAGTATTTACAGGTAAAATGTTTAAATCTCAGTTTTTTAAAGGCACATGTTTCCCCATGACACTCAGGCAGGAGGAGGGTGGCTGGGAAGTTTGTCTAGTTGTGTTTTGATGTCTATAACTTGTTTCCATATTTTGTAAACATACCATAGCTTGTAATATTATTTTACTTTTCATTTTAAGTAAGATATACAGTATTTTAAAAGATGCTCTTTTGTGCATTTACCCTGTTAATGCATATTAATTTACATAATTTTTTTCTATGTACTGTCTACATTTTTAAGTTGTCATAGCATTTTAGAGAAAAGAACACGAACACTGTCTTTCACTCTTGCTTGGAGTTTCATGAGAAGACAGCTATAAGAACTCTGAAAACAGAGCTCAGCTTTGTTTTAATTCTCACAAAGGTTTATATTCCCCTTTCCCTCATTATACTTAGTATCTTTCTGAAACCCCAAATTAAGAATCTATTTTCTTAAAAACAATTAGTTATAGCATTTAGGAAGATTTAGTGGACTTGCTCTTACTCAAGTAGGCTTGTGTTAAATTTGCTTTTTACATAATTTTTCCTAGGCTCAGTTGTGTAACCTTCCACAAGGTAGTCTACAGAATAAAACTAAATTACTTCCTAGTATTGAGGAGGCGTGGAGCCTACCAATCCCCGCAGAGCTTACCTCCAGGCAGGGTGCCATGAACACAGCACAGCAGGTGAGAAGTTGGGTTATGTTCTGCAGGTGCCCAGCTTTAAGGGTTCTTTTCAATCTGTAGTAGTCAAGCGTATTTTACTAAGCACAGGAGGCTTTTATTAATGAAAAGACTCTTGATTTAATTGTGAAGGGAATTTAGATCAAATTAAAACTCCCTCTGATATGGGAAGAAATTTTGGGGTGCCAGTTTAGAACCTTTGTGCATTTTCATGATTTTGAAGGAAATATCTTAACATAATGCTGCAGTTCATTTAATTTTTGAAACAAGTTTTTCAAAGGAAGGTACACATTACTCCATTGATGATTCATTTGATTTTCAATAATTACCATTCAGCGATGTCCACATAGATTTGAAAAGTATGCAGCTTGTAAAGTTGTATAATTTGAAGGAATGAATTAAGAACATATAGAACCCTATTTTTGTCTTCCTTCTGTGATTCTTAGGCATGTAAACCTCATCATCCAAATACTGAACCTGTATTAGGCCTCAGTCAGACACCAATTTCACAGCAATCCTTGCCACTACACATGATTCCTTCTAGCCAAGTAGATGACCTGTCCAGTCCTGCCAAGAGGAAAAGAACATCTAGTCCAACACAGGTATATATTTTAGAGAAATAGAAAATCCCAATCAAGAAAGAAATTCCTAACTGCCCTGAACTTGTGCAGTTTGAACATCTCCTGTCCTTTATTTTAAATCTGTGGACATCAATGAGTGAAAGGCTTGAGTTTTTTCATTCCAAATTCTTAGTATCATATTAAATATGGAAAGTAGGGATAAATTTGCATTCATCAAATCATTTTATTCATCTCCCTGCCGTTAAGATCTCAACACAACTTTTCATCATCACTTTCTACTGACATTAAAATAAACTTAACATTGAACCTAGTGGACAGTGTGGTATTTAGGTTAGTCATTTGGGCCATAGTTTAGGGGTGGGCCTTTTTGGGTGGCTAATTAAAGAATCAATATTTTCTTAAGTTTTAAGTTCCCAAATTTACTATGCATGTAAAATTACTTTTAAAAGAACTAAATGTCATAACATCTTTTTTATATGTAAATATTCCAATTCATAGTCATTTGACCTCCATTAGTCATTATGTTAACTCTGTGGATTTAACCAAATACTCTTTAATTTTTTTAATCAATTTCTCTCAGAATACTTCTGACAATTGGAGTAGTGGCCATGCAGTGTCACATCCTCCAGTTCAGCAACCAGGTCATTCATGGTGTTTGACACCACAGAAGTTACAGGTATGTAACACATGCTTTTGACAGATTGTTTTTCCTATTAAAGAAAAGTAGAGGTACTAAAGGTCTACGTTTTTTTGAGTATTAATTCTTAAAACTGAATGGCAGGAAACTCAGTTAATAGGTACATCAGTAAAATGAGCCCACATTTACCAGAGTAATAGAGAGAATTCATTCCTTTTTTTTTCCCACTTACCTCCGCCCCACCCTGCCAATATATTCTCATGGTTCAAACCATCTAAGTATGAGTTTAGAGTATATAGAATAAATTCTCCTGCTTCTATCCCTACCTACTCAGTTCCCCTTCTAACTGAAAACCAGTATTAACTTGTTGCTTATCTATCTTGCAAGAGATGTCATGCATGTCCAAGCAAATACTCATCTCCTTTCTCTCATATGTTGTTATTTTTCTTCTCTTTTTATACAAATGATAAAATGCTGTATATACTGTTAAATAGTGTATTATGCACACCTATCCATGTCAGTATATTAAGAGCATCCTAATTCTTCTATGACTACATCATGTTTCTTTATGTAGGTGTCATACTTTGACTTAGGCAAATTACTAGTTTTGGATAGTCAGATTTTCTTCAGACTCCTATTCCATACAGTGCTTCTTAGAGAGTACTTGTCATAAAGCATTTTTAAGCTTAAAGAACTTTCTGTGTAAACCCTGATAATTATTAATGAGTAAAATCTCATGCCCATTTATCTCAAAGATCCCATTACAGTAAACCTTCTGAGATAAATGTTTATTCCTTAACTTTCTCAAACTTCTTAAAGGACTTCATCTTGGGACTGATTGCCATTGGTCAGAAATCACTATCTTTGACTAGACAGCGTTCAGAGTTTTATAGAAAGGTTGCTTAGAATAATGAGCTTGTTTCTTAGATATGTCTTTGATTGTATTCTTCTTTTTCTTCTAGCACTTGGAACAGCTCCGTGCAAATAGAAATAATTTAAATCCAGCACAGAAACTGATGCTGGAACAGCTGGAAAGTCAGTTTGTCTTAATGCAGCAACACCAAGTGTGTACAGCATTGTTTTCCCCCTAAAATTTGTTAGCATTTGAATATTTTTGTTGACTGGAATATCATTTTAGAGAGTATGTTTATGCCCACCTCTAGTTTGTACTAGTGTTTAGTGGGATTTAATTATCTGTGCTTCTTAAAATACTGATAATGGACAGAGATTTTTAGGGGAAAAAAAAAGCTATAAATTTGATTTTGAACATGACTTAGTATTTTATTAATTTACATGTTATTTTGCATGTAATACTTAACAAACTACATCCAAAACTCAAGTGAGGTTCTTTCAAGTTTGTTTAACTCAGAGAATCTGGCATATAAATGTGATAAAATGGAAATTCAAGATACCCTATTTTGTGATGGGGAAGAGACCTGTAAATTTGATTTCTTTTCCATAATTCTCAACTGATTTCTTTTGTCATTTACTAAAAGGATATTTCTTAATATTAAGTAGATTCCTGCTTTTCTGAGGAACCTAATCTAAATGTGAAGAAACACAATTGCTTGTCTTAAAAAGGTATTTTTTAACCTAGAGAAATTAAATGTTAGGGTAAAATCAGAGATTATCTTGTTACATATCTTCATATTCTGATTGTGTCCGTTATGGGCCACACAGGCAGCATTTATTTTTGTTTTTTTTTTTTTTTGACAGATGAGACAAACAGGAGTTACACAGGTACGATCTACTGGAATTCCTAACGGGCCATCAGCTGACTCATCACTGCCTACAAACTCAGTCTCTGGCCAGCAGTCGCAGCTTGCTCTGACCAGAGTGCCTAGCGTGTCTCAGCCAGGAGTCCGCCCTGCCTGCCCTGGGCAGCCTTTGGCCAATGGACCCTTTTCTGCAGGCCATGTACCCTGTAGCACATCAAGAACGCTGGGAAGTACAGACACTATTTTGATAGGCAATAATCACATAACAGGAAGTGGAAGTAATGGAAACGTGCCTTACCTGCAGCGAAACGCACTCACTCTACCTCATAACCGCACAAACCTGACCAGCAGCGCAGAGGAGCCGTGGAAAAACCAACTATCTAACTCCACTCAGGTAACAGAAGGACTAATTGCCTTGTTGGCTTCTCACATAATAGTTGTCTCTATTTGATTTTATGCATGTTGAGAGGAGAAATAAAAGTTTGGGAAACTTTTTATAAGCATTTATAGTACTACAGTGTGATTATTGCATTGTGACTCAGTATTGTGTGTAGATTTTTTTTTCTCTCGTGTAAGACTTACACACATATGTAATGTTAGAAATTTCTAAAAGAAAAAGAAAATAGATCATACAATTCCCCAAAACTCACTGCTAGTTTACAATGGCATCTTAAGCATTTATAGTAATTTGTTTCTTAGTTCATTTCTGTAAATATTGCCTACTTAGATCAAGTGCTATTCTAAGTGGTAAGTATTTACTCTGGTGGGAGGAAAAGTTTTTACTTCTGAATATTTATCCTCATAGTTTTCCCTGTGTTTTGGATTGTTTCCATGGAGCAGGTGCACCAAAGCAGGACTGAAGGGTCAAAGAGCTTTTAAAAGAAATGTTGCGAATATGTCTTGCCAAATTGCTTATACTTTTATTAGTCTACTACAAGGAAATATTTGACTTACTATTGGTAAAAGTAAAATAAGTTCTTTTTCTAAGAACTTTTTAAAATGTCTTAGTTCATGTACATAAACAGATAATAAATAGGCATTACATATGGAATATAAAGTTAGTTCTCTGGAATAATATACTGGAAAATGGAGCTGGGGAGTACTAGAGATTGGTGGTAGAGGAGTTGCATTAATAAATAGGAATGTCAGGGAAGGTTTCACTGGAAGGGGTAGTTGAATAAAGACCTGAAAGAGTTATAGAAGTGAGCATTAAAGATATTCCTGGAGGAGGAAATGGCAATCCACTCCAGTATTCTTGCCTGAAAAAAATCCCATGGAGAGAGAAGCTTGGTGGGCTACAGTCCATGGGGTCACAAAGAGTTGAACACGACTCAGCAACTGAGCATGCGCACACACACTTGAAGGTATTTGTGATAAGAGTGTTTCAGATTTAGGGAGCAACAAGGAGCAATAGGCCCTAAGGCTGGAGCATATTTTGCATATTTAGTGATTATCAAGGTGGCAAAAGCATGGCTGAACAGGATGAGAGGTAGATATGTTCCAGTTTGGACACAGGCTAGCTAAATCATTTTCAGCCTTGTAGGCCATTGTATAAAGATTTTGGATTTTATTCTGAGTTAAATGGGAAACTATAGGGAGGTTTGAATGGAGTGAGGTGGTCTAACTAGATCCTCTCCAGTACACTGTGGATAGGCTAAAGAAGGCAAAAATACTAATGATATGACCCATTTGGAGATTACTGTTATAATCCATGTTAAGAGATGGTGGCGGCTCAACCCAGAGTGGCAGCAGTAGAAATGGTCAACTTTTGGGTACATTTGGGTGTAGAACCAACCGGATTAGGTAATAGAGTGGGTATGAGAAAAACGGGAGTCTAAGCTAGCCTGATAAACTAGGGAAGATGAAGGAAACTAGATGAAATCACCAAGGGGAGAGAATAGATAGGGGGAAAAAAGGGAACTCAAAACTGAGCCTTGGGGCATTCCAATATAATAGGTCAGAAAATTGGAAAACCAACAAAACTAGAAGAGGAGTGACTTGTGAGGATAATAGGAGATATAGGAGAATATGAATGATGCCCTTAAAGCCAGGTCTTTCAAGGAAGGGGCTGTGATCAAAGTGTGAATCAATCAGTGGTTACAGGTTGAGTTGGTAATGTGAGGAAATTAACACAGGAAAAAAAGGAGAGAATTGTTTGGGTAGGTGAGAGGATGGGATTTTGAAGGTTCAGTGTCTTTAAACATTAAAGGATTGTTAAAAGGATAGCATGAGATTTTTGTTAGGATTCCTATAGTGCTAAGATATAATTTGTAATTAGTAAATAAGAACCTTTGTTATGATTGTAACTTAATGATTCTATTATTATTCTTTATTGCATCTAATTCCCTGGTTTCCTTAGTTGCTGAGATTTTAAGTAAATAACTCCCTTCATCCCACTTTGGAAATTTGCTGTCTTTACGAAGACCTACTGTATAGCACAGGGAACTCTGCTCAGTGTTACATGCCAGCCTAGGTGGGCGGGGGGGTTGAGGGAGAATGGATACATGTATATGTATGGCGAGTCCCTTTGCTCTTCACCTGAAACTACCACAAGATTGTTAATCGACTATACCCCAATACAAAGTTGATTTTAGTGTTTTTTTTTTTTTAAAAAAAAACAACACACATAATTTTAGTGAAAGAACCCTCAGTTTGCAGACCATGAAGCCTCTGTACATGACTGAATACTAAGTGGCAGAGCCCCAGTCTTTGCTTTGCAGGCCCTTCAATGCCGGTGGCCATAGGAGCTTTTTAATTTAGATAATACAATTGGAAAAGTTGCCTAAAAATTCTGTTGAACTGATTCTAAATCAGAGGTTTCCCAAATGAAGTTGCTGCATAACTAGTGAAGCTGAGGAGCCTCTATTTCTGCATTAACATAAGTAGAGACTTTTTCAATACTGTCTTATGCCTTTTCAAATAGTTTTCTCAAATTGTGATGCAAACTAGACCATTGATAGCCGCGTATGATATATCTACTATTTAGCTTGTGATGATGGGAGGAAAT